>NC_140172.1:134047915-134637915 GCF_963971535.1 Notolepis coatsorum
GCCGGCTGCAATTTGGACGAAGCCTTGCATCACGTGTCCCCTCCGGTACACGAGGAGGCAGCCGTCGCATCTTTTCACCTGCACAGCGCGATCTCTCAGCGGCGAGGGTCTGCGTGGGAGGGACACGCCGCCCCTGTTGCTTCCTGATTCTGCTGCGCAGGCGCACCAACCGACCTGTAGGAGTCGCTGTCCACAACGTCCGATCCCCACCCACCAGCTTCCCACCCCCTAACGCGTGAATACTTTGGGCAACCAACATGTCCTTCCGCGTTTCTCTGATTGGCCAGCGTTGGCCAGCGCTCTCCTTCGTGAATACCAGCGCTCTACGCCAGAAAAGTCACGTGAAACACTGCAGACCACTGATTGGTCAGAAGAGAGACGCGTCACTCGTTGGAGGCTCTCCACAAAAACAGAAAGCCGCCATCTTTAATGTCTCGCAACAAAAAAGGATACAGTCACTGTGAGATTGTGGTCTGGAACACAGCCCAATTGCTGAATACACAGGAGAGGAGATAGGAGCGGTTTCAAGGGTTTTAATGAAATGAGCAACACAGGAATTGGGGGGGATAGAACGGGGTTATGTTCTGTCTTGTGACTGCCGTGGCGGCAGCGAGCGAGCAAGTGGTCCTTGTTCTTGTCTTGGGGGCTGCTGGGCTGCAGCGGGTGAGCAAGTGTTCCTCTTCGGGGACAGGAAACGTCCAGGCAGGGACGGCGGTCCTTGGGGCACAGGAGAGAACAGGTTAGAGCAAGGCAATACAAAGAGTAGATTCCAGCAGAGCTTCAGGTAGAGACGTCGTACCTGGGTAGTGGTATCTAATACCACGACGACTTCTGGTCAGCGTCGAGGAGTAGAAGTAGGCACCTCATCAGGGGAGGATAGGGTGCAGCTGTGAAGAGTGAGGTGCCTGACCGCGTGTGAATTAGGGGGATGGAGTGCAGCCGGGCTAGGTGGCGTGAAGTTAAGTGATGCTGGTCGTATAAGGGTAAATGGAGGGGTGGATGGAGAAGGAGAGGATGAGGAGGAGTGTGTAGTGGATGGAGTGGGGGATGAAGAGGAGCGTGTGGAGAACGTGAGGGGAAAAGGAGGGGGAGTGAAGTATGCCCGTTGTTGGTGACAGGTATACACAACTCGGGTTGTTAGGGTCACGTCATTCACAAATGGGTCACGTGGTGTCGTAGTAGTAAAGTCAGCTGTTCACCGGCGGGTTTCGGAAACAGTAATGATGAGGGAGTGAACGGGGAAGTCACACTTTGCTGATCGCACGCACGCTACACTATGATAAATCAAACCGTGACTCACTCTATTTTTGATACTATATGAACTGTTTTTAACTCCAATAAACTAACCAAACACAGTATCCTGGATCCGTGATTATGTGGCGAGTGGCGCGTATGGCAGGTATCATTATTTCCCCATGTTAGTCTCTCGGTGACTGCAGTATGTTTGGACAGTCGCCATACACCGTGCTGTGATTATGACAGTCACTGTGTATTCTGCCTCATTTATTGATGAAACAAAACCGACATCAACACAATTTGCCACCGAGCGGAGAGTTTAGTCTCACAAAAAGATCGCTGACTTGTTAAGCTTGTTGTTAGGTTAGGTGCTAATGTTGTGCTAGCGTTTTAGCATGGCTATCATACATAGCGCGATCAATATAACTCGCTATTGATTGTTTGTACTAGTAACTAATGGTTAATGCTAGTAGAATAGACACAACGTGAGGGCGTATACTATATACTCCAACGCCTATATGTAGAACATGGTACAGTAAGTGGGGAGTGTAAACATTTATAGTTAAAGACAGTAGAGCTTGAGTACTTTCGATAGGGCTTTGATTCAAACCGGTGCATGAGATGAGGTTCTATATGTAGAACATGGTACAGTAAGTGGGGAGTGTAAACAGTGATTCAAACCCCCTCAATGTACAGTGATTGATAATACCTAGCTGCATCAGATAATACCTACCTGCATCAATATACGCCGCGCTATACTCCAACGCCTATATGTAGAACATGGTACAGTAAGTGGGGAGTGTAAACAGTGATTCAAACACCCTCAATGTACAGTTTCTGACAGCTGGGCTGTGTTGTCACGCGAAATAACGTTATGAATAAAACGCGAAATAACATTATATAACGTTATGTTATATAACGTTACAATGTACAGATTCTGACAGCTGGGCTGTGTTGTCACGCGAAATAACGTTATGAGTGAATCTGGTAGTTGTTTTGATAAATATGTATTCTACGGATTCGAACATAACATTACATTTCCGCGATTAGCCTCGCTTGGCGTGTGAGTGCTTCGTGTGAGTGCCGTCAAAAAGAAAATGCGCATGCGCGCGTTACCGGCATGCGGGGAAAACGAGCGTAGAGGGCTGGCCGATCGCTGGCCAATCAGAGAAACGCGGAAGGACATGTTGGTTGCCGAAAGTATTCACGCCCCCCTAACACTGCCAATTGTGTTAGTATGAACGACCAGCCAAGCTGGTAGCAATGCCGAGAGCTGGGCTTGAACCCAGCATCTCCTGCATTAGTGGCGAGCGCCTTGCCCACTGCGCCACTTAGCCGCTTTACAGGCATTGTTCATAGTCCATTACTGACTAATCAGTTAATTTCTACACACTGTAGTTTGTTACACACTACACGCTAAACATCGGCCCTTTCCAAAATAATCCAGTCTTTTTCCATAGATCGCGAGATATGACACATTATATGCAATAAGCTCAAATCGTTCTGGTTAATCGCCTGAAGCCCCAAATAGTCCCAAATCAAAGGTATATACCATGTACATGTGTCTTCACAAAATCATCAAGGGGGGGGGGGGGGGGGGGTCGTTTTAACTCAAAACTGTGATTGTTACCAATAGCAAGTTATATTTCGTATGGCATCGCTCCCGCTCTGAGCCTTACGAGATACTCTATATCGCCTGTGATACCTAATGTATCTCCCACGAACAAAAACACATGCACCCCACCTGTATGGGGCCCCGCCCCTTATGGTGGCACCACCCATATAATCATGACTCTGGTCATGACACACCCTTCCTCTATTTTCGTCCCAGCGCACTGGATGCTTTGCACCATGCGAGCTAGCGGAATGTAAAAGATTAAGGAAGATTAATAATGTTGGAAGCTTACCGGAGGTTGCTGGCCCCTGGCATCTTCGACGCATGTTTTCGGCGACACGACGGGCCTGTGATGTTCCTCGGTTGATGACTGCACATCGAGGTTCAGCTGTACAAGGCTGGCTGTCGGGCCAGCTTGTACTCAGGTAGGCCCTGTGTCTTCAGGCATGGGTATTAGTGTTAGTAATGCTGGTTTGTGTTGTTAACACAACCTTGTTGTGTGTTGGCGCCAGGGGCAAGATGGTTTGGTGAACGTTCTCTGCAGGGAACGGTTTCCAAGCTGTCTTGGGCGTGCTGCTAAAACATCTAAAGCTATGCTAACATGCTATCGCTACTGCCGCATGCTATCACTACTGCTAATTGCTATGCTGTTTTAATGTCTCCGCCGTGAGATGTTGTCACTCTCCCGCCTCTTGCCCGGTTCATCAATGAAGGTCAGTCGGTAGCTGTTGTGGGGTTTTGAGTTCTATTTACCTTTTTCGGGTAAATGGGTTGACAACGGGGTAGGTCGTGGCTAGGTTCTAGCCAGGTATTACCTTGTGTTCCGGCGGGGTTTGTTGAACGGTGTTCCCATCTGGGTTGGCGTCGGGTAGTGGGGCTATGGGTCCAGCCGACATGGTAAACATGTTGCGTGTCTGTGCACAGGCAATTGTTGTCTTGGGTTCCACATTGCCTGGCGTTAGGCTGCAGTAGTATAAGGGCAGGGCCGCTTGGGAGAAATGTGAGGCCCTGTGCGTTTTTAGACGCGAGGCCCCCCATCTCCTGGGGCGGCCCTGTGTAGGGGGCTATTGTTTCATTTTGTCACTCTGCTATGAGAAGGTCTGTCTTGCTACAGCTTTCTCTCCTCTCAAACCATTCATACTGACGGTCAATCGGTATACTGGGGGAGTAGTGCGGGGGGGGGGCTTTGTTTACCTTTTTTGGTAAATGGGCTAAACTAGGGCTGGTGTTCTGTTGTGAATATTTTGAATGAAGACGGGTCTGGTCCGTCTCCCCTTAAACTTTGTGTGTATGGGTTTGCTCATTCTACAGTTTTTGTGGTTTAGCTCTTTTTATTCATTTAACCTTTTCATGGTCCACACCACAGTGGAGGGTGCTGTTTGCAATCACCACTGGTGCTCCATGTTAACGTCAGTCCTTTGTTTTTGATATATTGAAACAATGCCCCGCCCGGCCGACACCATGGGTCGGCCTGGCGAGATGGTGTCTGGTGGAGGGGCCTTGAGGGCCGGCCGACGTCGACACATCGCGCACGGTGTTGGTAAACCACTCCGTCGAGGATGTTGACGTTATTAGCTTTGACCCAGCCGCAAGCTATAACCGCTCAGGGTTCCCCTCTCCGCAGGGGATTTTGGTCTTCTGCTGGAGCGCGGGCGGTATTGTCCTAGGCCCTACACCGCCTCACACCGCGCAGCGAGAAGAAGAGAGAGCACGGCCTCGTCAGCGGCGATGACGGGGCCCTCGACAGGCGGCCATGTTTCCCCCGCCAGTGGTGCCCTGGTTGGAGAATCGACAGGGTATCGCGAGGCCGACAGTCTTGGCGGCCGAGGGATCGGCCATTTTGGGTGATTTCGGTGTTGGTAAACCACTCCGTCGTCATTTTGCCGCGAGCAGCCCGCTCCCCGTTCAATCCTCTCTCTGGTATCCCCAGAGGCGGGGCTCTGAGCATTCTCCTTTGGCTGCGGGCCGCGAACCTTCATTGAAGCGTATGCGGCCCCATTCTTCGCTTCTCATGGAGACAGGGGCTGACACCCAGTTGATGGCTGAGCCTGGGTCTGTCCGTGAGAATGTTGTGCTGTCAAGCGGCTCCCACACCTTGAACTGTGTTGGTTGAGCCTGGTGTTACGTCTGTCAACTTAAGTGTTGTCAGCAGGGGGGCTCGAAACCTTTTGAGGCACACAGTGCGGGCTTCCCCGGCCTCGCCTTCGCCAGGCCAGGTATCATGTTGGTGCTCCCACTCCTGGAATATTGGCAAGTGGTCGCAGCTCACATGGTTTGGGGTGGTAGTGATATCACTGCAGGGCTACGGTGTGTAGGAACCCATGGGGGCCTTACACCTTGCATGTCCGGCTGCGGAACAACTCCTTCAGCATGTTCTGGAGGGGTGTTCAGTGGGGGGGCTTTTTTGATCGGAAGCCCCCCGTATCAGACAGGCCCTTTTCTGTCGGGGTTCCCCCTTGGGTGCGATTGCCTCGTGGGTGGTGTCAGGGTCAGGTGTTCCGACACGGAACGCGCTCCTCGCACGATTCCAGGGTTGTCTTCGCACAGCGGGGGGGACCGGGCCAACTATCTACAGTTCCTGGCGGACCTGCGCCACGTGACGGCGGGTGCGTTGGGAGTGTCGTCACATATGACTACGGCAGTACCATATGTCGAGGTAGATGGAGAGAATGGTGAGGCGGGGACTTGTGTTTACACAACCCCACCCGTTTTCAGGTTTGGTACAGACCCTGTTGTCGGGGTCTCCAGCAGGGACAGCTCTGGTCGACGAGATCCAATCTCTGTGGACGAAGCAAGCCATCGTCGTGGCGTTCTCCTCCCGGTGTTCTCTGCCCGAGAAGTCGGGAGGGAGGGGTGTAAGACCCAGGCTGGACCTGTCCCATGGGAAGGTTCAGCATTTTTTGGATCGTCTCCTACCTGTTGAACACTGTCAGGTGGGGGTCTGGTTCTCCTCCATAGACCTGTAGGATGCGTATGCGCATCCCCGATCTTCCATCCTAGGGCTTACCTACGCTTCCTTTGCAGGGTTAGCGTATGAGTACCAGAGGCTGCCGTTCGGTTTTCTCTGGCTCCCCGCATCTTCACCAAGTGCGTGGAGGCCGCACTGGGGCCTCTGCGTCATCCGGGGTTACGGAGTGTTCTGCCCTGATGACGTTCTGGTCCTTCGCGGTCAAGGTGGATCGTCAGGTCTCGTACCAGGCAGGTCTCTACCAGCCTGGGGTTGCTGTAGACTGGATGTAGAGTATTCCTCTTCCCAGTCAACGGTTGGAGGGCTATGGGCATCCATCTCGGAGCGTGTTGTCAACACGCTCGGGAGGTTCCGTCCTAGGACGGTTACGGCGCTGTCTCACGTCGCGTTTTCACCGACGCCTCCCTCGCTGGTGATGCGTCGGGCCAACGCAGTAGGGGGCAGCTGGCAAACCATGCTGCCCGGTCTGCGCTACGTTCAATGTGTTGGTGTTGAAAGCGGTCCTTCTGGTCCACAAATGGTGTTGATCAGGACGGACGATACGACGTCAGTGTCGTGTATCGACAGACAGGGAGGAGTACGCTCCCCCTGTCTGCACCAGGCGGCGGGCGGCTGGCTATGGGCGTCCTCCATCTGCGCGGCCTAAGGGCTCCCCACATCCCCGGCAGGGAGAATGTGGGTGCAGGTGTACTGTCGCGGGGCGGCCCTCATCCTGACGGGTGAGGATTGCGTCTGGACATGGCCAGGCAGGTCTGGGACCGATGCCGTGCCGCCAGGGATTCTTCCCCATACATCTGTTAGGTCAGTTGTTGGGACGGGTACGTTGAGGGGTGCAGGTTCTTGATCCTGATGGTGTTACCATCTGGAATGCGCATGCTCCCTCCACTGTCGCGCTTACGGCGTTAAGCCGGTGCAACGCTCCTTGGCTCCGACTTGGGATCTTCAATTGGTCCTCGGTCGGTTGTCCTTGGCCCCGTTTGAGCCGCTCGAGCGGGCGCCGTTGGGACAGCTGTCCTTCAGGACCGCGTTCCTTCTGGCTGTCACTTCCGCTAAACGCGTAGGTGAGCTCTGTGCTCTCTCGGTACGTCCAGAGTGCCTGTCTTTTCGGACCGATTGCGGTGTCACTCTGCGACCTAATCCTGCTTTCGTGCCTGAGAATATCCGGAGTTCCTTCCGCTCCCGGGATATTGTGGTTCAGGCGTTTCGTCCTCCTCCTCACACTGGTGAGTTAGATGCGGGCCTTCACCTGTCATGTCCAGTCCGTGCTTGGGGATTTACCTCAGCCGTACTCAGGATTTCAGGGTTACCGACCAGCTTTTTGTCTGTTACGGTGGGGCTCGTGCTGGTAAGGCACTGTCGGAGCAGCGCCTGTCCCATTGGTTGTGCGAGGGTGTTGCCCTCTGCTACACGCTGGCTGGGCAGGATCCCCCTGGGGGCGTCAGGGCGCACTCCACTCGTGGGGTGGCTGCCTCTGCCGCTCTCCTGGGTGGGGCCTCGGTGGAGGACATCTGTGCTGCAGCTTCATGGTCCTCGCCGGGCCCCTTTGTAAGGTTTTACCTCATGGACATGACCGGGGGTTCTGTCTCCCAGGCGGTTCTGGGGTCTGTGGCCTTTCCTGCTTCCCGTCCTTGGTCGGGTAGCGGGAGTGTATGGGTATGGGCCGCAGTGTGTTGAGTCACACGTGGTTCCGCCTGTACGGTGTGTTCAAGGGGTTCTGGCTCCCTCTTGTTCGCATTCAGGTGGAGTTGACTGCGCCCCCCCTTCGTTAGGAAGGATGGGGTGACAGGGCTCCCCGCACCCCTTGATGTGGGCTTACGGGTCCTCAGGGGGTACATCTGTCGGGTCTCGCACCCGCTCTTCCCCATTATCTCGTAAGGCTCAGAGCGGGAGCGATGCCATACGAAATATAACGATAGGTTATGTAGATAACCTAGTTATATTAGTATAGGCTAAGCTCCCGCTCTGCGCGCCCTGAGTTCCCTCTTGAGGGATCTTTTCCTGGGACGGGTTTTTGGCGAGGAAGGGTGTGTCATGACCAGAGTCATGATTATATGGGTGGTGCCACCATAAGGGGCGGGGCCCCATACAGGTGGGGTGCATGTGTTTTTGTTCGTGGGAGATACATTAGGTATCACAGGCGATATAGAGTATCTCGTAAGGCTCAGAGCGGGAGCTTAGCCTATACTAATATAACTAGGTTATCTACATAACCTATCGTTTTACGTCCGGTAAACTACGACACTGTGATCGGTACAGAAGCATGTTTTACGTAAAAAAAATACCAGCAGAGGGCGGCTGAGTGGCGCAGTGGGCAAGGCGCTCGCCACTAATACAGGATATGCTGGTATCGAGCCCAGCTCTCGGCGTTGCTACCGGCTTGGCCGGTCGTCATACTAACACAATTGGCAGTGTTAGAGGGTGGGAAAGCCGGTGGGTGGGGATTGGACGTTGTGGACAGCGACTCCTACAGGTCGGTTGGTGCGCCTGTACAGCAGAATCAGGAAGTATCAGGGGCAGCGTGAGACTCCCACGCGTTACTCCTCGCCACTGAGAGATCGCGCTGTGCAGGTGAAAAGATGCGACAGCTGCCTCCTCGTGTACCGGAGGGGACACGTGATGCAAGGCTTGGTCCTCACTGCAGCCGACCAGTGGGAGGCATCGTCTAGCAACGTTCGAGACAGGGGAGAGTAGAATTGAAGGGAGAATTGGCGAGGCGAAATTGTGATGGGATAAAAAACAGAAAAATAAGGAGAAAAAGTGGATCAAAAGAAAAATAAATACCAGCAGGTTACCTAAGATAGACCTTACCTCAGTCAGAAAGTACTTCAAAATGAATAAATCCCAGTCGATCCCATGGCGATCGCAATTACTCGTGTATATTGGGCATGGCTACCATATGGGAAATAATAACTCTGAGGCACCAAATCTTCCACCAATTGCTATGTTGTGATCCACTCCTAGGCGGAAACAGCCGGAGTGGATCACAAGACAAGTGATATCCTCAGTTCCTAGTTCAAAAGGTAGGCGATACTGCCACCTGGTTAGATTTGATCGTCATTGCAATTCCAACGTAGGCAGATCAATCAGAGACACCTAGAGGGCTCCGGCTGACCGTATAGAACGCGGATCAAAGGAAAATATCAAAGGATCAAACCGAGTTTCTGGCGCTCAACGGTTGGCGAGATAACCCGACTTTACTCGGGTTTGGCCGTCAAAGAGTTAACGGACAATCAATTACGGTAGAATAAAATAAAAGGAAGAATTAGGATAGCATGTGATGTGAACATGTTAGATAGTGTGTATTCAGTCATGGTAGATAGCATGTGTATTCAGGAACATGGTAGATAGCATGTGTATTCAGATGACCGTGCGGACCTTCGTTCGTTACGTTGGCATTCGAATTCTAAATCAACATTATAATTTTTTATTTTTTATAATTTATTTTTTATAATTCTTTTTTATATATATATATATATTTTTTTATGTGTCTATTCATTCTGTTTAAACCAATGGGGTTTTTCTTCAAAGTTGCAGATAAAGATTAGGCTACACTAATATTATAGTATTAAAACGGATGAGTTATATTCATTAACACTTTGGGTGCCATGGGTTAAATTCATTATATACCATAGGTTGCCGGCTCTATTTGTCTATGGAGAAGTACCCCTTCTTTGCATGGCTATAACTTTTTAAATTCTATTGCTACATTGCCATTATTAGGGCCCATTCAAAGTCCTATATGTATTGTTCATTGTGTAGCAACGTTAAACTTTTTCATTCACATATTCATAGTAAAGTATGGTCTAATGTATAAGTATGTTTTCATCTCTTTCTGCAGCTTTCTCCAGAACGTGATATATAGCCCCAAATGCATTATATTGATGATGAAATACAGTTTGATGGCAATCGGGGCGATATAAAAAATTTCAATTGGACGTACTTCTAGAATGATCTACGTATGATCTGATGATGACCGGATGGGCGGGGGATCGTTTATAATTCTGTGGGCAGCGTTATATCATTCATCTAGTGTGGGTGATATGTTCATCATAACAGTTTATATGGAATACGATCAAAAATAACGCTGAATCTTACCGTATCCTCCTCGCGCCGTTGGGCGATGAGCGTGGAACAGTCATTTACCTATTATGGTATGTAGAAATATCGGGTCCATTTCCAGCTTGTATAATAGTATATATGTCCAAATCATGTTGTTTATCGAGTTATTGGCAATCGATCGCTATGTATTGTGTCGAGATCGAGTCCCGTGAGCCAAACAGAGTGCCCGGAAGTAATATGGTCGACCAGCACAACCTCCATAGCACTTCCTGTTTGGCAATTGCGCCGATCGGCCACCAGATGGCGCTCCTGAACCGCCAGAGAGCTCAGTGGGTCCTCCTGGTGGATCTCAGGCCAGCGGAGGGGAAATATGAATCCGATCGCAGATTTTTGAAATATTGATATAAGGACGCTGTACAGCGTCCTCCGGCAACTTGAGCATGGCCGGGAATGACGCTCTAAAGCGTTTTCCGGCAGTCAAAGTGTTAGAAAGTTGATTTAATAAAAAGAAAATACTAATTTAATCAGATTAATCACTTTATTAAAATTGAGGATTTAGTTTGAGGATATTTATTGAAATTGTATTTATATTTATAAAAAATAAAAAATAAAACGTAATTTCTTTTTTATATATATTTTTTCTTATTAAAAACAAAGGTTCGAACGTCCGTTCGAAAAACCCTGACGAAGTTCGAAGCCCAAAAACTGGCTTCGGGGAAACAGCCCTAACGTGTACTCAGACATGTTAGATAGTGTGTGTTAGTGTGTGTCCTCAGACATGTTAGATAGTGTGTGTACTCAGACATGTTAGATAGTGTGTGTACTCAGACATGTTAGATAGTGTGTGTCCTCAGACATGTTAGATAGTGTGTGTACTCGGACATGTTAGATAGTGTGTGTCCTCAGACATGTTAGATAGTGTGTGTCCTCAGACATGTTAGATAGTGTGTGTCCTCAGACATGTTAGATAGTGTGTGTACTCAGACATGTTAGATAGTGTGTGTCCTCAGACATGTTAGATAGTGTGTGTCCTCAGACATGTTAGATAGTGTGTGTACTCGGACATGTTAGATAGTGTGTGTCCTCAGACATGTTAGATAGTGTGTGTCCTCGGACATGTTAGATAGTGTGTGTCCTCAGACATGTTAGATAGTGTGTGTACTCGGAGCTGCCGAGGGGGGTTGGGTTGGATGTGTGAGTTTTATACGGATAGGCCTATATGACTATATCATTATTTATGGCGACATAATAAATTGTTCTTAAACGTCCTCCTATGTTTTCTTTCCCACAAATCAAAGCCTGTGTGATTTATATGTGTACCATATCTCCATATCCGCGCCATACGCCCATCACGAGCCACACGTTTCTCAAGCGTACGCGCGCGCCTCAACTGCGTATCTACATACAGATCTTCAAACGCGGTGTCTCGTGTTCGCAGCCAGTGTAGAACCAGCAGCAGACATTAATCCAGGTGTCGTTTACACCTCGTCCTGCCAGACAGAGCGGCCGGGGGGGTGATGTGATGTCTGCTGCGCGTCTCTGGTTGAGGTCCCCGGGGGGGTTGATGTTGATGTCTGCTGCGCGTCTCTGGTTGAGTTCCCCGGGGGGGTTGATGTTGATGTCTGCTGCGCGTCTCTGGTTGAGTTCCCCGGGGGGGTTGATGTTGATGTCTGCTGCACGTCTCTGGTTGAGTTCCCCGGTGCGGTTGATGTGCAGGAGGAGGGGGAGGAGGGAGGATTATATTACTGTCTGTAGGCCAGTTGTCCAGGACACGGTGATGCAAGAGGAACTCAACCAGAGACGAGCAGCAGACAGACAGCCACTCTCTCTCTCTCTCTCTCTCTCTCTCTCTCTCTCTCTCTCTCTCTCTCTCTCTTCTCTAGTCACTGTCTCTCCTTCCCTCCCTCTCTCTTCTTTAGTCACTGTCTCTCTCCCCCTCCCTCTGTCTCTCTCCTTCTCTCTCTCTTCTTTAGTCACTGTCTGTCTCTCCCCCTCCCTCTCTCTTCTCTAGTCACTGTCTCTCTCTCTCTCTCTCTCTCTCTTCTCTAGTCACTGTCTCTCCTTCCCTCCCTCTCTCTTCTTTAATCACTGTCTCTCTCCCCCTCCCTCTGTCTCTCTCCTTCTCTCTCTCTTCTTTAGTCACTGTCTGTCTTTCCCCCTCCCTCCCTCTCTCTTCTCTAGTCACTGTCACTGTCTCTCTCTCTCTCTCTCTCTCTCTCTCTCTCTCTCTCTCTCTCTCTCTCTCTCTCTCTCTCTCTCTCTCTCTCTCTCTCTCTCTCTCTCTCTCTCTCTCTCTCTCTCTCTCTCTCAATTCAATTCAATTCAAACGTTTACATTGCCGAAGCCAAACAAAACAAAACAATCACACAGAGAAATCAAAAGAAATCAGTACATTACAGAAGGAATTTCTTGTATGAGTGACAGTCTTTATGGTGGCTGTATTCCGTTGGATGTCCTTTTCTTGTCACAGCAGCTCACAAATCTTGCTGCTGTGTTTGCACATTGTTGTATTTCTCCCAGTAGGTATGGGAGTTTTGAGTTATTTGCCATGTTTTCAAAGTCTCTTTGGGTGTTTGCCATTTGTGGGAAGTATGTCTCTGATGTCTTGGTTTTGATTGATTGATTGAAAACTTTATTAACAGATTGCAGAATGGGTACAATACAGTACAGCTCAATACACACAATTGTTAAGGGGATGCAGACCAGAGAAAGACTTTCGCCTTGTTTACATCAGGGTCCCCCATTTTCAATTCATCAGGACATATATGACATACATGACATACAGCTAGACAGTACTGCTACATCTATACATTTATGACATACCAGATTTGCAAATACAGTACTGTTTGTGATACAAAAAGAGTCCAGAAAAGAGAGTATATACATTTGATGTAAAAACTGTACATGGGAGGAGTTTTCAAGTTTCTTTAATAGTTGTCATACAGAAGTACAGAATACTTTTATACAAAATGCTTCTTACTGTTACGCTCCAGAGACTGTGCTAGACAAGATAGTATGAAATAAAATAGTATAGCATGTAAAATAGAAGTAAAAATAGAGGTCACAGTGTTCAGTATAGACATATGTACAATGTTCGATGCAGAATAGAAGTAACTGAGTTACCATACAATATACAATATACTATGCAATGTACTAATATACAATACTATATAGTGCAAAGCAGAAATGGGATGAGGTACAATTTAGGTACAATTTACAGTAAGGTGTACGAGTTGTAGTGCAAATCCTTTACCAATAAATATAAAGTGTGTTTAGGTGATCTAAAGTGTGGAGAGTGGGTGTGTTGTTTGTTTAAAGTGAGTGTGTGCGTGTGGATGTGTGTGCTGTGTGCATTTGATGGTTGTTGCATAGTGTTTATTGTTCGTTGAGCAGCCTGATGGCCTGGGGATAGAAGCTTTTTCTGAGTCTTTCTGTGCTCGCCTTGAGACTCCGGTATCGCTTGCCTGACCGCAGCAGTTCAAAGAGGCAGTTGTTCGGGTGGCTGGAGTCCTTGATGATTCTCTTAGCCTTACCCCTGCACCGCTTGTTGTAAAAATTGTGCGTTCGGCTGAACGTGTCACTCTTTGTAGTCTGCTTCGGTCTTGTGCAGTGCTATTCCCAAACCAGGAGGTGATGTTGCCAGTCAGGATGCTCTCTATTGTACATGAGTAGAAGTTCTTAAGGATCTTCTGACTGACTTGGAACTTCCTTAGGCGCCTGAGGAAGTAGAGGCGTTGTCGTGCCTTCTTCACAACACTGTCAATGTGTGTGGTCCATGTCAAGTCCTCGGATATGTGGGCTCCGAGGTACTTAAAACTGTTCACTCTCTCAACCGGTGCCCCGTCGATGCTGAGGGGGCTGTAGTCCTTGACCCCCGACCTCCTAAAGTCCACAATCATCTCCTTTGTTTTGCTGACGTTCAGGGAGAGGCTGTTCTCCTGGGTACCATCCCGCCAGGACCTTGACCTCTTCCAGGTAGGGCCCTCTCGTCGTTTGCAGAGATCAGGCCCACCACTACTGTGTCGTCAGCGAATTTGATGATTGTGGAGGGGATTGAGGAGGTTGGGTAGGTTGGGTGGGTGGGGTGGGGGGGGGGGGGGGGGGCTGTACATTGGAGGTGGTTGGGTGGGTGGGGGGGGGGAACACTGTATAACTGTACAAGCAAAACTGTACATTGGAATATTGACAAAACCATAGACTTTCATTTACTGTACATTGGAGGGGGGTTGGGTTAGGACATTTACAGGGGCCAGTTTCGATATTGCAGTCTCCCGTAGGTCTTCTTTGAGAGTGGTTTTGAAAGTGGGTAGTGATTCACATTCCTTTACAGCTTTGGGTAGGGCGTTCCACATTGATGTGGCATAATTGCAAAAACATGTTTAGTCCCTTGTTTGAGCCGAATCTGGGGTTTAACATGATATATGGGTATAGTGGGCAAGTTGTTAAGAAGTGTAGCTCGGTTTCCACCTCTTCTCTTGGGAGCCAGGTCTGCCTATGGCGGCCTTTCTCGATGGCTAGGCTGTGCTCGCTGAGTCTGTACCTAGTCAATGATCTTCTTAGTTTTGGATCAGTCACAGTGCTCAGGTATTCTGCCACTGTGTACTCTCTGTTTAGGGCCAAATAGCATTCAAATTTTCTCTGGTTTTGTGTTGATTCTTTCCAATGTGTCAGATCGTTTTCTTTTTGTTTTCTTATAATTAGGTTTAGTCCAGTGTGGTTTCTGTCCTGGTGGCTCTGCTTGTGTATGTGGGCAGAGTCCCAGAACCATCTGGCTGAGTGGGCATCTCTCAAGGGTCTCTCTGTGGGTGAGGGCTTTGTTATGGAGTGTGTCTGGGTCACTTTCTTTTAGGTGATTATAGAATTTAAATGCTCTTTATTATTTATCCATTATTTCTTTCTCTCTCTCTCTCTTTGCCTCCCTTTTCTCTGTCTGTCTGTCTGTCTCTGTCTGTCTGTCTGTCTGTCTGTCTGTCTGTCTGTCTGTCTGTCTGTCTGTCTGTCTGTCTGTCTGTCTGTCTGTCTGTCTGTCCTGTCTGTCTGTCTGTCTGTCTGTCTGTCTGTCTGTCTGTCTCTCTCTCTCTCTCTCTCTCTCTCTCTCTCTCTCTCTCTCTCTCTCTCTCTCTCTCTCTGTCTCTCTGTCTCTGTCTCTGTCTCTCTTTCTCTTTGTCTCCCTCTCTCGCTGTCTCTGTCTCTCTCTTCATTTCTTTCTTTCTCTCGCTCTCTCTCTCCTTCCTAATTCTTTCAAGCCTCTCATCTTTCCTCAACTTTCCATTCTATTACCCAGAATTCCCCTGCAGAGAGCCCATGTGACGCCCGTGGGTAACCTGAGTGTTATATACAGAATGTCATAAACGTCTGCAGACACTTTACTTTCCTAGTCTGTACTTGCTCTCTCTCTGCCCCCCCCCCCCCCCCCCCCCCCCGCCACTGCCATCCCAGAGTCCTCTGAGAGAGAGTGGGCATGTTGCTGCCTGCTCTGAGAGAGAGAGAGAGAGAGAGAGAGAGAGAGAGGAGAGAGAGAGAGAGAGAGAGAGAGAGAGAGAGAGAGAGGAGAGGGGGAGAGAGAGAGGGGGGGAGACAGAGGGACAGAGAGACAGATAGACAGAGAGAGAGACAGATAGACAGAGAGAGAGAGAGAGAGAGAGAGAGAGATAGACAGAGAGAGACAGACAGACAGATAGACAGATAGACAGAGAGACAGAAAGAGAGAAACACAGAGAGACAGAGAGAGACAGAGACATTTACATTTACATTTAGTCATTTAGCTGACGCTTTTATCCAAAGCGACTTACAAGTTATATACAACAAGTAATCAGGAAGGGCACAAATATATCAGCTGAGTAACAATGTTCATCAAAGTGTTGAGTGCTACAGTGTAGGTTAGTATATTAGGACAAGAGAGACAGAGAGGAGAGAGACACAGAGAGACAGACAGAGAGAGAGAGAGAGACCGAGAGACCAGGAGCTGGCAGGCAGCGTCAGAACAACCTGGCTGTATGAAAACCAACTGTAGTAAAACGACAGTATTCCTGGGGTTTTTCCCCAGAGGCACCAAACACTACATGATTATTTTGATGGTGAAACCACAGGGTAATAATATCCCACTACAGACACGCCATGGTGAATCACTACACAGCATTCCTGTTTTGAATCTGTATCGTGTATATGCAAATAAAAAACCACAGGAATACTAGATTTTTACTATAGTTCATATTTGTACTACTGCGTGTACTGCTGTGGATTTAAACATTTGTCCTGCCCAGAGAGATGGTGTAGTGATTAACACATAGACCACCGCAACACTTCTGGGATTCTGAAATCAGGGAGGAGATAGCGGGGGGGGAGCGAATTAATGAATGTGGATGAGAGCCTTGATGTAAGTGGGGTTGCAGCTACGGCTGTGGGGGTGCTAGAGACATGATCGAATAGACTTTATGCGCCTGAGTCTCCTGAACACGGCGCGACCTATTCCAAATCGATCAGAACTAAATCGGCCAGAGCTAAAGTCCCCTTTTCAGTACCTACTCCCCATATGGATGCGCAGATTGCCAACGGAGTCGGAGTCTGAACCTCGCGCGAATGAATGTTGAATGTTCCATCAGAGGGGGGGGAGCTTGTGGTTGGTAGTGTGAGCGGGCTATAGAAACACTGCACTTAAATATAGGGCTGTCAGGGCGGCTAGGTGGTGTAGTGGGCAAGGCACTCGCCACCAATGTGGAGACGCTGGGTTCGCGTGTTCGAATCCAGCTCTCCACATTGTTTTCAGTTTAGCTGGTCGTCCGCAGTAATACACATTGGCCGTATTACGGGGAGGGAAAACTGAAGGGTGGGGATCGAACGTTGTGAACAAGCGACTCCTACAAGTCGGTTGGTGCGCCTGCGCAGTAGAATCAGGAAGTGTCGGGGGCAGCGTGAGCCTCCCACGCGTTACTCCTTGACACTGAAAGATCGAGCTGCGCAGGTGAAAAGATGCGACTGCTGTTACCTCAAGTACCGGAGGGGACTTGTGCTATGTATGACTTAGTCCACATTGCAGCCGGCTTGTGGGAGGCAAGAAACAGCGTTCGTGACAGGGGAGGGTTGAATTGGATGATACGAAATTGGGATGGGAGAAAATATAGAAAATGGGAGAAAAAGTGGATCAAAAAAAAATATAGGGCTGTCAGTTTATCACGTTAATTAGATTAATTAATTACACAGCAAATTATCGCGTTATGAAAATGAACTCAAAATGAATTACAAAAAAATATATATATATTTTTTCAATAGCAGTACCGATAACGATAGCAGTACCGATAACGTCGGAGCTTATCAATACTCTGTTTTTTTCTAATTTAGTTTCGGGGGGCATCCCTACTCGTAGCGGGGCGCTCGCCCCCCCCCCCCCCCCCCCCCCCCCCCACCGCAGCCAACAGTAAACAGCCACACACAGCACACACAGACAGACAGCTTCGATCGTGGTAAAAATAAATATCAGATCAACGCAATATTGGATATATAGAGTCCTTACCTGGTCTCTGATGTAATGCAAAAAAAATAATCCAATTATTTGATCGCCATTCCAGTTATCCACAGCGATCCTGTCCCCGACATTACCGAGCGTTACACATGAACGGGTGGGCGGGGTTAGTGTTCCATGCCACCGTTGTAAGCGCCTGCCTCGCCTGAGTATTTAAACCCCGACCCCACGGCTCAGATCAGCTCAGAAAACACACCAGACCGTTTAGAATGGAGTGCAATAGCTCCGAAAGGCAGTAGAGGGCGGTGTTGACCATCTGCCAGCTCAGACACATTCACCAGGGTCTGCAGAGGCTGCAGCCATGAATTATGAATAGATATAGCGAATAAAAGAAATAACGATCATAAAAACTAGTTAACTCGTTGTTGGCGATATTCGATTGGCGGGCAATAATGAGTTAACTCGTTCTTGGCAATTAATGTGTTAAGACACTCGCTTCAGTCCTGCCCAGAGATGGTGTAGTGATTAAGACACTCGCTTCAGTCCTGCCCAGAGATGGTGTAGTGATTAAGACACTCGCTTTAGTCCTGCCCAGAGATGGTGTAGTGATTAAGACACTCGCTTCAGTCCTGCCCAGAGATGGTGTAGTGATTAAGACACTCGCTTTAGTCCTGCCCAGAGATGGTGTAGTGATTAAGACACTCGCTTTAGTCCTGCCCAGAGATGGTGTAGTGATTAAGACACTCGCTTCAGTCCTGCCCGCCTGAATGCCTTCTACAACAGAACTGCGTTTCCGCGTCTCTGATTGGCCAGGTCATTTCTGGTCATGTGACATGTACGCCCAATCGTGGGACCGCAAGTTTCTACACTGGTTAAGCTTAGGCGCTCGTTCGAAGTTGGTTAAGTTTGTCTTAGAGCATGGCGATAGAACGCCAGGTAGTTTGCAGGCTGTTAGACCCGGAAATAGGCGCAGAACTTGCTGCCCCACGATTGGCGCACATGTCACATGACCTGGCCAATCAGAGCGCAAAACTCGAACGCGGAAACGCAGTTCCATCATAGAAGGCATACACGCGGCGGCTAGGTGGTGTAGTGGGCAAGGCACTCGCCACCAGTGTGGAGACGCTAGGATTCGCGTGTTCGAATCCAGCTCTCCACATTGTTTTCAGTTTAGCTGGTCGTCCGCAGTAATACACATTGGCCGTATTACGGGGAGGGAAAACTGAAGGGTGGGGATCGAACGTTGTGAACAAGCGACTCCTACAAGTCGGTTGGTGCGCCTGCGCAGTAGAATCAGGAAGTGTCGGGGGCAGCGTGAGCCTCCCACGCGTTACTCCTCGACACTGAGAGATCAAGCTGTGCAGGTGAAAAGATGCGACTGCTGTTACCTCAAGTACCGGAGGGGACTTGTGCTATGTATGACTTAGTCCACATTGCAGCCGGCTTGTGGGAGGCAAGAAACAGCGTTCGTGACAGGGGAGGGTTGAATTGGATGATACGAAATTGGGATGGGAGAAAATATAGAAAAATGGGAGAAAAAGTGGATAAAAAAAAAAAAGGGCATACACGCGTCCTGCCCAGAGATGGTGTGGTGATTAAGACACTCGCTTCAGTCTGGAACAACATTTAAACTTTTTTTGTCAACCAACTAAACATTTTAATTTCCTAGATGCCAATGTTGTTTTTAAGAATAGAAAAGACAGTATTGTAGGAGTGGCTTGACAGACTTACCAGGCACTAAATATACAGCTAAAATATACCAGCATTGTCTCAATGAAGAACCTTCTCTCCTGTGTCTCCTCTACTCTGTCTCCCTCTCAGCCTCCCTACTGTCTCAATAAAGAACCTTCTCTACTGTGTTTCCTCTACTCTGTCTCCCTCTCAGCCTTCCTACTGTCTCAATAAATAACCTTCTCTCCTGTGTCTCCCTCTCACCTTCCTACTGTCTCAATAAAGAACCTTCTCTCCTGTGTCTCCTCTACTCTGTCTCCCTCTCAGCCTTCCTACTGTCTCAATAAAGAACCTTCTCTCCTGTGTCTCCCTCTCACCTTCCTACTGTCTCAATAAAGAACCTTCTCTCCTGTGTCTCCTCTACTCTGTCTCCCTCTCAGCCTTCCTACTGTCTCAATAAAGAACCTTCTCTCCTGTGTCTTCTCTACTCTGTCTCCCTCTCAGCCTTCCTACTGTCTCAATAAAGAACCTTCTCTCCTGTGTCTCCCCTACTCTGTCTCCCTGTCAGCCTTCCTACTGTCTCTATAAATAAGGAATATCATTAGGAGTGAATTGAACTCCTCACTTTGATTACCATGGCTACTGGTCATTGAGAGCTATAGAGTTCCGGAATACCAAGATAGAATTCTGAGGAAATGTCTGTAAAAACAGTCTTGCATTCTTCTGTTGAGATTCATGTATGTATGTAACGTCACTGTGACCAAATGCGTCCACATTTTTATAGGATTCTATCACATTTTCATAACAATAGCGAATATAACGTACCCTGCACCGTTTTCATTGAGGTTTCTTACAAATTAACGATGTTTTATTTGTCCTATATATGCGGATAACATTTAAAATCTTAAATTGTACCATTTTGTTTCCCTTTAGACAACAAACATAATGCTAATGATGCACTTTTGTTTGTTTGTTGTCGCGGTCACTGTACTGAGGTCGCATTAACACTTTCTCTGCCACGCTTATGTACATCCTTATACCATCCTCTGCCAGCTCTATTTGTCTATGGAGAAGTTCCCCTTCTTTGCAGGGCTATAACTTTTTAAATTGTATTGCTAAATTGACATTACTATGGCCCATTCAACGTCAATTATCTATCGTTCAGGATGTAGGAACGTTATACTTTTTCATTCACATATTCATACTAAAATACGGTCTAAAGTATAAATATGTTTTTATCGTTTTCTGCAGCATTCTGCAGAACATGATTTATAGCCCTAAATGCATTATATTGATGATCAAATACAGTTTGATAGCGATCGGCGCCAGATAAAAATTTTCAAATGGACGTGCTTCTAGAAGTTACTACTTATCATCTGATGTTGACCGGATGGGGGGGGGGTCGTTTATAATTCCGTGGCTAACGTTAGATGATTCATCTAGTGTGGGTGATATGATCATTAGAGCAGTTTGTATCGAACACGGTAAAAATAAACGCTGAAACTTACCCCAGTCTCCTCGGGCCGTTGGGCGATGAGCGTGGAGCAAAAAGATTCCTATTATGGGATGTTGAAATATGCAATCCATCTCCAGGTTGTATAATAGTATATACGACCAAATCATGTTGTTTATCGAGTTATTGGTAACGGATCGCTATCCATTGTGTCGAGCTCGAGTCCCGGCACCTATAGCGAGTGGTCGGACCGAATTTGGATGAGCACCAGTTTCCGTTTCCGGTTTGGGCGATCCGCCGATCGGCCACCAGATGGCGCTCTTGAACCGTTGGAGAGTTGAGAGGGGATCAACAGTAGATCTCAAGTCTCCGCGGGAGAAATATGATTGCGATCACAGATTTTTGAAATATTGATCTCAATGACATGTTACGGCGTCATTGGCAGATTAAGCATGGCGGGGAATGATGAGTTACGGCGTCCTTGGCGATTAAAGTGTTAATAGTTTACCGCTATTCAGATCGCGTCAAAGAATAGACCTGTGACCTGTGCTAAAGGTCTTGGGAAATGTATTCATGTTGTAGTTTTCAACATTTTCACCTTTTAATTTTAAACCAATGCTGCCATCTACTGACAACAGAAAGTGTTGTGTATCGTCAACTTGAGAGGCTACCCTCGCACTTCCGTAAACACCGTCGCCCAAAACACATTCTAGAGATTCCCACTTTTTACTGGGAATGGGGCGTGACCGAATTTGGTCCACTTGTTCTATTCTCCATCCATAGAAACACTATATTATCACAGACATCCTGTTCGGGGATCCCCTTTGAACAGCCCATCTGAGGTTTCTCTCCTCCACGCCGCCTGTGGTGCTTTTTTCTTTCTTTCCTATTGCTAGGTTTTTAGTGAGTCGTTCCTCATCTTCATTGGGGGAAGTCTGGGGGTGTTGTTGCATATTATGTGGATTTTATGGTGTTTTTTGTTCTGGATCTATTGTGATGTTTCTTCTTGACCCGTAAATCCCGTGGGGGCAATTCCATGTGACTTCGGGCTATAGTATATACAAATACAAATACATTTGATTTGATTTGATTCAATATTATATATATATAATTTTCTTTTACTGAGATAAAGATGTTCTTGCTGCTTGGAACCCTAATTACACTGCAGCCTAAATGCATAGGCAGTCCCCTAAACTGATAGGCAGTCCACTAAACTGATAGGCAGTCCACTAGACAGATAGGCAGTCCCCTAAACTGATAGGCAGTCCACTAGACAGATAGGCAGTCCCCTAAACGGATAGGCAGTTCACTAGACAGATAGGCAGTCCCCTAAACTGATAGGCAGTCCCCTAAACTGATAGGCAGTCCACTAGACAGATAGGCAGTCCCCTAAACTGATAGGCAGTCCACTAGACAGATAGGCAGTCCCCTAAACTGATAGGCAGTCCACTAGACAGATAGGCAGTCCACTAGACAGATAGGCAGTCCACTAGACAGATAGGCAGTCCCCTAAACGGATAGGCAGTTCACTAGACAGATTGGCAGTCCACTAGACAGATTGGCAGTCCCATAAACTGATAGGCAGTCCACTAAATGGATAGGCAGTCCCCTAGACTGATAGGCAGTCCACTAGACGCAAGATAGGCAGTCCCATAAATGGATAGGCAGTCTCCTAGACTGACAGGCAGTCCCCTAAATGGATAGGCAGTCCCCTAGACCAGGGGTTCCCAAACTTTTCAGGCCGGGACCCAGAAAATAAGGCGTCAGAGAGCTGCGGCCCAATGCACATCGTCAGGCTTTTTTTCTTTTTTTTTTTAGCCAAATATCACTTCAATCCTATTAAGTTAGTTCAAGTTAGTTATTCATTTATATGTGCTATTTATGAGAGGGCTAACTTGTTGCAAAATAATAATGATAATAATAATAGCCTCATTAAAATACTATTGTTGCTTCGGTTGTTTTCAGCGTTTTATGTGCATAATCTGTTATTTAGTTTGAAGTAGATTTTTCGTTTTTGTTTATTTATTAAGTTAATATAAAACCATATAGTCACATTTTAGAATACAATAGAATATAATTTTAGAATACAACTAGAAACACTGTCCTGGCCTGCTTCTAAGTTCAGTGGCCTGAACATTTTTTTATTTTATTTAATTTTTTTAAATCATCTCGCGGCCCTCCCGTGGCTGCTCGCGGCCCACCTTTGGGTCGCGACCCCGACTTTGGGAACCACTGCCCTAGACTACGGGTGGAAATTAGCCCTGTGCTATTCCTGGCATATTTACGTCCTTATCATGCTGTGATGTTATGCATACACATGTAAATGATGTTCATTAATTTGCATTGTCCTTAATAAACAAATCTTATAATCTTATAATCTTATTATAGACTGATAGGCAGTCCCCTAAATGGATAGGCAGTCCCCTAGACTGACAGGCAGTCCCCTAGACTGACAGGCAGTCCACGCCTAATTGCTTCCATGTGTGCAGACTTGGCTCAGCAGCCCAAAGAGGCCTCTCCTCTCCTCCGTCCTCGTTTCCACTCTCCTCCCCTCCTCTCGTCTACTCCTCTCTTCTCCTGTCTTATCACCTCTCTTCTCTCCTCTTCTCTCATCCTGTTTCCTCTTCTCTTCTTTTCTCTTCTCATCTCTTCTTCTCTTCTCTTATTCTCTCTTCTTCTCTTCTCTCCTCTCCTCTCCTCTCCTCTTCTCTTCTCTTCTCTTCTCTTCTCGTCTCTTCTCTCATCCTGTTTCCTCTTCTCTTCTCTTCTTTTCTCTTCTCTTCTCTTCTCTTCTCTTCTCTTCTCTTCTCTTCTCTTCTCTTCTCTTCTCTTCTCTCCTCTCCTCTCCTCTTCTCTCATCCTGTTTCCTCTCTTCTCTTCTTCTCTCTTCTCTTCTTCTCTTCTCTTCTCCTCTCTTCTCTTTTCTTCTCTTCTCTCTTCTTCTCTTCTCTTCTGTCCACTTCTCTCATCCTGTTTCCTCTTCTCTTCTCTTCTCTTCTCTCTTCTTCTCTTCTCTCTTATCATCTTCTCTTCTTCTCTTCTCTTCTCTCATCTTATCTTCTTCTCTTCTCTCTTATCCTCTTATCTTCTCTCATCTCCTCTTCTCTTCTCTCATCTTATCCTCTTCTCTTCTTCTCTTCTCTCATCTTATCCTCTTCTCTCTTCTTCTCTTCTCTCTTCTTCTCTTCTCTCATCTTATCCTCTTCTCTTCTCTCTTCTTCTCTTCTCTTCTCTTCTCTTCTCTTCTCTTCTCTTCTCTTCTCTTCTCTCATCTTATCCTCTTCTCTTCTCTCATCTTATCCTCTTCTCTTCTCTCTTCTTCTCTTCTCTTCTCTTCTCTTCTCTTATTCTCTTCTCCCAGATGCCCTGAACAGACTTTAACTTTCAGGATGAATTAGTAAAAGGTTTATTACAGTAACGTGTATTATTTGTGAGAACACAGGCCTTGGACCTGGTTCCTCAGATCTCAGCTCTGCTTCTTCTTATTGACACATCCTGGTTGTTTAAGGACACAGGACGTAAACAACACAAAGGGAGACCTAGAAGTCTGCAGAGAATAAATACCACTACGCCACGAAGCCTCTTCTCGCCAGAAAGCCATTCCCTAGTTTTCGATCACTTTCCCAGATGCCTGCAGTGGAAAATACTGTAATCTGTGAAACGCATCAGTGGCTGCGTCTGGAGAACTCACACTGCTGAGGTCTTTCCTCTTTACTGCGTGGAACCTTCTGGAGTGGTCTGCCCCGCGAAGGCTAACTGCAGTAACTAACACTGATACTGAAAGGATGAAGTAATTTTTTGGCCGAAAACCATCTACAATGATTTGACTTATGACCCCCAGAAATGCAGATACTGCACTCTGCCTGTGTATTACCTTAAACTTAAGCATTCCATCTGTATTTAAGTGTTGCATTTAGATGTCTGCATGTTTTACAAGTTGAAACAGATTAGTAATAGAGAAAAATGAAAGCAATATCCACATCATCAGGTTTGTTCTGCAAATATTTGTTCATTTATGTATTTTTTTTATGTTTTATTATTATTATTATTATTATTATTATTATTATTATTATTATTATTATTATTATTATTATTATTATTATTATTATTATTATTATTATTATTATTATTTTTTATTTTTTTTATCCACTTTTTCTCCCATTTTTTCTATATTTTTCTCCCATCCCAATTTCGTATCATCCAATTCAACCCTCCCCTGTCACGGACGCTGTTTCTTGCCTCCCACAAGCCGGCTGCAATGTGGACTAAGTCATACATAGCACAAGTCCCCTCCGGTACTTGAGGTAACAGCAGTCGCATCTTTTCACCTGCGCAGCTCGATCTCTCAGTGGCGAGGAGTAACGCGTGGGAGGCTCACGCTGCCCCCGACACTTCCTGATTCTACTGCGCAGGCGCACCAACCGACCTGTAGGAGTCGCTGTCCACAACGCCCGATCCCCACCCATCAGTTTCCCACCCCCTAATACGGCCAATGTGTATTAGTACGGACGACCAGCTAAACTGAAAGCAAATGTGGAGCGCTGGGCTCGAACTGACGAGCCCAGCGTCTCCAGCATTTCGTGGCGAGCGCCTTGCCCACTACGCCACGTAGCCGCCCTTATTATTATTATTATTATTATTATTATTATTATTATTATTATTATTATTATTATTATTATTATTATTATTATTATTATTATTATTATTATTATTATTATTATTATTATTATTATTATTATTATATTTTTAAATTGTAATATATATATATTTATTTTTATTTTTACATTTTATATATTTTTTTCACTGACGTGTGCTCCTGTCCTTTCTGTCCCTCCAGTTGTGTGTCCTATATATACCAGACAGATAGGCAGTCCACTAGACAGATAGGCAGTCCCCTAAACGGATAGGCAGTCCCCTAAATGGATATCCAGTTGTGTCCTCCTGTCCTCTCTGTCCCTCCAGTTGTGTGTCCACTCACCTGTCTTGTCCTCCTGTCCTCTCTGTCCCTTCAGTTGTGTGTCCACTGACCTGTCTTGTCCTCCTGTCCTCTCTGTCCCTCCAGTTGTGTGTCCCCTGACGTGTCTGAATGGAGGCGTCTGCAGCTCCAGAAGCCACTGTCTCTGTCCTCCTGGCTTCACTGGGCGGCTCTGCCAGTTCCCTCTGCAGCAGATGCAGCAGGTAAGATAAGATATAGATAAGATAAGATATAGATAAGATCTAGATAAGATAAGATATAGACAGGATAAGATATAGATAAGATATAGATAAGATAAGATATAGACAGGATAAGATATAGACAAGATAAGATATAGACAGGATAAGATATAGACAAGATAAGATATAGACAGAATAAGATATAGACAAGATAAGATATAGATGAGATAAGATATAGATAAGATAAGATATAGATATAGATAAGATAAGATAAGATAAGATATAGATAAGATAAGATATAGATAAGATAAGATATAGATAAGATAAGATATAGATAATATACAGATAAGATAAGATATATATAAGATATAGATAAGATAAGATAATATATAGATAAGATATAGATAAGATAAGAGTAGTAAAAAGCGATAAACGCTAAAAAATTAATCTTTAAAAAAAAAGATAAGATATATACGATATAGATAAGATACGATAAGATATACAGTAGATAAGATATATACGATATAGATAAGATACAATAAGATATACAGCAGATAAGATATATACGATATAGATAAGATACAATAAGATATACAGCAGATAAGATATATACAATATAGATAAGATACAATAAGATATACAGCAGATAAGATATATACGATATAGATAAGATATAGATACAGATAATAATAATAATAATAATACATTTTATTTATATAGCGCTTCTCAATGACCCGAAGTCGCTGATACTATGTAAATAAGATAAGATACGATAATATATACAGTAGATAAGATATATAAGATATAGATAAGATACGATAAGATATACAGTATATAAGATATATACGATATAGATAAGATATAGATACAGATACTATGTAAATAAGATAAGATAAAGGTAAGATAATATATAGATAAAATAAGATAGGATAAGTTATGCATCGGGCACATTTAGCATAAAACGCCTGTCGATTGCATACCCACAGTAAATTGGTCACTATTCTTGAACCTCTTATAGCACGTGAGTCTGGTCTCTTTTGAAAGGAAACATTCTGAATTTTCTTCCACAACAGGAAGAATAACTCTGAATGCTACTGTAATAGAGTTACAGAGGTTTGAACACACTGAAATATATATATATATATTTTTTACTAGACGTCTGAATTATTTAGCAAACCGATGCCTGCAAAAGAGTTCCAGCTGAGAGGTAGGAGCTGGAAAACACAACGGGTCCATAGCCTGATGTCTTATGTAGTACAGGTCCAAACAATCCCACAGAAAATTTGTGTTTTACATATGTTTTTCTAATGTTTGTATCGGTATGCTTATCCAAAATTATCCTCCTCCTCCTCCTCTTCTCCTCCAGGCAGCGCGCGGCAACAAGCAGCCTGTCTACCCAGTGTCAGTGAAGCCAGACCAGAGTCCAGGAGAGCTGCCGTCAGATCGCCGCCCCCTGCTGGCCCAGACACACTCTGTGTTCACCCTGCCTCTGGCCCAGGGCCACCACTCCTCAGAAGGTACTGCTCTTCCCCCTGCCCCCTGCCCCTAACCCACCCCCAACACACCCCCGTGCCCCTAACCCACCCCCCAACACACCCCCCCTGCCCCTAACCCACCCTCCAACACACACACCACCCTAATCCTAACCCACCCCCCAACACACCCCCCTGCCCCTAACCCTAACACACCCCCCCTGCCCCTAACCCACCCCCCAACACACACCCCCTGCCCCTAACCCTAACGCGTGTATATTTTCCCTAACAGAGTTGCACTTCCGCGTTCGGTTTGCGCAATCTGATTGGCCACTGACGTTTTTTTCAGCGCCAATCGCGTTACTCCTAACAAACTGGTTAAGCTTGGCAACTCTTTTGAAGTCTTTTTATTTATTTTAATTTTTTTTTATTATGTTTTTTCCCCTCCTTCTGTTTCCGATTTTTCTCCCATCCCACTGTTAGTCGTTATGCCAATTCCCAACCCCCTTCCTGGTTGTTGCGCACTTTCCCCTACTGTTGGTCCGAGAGGCCGGAGACTGTCACATGCTTTCCTCCGACGCATGTGCAGCCAGCCGGCAGCCAGCCTGGCCGTGCAGATTCTCACCAGGAGAGTGTAACGTGTGGAAGGTCGCACTACCTCTCTCCAGATCCTACCCTTGCTGAGCAGGCGCCCCGACCGAACTGTAGGGGTCGCTGTCCACAACGCCCAGGACCCACCCACGGCTCCCCTCCCCCTAACTCAGCCAAACGAGTTAGTATAGCGATCAGCCCGAGCCAAGGCAATGCTGACTCTCCGGGAGTCGAGACCGCAGCCTCTTGCATTGGTGACGAGCACAATCTCCGCTACGCCACCTGACCGCCTGAGTTAGTTGGTTAAGGTTAGGGTTAAGGTTAGGGTTAGTTGGTTAAGGTTAGGGTTAGGGTAACAGCCTGCTGGCGCGATTGTTAGGAGTAACGTGATTGCTGCTGGAAAAAACTTTAGTGGCCAACAGTGTTAATTTTGGCAGCTATTTTCATTTTAGTTTTAGTCTTAGTCATGTGTCAAGTGCTCCTTTTTCGTTTTCATCATATTTAGTCATCTTCATTTATTTTTCGTTTAGTCAGTTTTAGTCAACTAAATGTCTGAGCATTTTAGTCTTAGTCAGTTTTTGTCTCAATTTTGTCTTTTTTGTTTTAGTCTAGATTTAGTCGACGAAAACAGATGACATTTTTGTCTATTTTTAGTTAATGGAAAAAAACTTCAGAAAGTCAGAAATAGTCAACATGGAAAATGTTCTGATTTAAATTGCGTATTTATTTTTTAACCTAGGGGAATCTGAGTCGGCGGCACAAGTGATACACAGGAAGTATATGTTGGTGTAGACATGGTCCAATGTATTGTTGCTCCTACAGTATATGTTGGTGTAGACATGGTCCAATGTATTGTTGCTCCTACAGTATATGTTGGTGTAGACATGGTCCAATGTATTGTTGCTCCTACAGTATATGTTGGTGTAGACATGGTCCAATGTATGCATCAAAGAGAGCATTACGGATGTGGTGATGTTGTTTCTGACCAGAGAGACGACGCTGAACTCTGTCTGTCTTCTGTTTGCTGTGTCTTTCCTTTCTCTCTGCCATGTCTGTCCTCTCTCTGCTGTGTCTGTCCTCTCTGTCATGTCTGTCCTCTCTCTCTGCTGTGTCTGGCAGCGGTTTATTCTATAACAGGATACTGTAAACTAACCTAAGTAAACAGAACACACATTAGTACTAGTAGTAGTACACACTGATTGAATCTGCTTGCATAAAACATATAAAATCACATTCTGAGGTCAGTGTTAAAGTGCCACATGGAAGAGGTCTGGTTAGTGGTTAGAGTTAGAGGTGGTCTAGGTCTGGTTAGGGTAACTTAGGGGTAGTTAAGCATTCATTATAATTTATTATTATTATTTAGATAGATGGATGTAAAGGGCCGCTAGACCAACTCTTAACCCCTATCCGGACCTAGACCACCTCTATGTCACAACCCTAACTTAGGGGTTAAAGTTTTTACAGCTACTGTTTTATATATACTGTTTTTTAGTAATAACTAGAAAGTAATGGTATTTATTCAACAACAGGTGATTGTATAGATTAGTATTAGTATCATTAATTGACAACTAAGCTCAATGAGTTCACCCACGGAATGGTTGTTGGTACATTGGTTCCACACGGACGTTAAACGTTGTTGCGCACTTCCTATCCAGAGGGCTCCGGTTCAGTTAGCTCCTAGCAGAGGATCTGTTGTGATTTTTAATGCAAAATAAATATTCAACATTCTCTTTTGAGACTCAGACTCTTATCATTTGGCACTAAAAGCTAAACATTGTCACCGGTATGGCTGTCTGCATACTAGCGACATACTAGCGTCATGTCCAAGGGGTGTACTTGTACATCAAGCTGCCTCACGCTACGGAAACAGGAGATAGGCTCCTGCCCCATGTGCCGTTACAGCTCGAGAACCATTGGTTCTCAAAGGCAAATGGCTGTCTGCATTATGTCATTAATTGTGTGCGAGAGTTCGATCAGTTAGCCACGTTAGCGTGAGCTAGGTTAGCCACTAGCTAACGCGAGCTAGATGGAAATACAAACAATGTGGTGAATAAGTGATTTACCTTGGAATACTCCTTTGCCAACTTGCTGTACTTTGCTTGCAGGTCTGCAACTGGATTATGAATAGTCCCAACTTTAGCCAAGGTAACGTTCAGCTAAAACTAGCTTTTCAAATAGCTCTACAGCTAATGCTAATAACACAGAGCTCCCGTCAGCCGTCACACTGTTCTGTCGGGACGATGGCATTAAGAAAAGTTATAATTAGTTTGTCTCGTCTTGTTTTAGTCAACAATATCAACATACATGAAGAGAAATTTCGTCCTGGTGTTTGTAAATTATATTTTTGTGTGCTCAGTTGTGGTCAACGATATTTAATAAACTATTTGGTCTCGTTAGCGTCACATGGTATTCAATAACGTGACGTCACGTCTCGTTGTCGTCATGAAAAAAACCTTCGTTGACGCACATCTTTCGTCATCAATTTAGTCAACAAAATTAACACTGGTGGCCAATCAGATCGTGCAAACCAAACGTGGAAGTGCAACTCCGTTAGGGAAAATATACACGCAACCCTAACCCACCCCCAACACACACCCCCCTAACCCTAACCTTAACCCACCCCCCAACACACACCCCCCTAACCCTAACCCTAACCCACCCCAACACACCCCCCCCCCTAATCCTAACCCACCCCCCAACACACACCCACCCTGCCCCTAACCCTAACCCACCCCCCAACACACACCCCCCCTGCCCCTAACCCTAACCCACCCCCAAATACACACGCCCCCCCTAACCCACCCCCCAACACATCAACATGTTTCTGAACTGAGATCTGAGATCAACGTGTTTCTGAACTGAGATCTGAGATCAACGTGTTTCTGAACTGAGATCTGAGATCAACGTGTTTCTGAACTGAGATCTGAGATCAACGTGCTGCAGTGTTGAGTGTACAGTATGTTAGTATATTAGGAAGAGACACTAGAGGACAGTAAGAAGGTTAGTTGTTAGTTGCATACTACTATATACAAAATAAATAGGCCTTATCAATTTAGAAAGTACCCCCCTGCCCCCCCCCCCCCCTGTGCACGCCCTAGGCAGAGAGAGAGAGAGATAGAGAGAGGGAGAGAGAGAGAGAGAGAGAGAGAGAGTGAGTGAGATAAACTCACAGTATAATAAGTTACTAATCTCCAACCCACTTGTCAGACCAAAACAATGAATTGTGAATGTACACATTCAGAAGAAATCACATATTCTACCTTTAAGCGTTAACTAAGTAACGCTTGGGGGGGGGGTCGACAGTGGCTCGGTAGGTAGAGCAGTTGTCTGGTAATCCGGAGGTTTCCGGTTCGACTCCTGCTCCCCCCCCGGGCAGCGTGTCGAAGTGTCCTTGACACCTAACTGCTCCCGATGAGCAGGTCGGCACCTTGCATGGTCACCTCCGCCGTCGGTGTGAGAGTGAATGTGTGAATGGGTGAGTGAATGGGTGAGTGAATGGGTGAGTGAATGTGTGAGTAGATGTGAGAGTGTGTGAGTGAATGTGTGAGTGAATGTGAGAGTGAATGTGAGAGTGAATGGGTGAGTGAATGTGTGAATGGGTGAGTGAATGGGTGAGTGAATGTGTGAGTGAATGTGTGAGTGAATGTGTGAGTGAATGTGTGAATGGGTGAGTGAATGGGTGAGTGAATGTGTGAGTGAATGTGTGAGTGAATGTGTGAGTGAATGTGTGAGTAGATGTGAGAGTGAATGTGTGAGTGAATGTGTGAGTAGATGTGAGAGTGAATGTGTGAGTGAATGGGTGAATGAATGGGTGAGTGATGTGTGAGTGAATGTGTGAGTGAATGGGTGAGTGAATGGGTGAGTGAATGTGTGAGTGAATGTGTGAGTAGATGTGAGAGTAAATGTGAGAGTGAATGGGTGAATGAATGGGTGAGTGAATGTGTGAGTGAATGTGAGAGTGAATGGGTGAGTGAATGTGTGAGTAGATGTGAGAGTGAATGTGTGAATGAATGGGTGAGTGAATGTGTGAGTGAATGGGTGAATGGGTGAGTGAATGGGTGAGTGAATGTGTGAGTGAATGGGTGAGTGAATGTGTGAGTGAATGGGTGAATGGGTGAGTGAATGTGTGAGTGAATGGGTGAATGGGTGAGTGAATGGGTGAGTGAATGTGTGAGTGTGTGAGGAACAAGTTGTAAAGCGATTTGGATAAAAGCTGTTACATAGATGCAGCCATTTACCATTTATTTACCACTTACTAAGCACATATTGTCATCTCTCCTCTGTCTTTTCTGTCTCGCCTGCTTGTCTCTCCTCAGTGCAGATTAATGTACGTCTCTCCTCTGTCTCCTCTTGTCTCTCCTCAGTGCAGATTAATGTACGTCTCTCCTCTGTCTCCTCTTGTCTCTCTCCTCAGTGCAGATTAATGTACGTCTCTCCTCTGTCTCCTCTGTCTCCTCTTGTCTCTCTCCTCAGTGCAGATTAATGTACGTGTCTCTTCTGTCTCTTCTGTCTCCTCTTGTCTCCTCAGTGCAGATTAATGTACGTCTCTCCTCTGTCTCCTCTTGTCTCTTTCAGTGCAGATTAATGTACGTGTCTCTTATGTCTCCTCTTGTCTCTCTCCTCAGTGCAGATTAATGTACGTCTCTCCTCTCTCTCCTCTGTCTCCTTTTGTCTCTCCTCAGTGCAGATTAATGTACGTCTCTCCTCTGTCTCCTCTTGTCTCCTCAGTGCAGATTAATGTACGTCTCTCCTCTGTCTCCTCTTGTCTCTCCTCAGTGCAGCTTAATGTACGTGTCTCTTCTGTCTCCTCTTGTCTCCTCAGTGCAGATTAATGTACGTCTCTCCTCTGTCTCCTCTTGTCTCTCTCCTCAGTGCAGATGAATGTACGTCTCTCCTCTCTCTCCTCTGTCTCCTCTTGTCTCTCTCCTCAGTGCAGATTAATGTACGTCTCTCCTCTGTCTCCTCTGTCTCATCTTGTCTCTCTCCTCAGTGCAGATTAATGTACGTGTCTCTTCTGTCTCTTATGTCTCCTCTGTCTCCTCTTGTCTCTCCTCAGTGCAGATTAATGTACGTCTCTCCTCTGTCTCCTCTGTCTCCTCTTGTCTCTCTCCTCAGTGCAGATTAATGTACGTGTCTCTTCTGTCTCTTCTGTCTCCTCTTGTCTCCTCAGTGCAGATTAATGTACGTGTCTCTTATGTCTCCTCTGTCTCTGCTTGTCTCTCCTCGGTGCAGATTAATGTACGTGTCTCTTATGTCTCCTCTGTCTCTGCTTGTCTCTTCTCGGTGCAGATTAATGTACGTCTCTCCTCTGTCTCCTCTTGTCTCTCTCCTCAGTGCAGATTAATGTACGTGTCTCTTATGTCTCCTCTGTCTCTGCTTGTCTCTCCTCAGTGCAGATTAATGTACGCGTCCACCACGCCCCCGAGGCCTCCGTGATCATCCATCCCCTCGACCAATCGGACGCCAAGCCCCCCCACAAGGCGGTGCCCCGCCTGACCCCCCTGAGGCACAAGCCGAAGGGGCGGTGCTTCCAGGAGACCACGCCCAAACAAGCCGTGAGCCGAGACCTTTGTTTACTTTCTATCTCTTCTCCCATCCCCCAATTTAGTCATCGTGGCAACTCCCTCCTGGCCTGAATGAATGAATGAATGATCATTATAGGGCTAGTCGACTAATCGATCGAAAGGAACCGTAGTCGACTGCCAACCTTAGTCGAATGCAAAACAAATTCAAAAAGATTCACATTTTTATAATTTTTTTTAATTTTATAAAAAAAAATTAATCATTCTTTCCAAAAGCAAAGAACGCTAATGACGCGTATACCAGCGAGACTAACTGCCTAAGAAAATGGGCACAGAGGCACTGAAAGAGGATTTCACACACACTAGACAAATATCAAGATGTTTTTTTATATTTTATTTTTTTTGCATTCGGGGGGGGGGGGGGGGGGGGGGGGGGTAGTCGACTATCGGCATATTTCTTCTGTCTGTCTGGGGAGGGTGTAGACTACCACATGTCTCCTCTGCCGGTCTGGGGAGGGTGTAGACTACCACTCCGATACATGTGGAGTCACCAGCCGCTTGAGGAGTTTCACTGGGAGAGCTTAGCGCGTGCGGAGGTCCATGCTATCTCCCCCCAGGTACCCTCCTTGCTGAACAGGCACCTCAACCGACCAGTAGGAGTCACTGTTGCAACGACCAGGACTCATACCCCACCAGCTTCCCACCCGCAAACACTGCCAATTGTGTTCGTCGGGAACACAAGCTGGAGTCTCTGTGGTGGTAGGAAAGTATTTAGACCTCTACACTACCCAGCCGCCTCGTCATTTTACACTCAAAGCAGATGGTTGCTCGAGGGTTCTTTGTGGGATAAATGGTGCCTTGCAGAGCCATTACTATTTCAAGCAGCATTTGAACCCATGGAGATTGAGCGGTATAGAGGAATGCGGCTTAAGCGATTCCTATTCTGGAACAGAACCATACGCCAGCCACCTTACTGGGTCCACAGACTGACATGGTTATGACTGAACAGTGTGGGAAATATAGCATGAATGGTCCTTTTCATATTAAGCATAAAGAAATATCTTCATATTGTATATTTTCTATGGATGAGCTAAAATAGAAGTACAATAATGTGCTGCAACCTTTTTTCTTTGTGAAGGTTTTTTTTGGGCCATATATCACTCAGGTGAACCTCAGTTTGGTTCATTGATTCTTTTAGTTTGTTTCACAAGTGGTTCTGCATTTAGGCAAAATTCCTCATTCTATCTGTCTGTGTGTCTGTCTGTCTGTCTGTCCCTGTGTCTGTCTGTCTGTCTGTCTGTCTATCTGTCTATCTGTCTGTCTGTATGTCTGTCTGTCTGTCTGTCCCCGTGTCTCTGTGTCTTTCTCTCTGTCCCTGTGTCTCTCTGTCTGTCTGTCCCTATGTCTCTCTGCTTCAGTGTAGCAGTACCCCCCTCCCTGTCCTCACCAACCAGGAGGATTGCTGTGGAAGTGTCGGGAACTCCTGGGGACAAAATAAATGTTACCAGTGCCCCAAGCTGCCATGTGAGTTACACTGATTTCAAAATAAATGTCACCAGTGCCCCAAGCTACCATGTGAGTTACACTGATTTCAAAATAAATGTCACTAGTGCCCCAAGCTGCCATGTGAGTTACACTGATTTAAAGAAAAGAAAAAAGGATTGTATTCACCTGTCATTGTTTGTCTATTGCTGTTCCTCACAGTGGCGTCGCGTGGGTAAAATAACAGGGGAAGCCAAAAAAAAATTATAAAAAAAAGATTATTAAATATTTTTATTAATATTTTTTTTTTTTTTTTTTTTTTTTAAGTCAATCAGTCACCATGTACACTACAGTATGGCTCGGCGGCCAGTCAAACTTTCTTTTTATTTATTTAACAGATTGCAGAATGGGTACAATACAGTACGGCTCAATACACACAATTTTATAAGGGGATGCAGACCAGAGAAAGACGTTTGTCTTGTTTACATCAGGGTCATTAATACTGCTGGAGCATTGGTTCATTTTTGGTCAGATTTTTCCTTGCACGATTTTGCGCGCCGCGTAGGAGCAAATTCGAGACACATATTCGGTTGCAAAAAGGTGTCCCACGGTCTCCTCTATGGCCGTGAATATTTTCACGCGGATCGGAATCACAGCGCGCCCGTGGGACACTTTATTCCACGCTTGCGGCTTTCCTTTTCTAAGCATTTTCGGGGCTACATGTGAATGAGTAAAAGTTGCGGGACGGCCAGATGTTTCCACGATAGAAAGCTCGCGTTGGATCCCATAATAGGCTCACTTAATACAGCATTTTTAAAATCACGCAACATTTTCAGGGTCGCGAGCTGACCTTTTCCCCTCGTTTTCGATGATGGAAGTGATTTAGGAAAAGCTTCGGCACGTCGAGAGGTACCCGTGGATTTAATCTCGCGAGGATCGGGGCAATATTCGGCCCGTGGGAGCAGTCACGGGTTAATACAATGTTTAGAGTGCAGAGGGGAGGTGTGCAGAGGGGAATCCACACTCATGATTCTTCTCACAGCCCCGTTTTAAACTTTTAGGGTGTGGCAGTCAGCTCGAATCTGATTGGCTAGGATCGGTTTTGGACTCTAGATACATGAATCACATGGTTGAGGCTGGAGAAAGAGACCTACCCCCTGCCTCCTCTCCTCTATAGCTGCAGTGAGCACAGTGAGTCTGACAGTGTGTTAGAGGGAGTGAGAAGGAGAAGAGCGAGACATTTAAAAAAAATAAAAAAAAATACCACAGATGCACAGATGAAAAATAATGTAAACTATATTAAAAAAAAATTATATATAACTTTTTTTTTTTTTTTTTTCATATTTCATATTTGATATTAATTCATATTTTAATAGGGAGGCCTGGCTTCCGTTGGCTTCCATAAGGATTTGCCACTGGTTCCTCATGGCAGGTATTTGACTCTGAACCAGATGTGCTGCTATATGTTTCACCTGGAATCCATCCGTTCTGCTTTGCCAGCTGTCATGTACTTTAGATCGATTGCCACCTTGTGTGAACCGTTGGACCAGCAGGAGCGGCAGCTTGTCTTTATGAAACTAAACAACGGAAATAACAAACGCTGTGCATCAAGGAGGCATGGTTTCTCCATAGAGCTCCACTATACTTTTAGTCAGAGGAGTGTCATGGTTTCTCCATAGAGCTCCACTATACTTTTAGTCAGAGGAGTGTCATGGTTTCTCCATAGAGCTCCACTATACTTTTAGTCAGAGGAGTGTCATGGTTTCTCCATAGAGCTCTATTATACTTTTAGTCAGGGGAGTGTCATGGTTTCTCCATAGAGCTCCATTGTACCATTTTAGCGCCGCAGCTCAGCGCAGGCAGGGGGCATTCTGGTGCTCCATCTTTTTACTTTTGTTCTGCATATTTTACCCCCAGCCGAGAGGAGCCAGTCAAGTCTGTTTTAAGCTCAGATGATGTTTCTTCTGGTCGTTTACAGTAAAACCTCTTCAGTCTTATGATGTTTACAGTAAAACATCTTCAGTCTTATGATGTTTACAGTAAAACCTCTTCAGTCTTATGATGTTTACAGTAAAACCTCTTCAGTCTTATGATGTTTACAGTAAAACATATTCAGTCTTATGATGTTTACAGTAAAACATCTTCAGTCTTATGATGTTTACAGTAAAACCTCTTCAGTCTTATGATGTTTACAGTAAAACATATTCAGTCTTATGATGTTTACAGTAAAACATCTTCAGTCTTATGATGTTTACAGTAAAACCTCTTCAGTCTTATGATGTTTACAGTAAAACCTCTTCAGTCTTATGATGTTTACAGTAAAACATCTTCAGTCTTATGATGTTTACAGTAAAACCTCTTCAGTCTTATGATGTTTACAGTAAAACATTTTCAGTCTTATGATGTTTACAGTAAAACCACCTCAGTCTTATCCTACATGTCTACACAGTAAAAACCTCCTGTGATTTAAATGCTTATTAAGCTTATTTCTGTATGTACACACTGTAGATTGTAGACGAGGGAACCCTCAGTTGCCTTTGGAGTTTAAATAAAGGTTTTTAGATGAGATCCACTGTTAACCCCTCGCTCCCACAGCGAGCAGACAAGACGAGGTTTGAGATGAGATCCACTGTTAACCCCTTGCTCCCACAGCGAGCAGACAAGACGAGGTTTGAGATGAGATCCACTGTTAACCCCTCGCTCCCACAGCGAGCAGACAAGCCGAGGTTTTAGATGAGATCCACTGTTAACCGCTCCCACAGCGAGCAGACAAGCAGAGTTCTGCTGAGAACCTGACGGGAGACAGCCATGTGTTTACTGAAACACCACGTATTATTCCCAAACTCTTATTAGAGACACACTGCTATTTGATACTCTGCTTATTAGAGTTCTTCTGGTGGGCTCTCTGGGTACTGCAGCAGAGACAGAGACAGACAGAGAGAGAGAGAGAGAGAGAGAGAGAGAGAGAGAGAGAGAGAGAGAGAGAGAGAGAGAGAGAGAGAGAGAGAGAGAGAGAGAGACAGAGACAGAGAGACAGAGAGACCTTTAAAAAAGTGAATATCAGGAAGGCAGCAGGACCGGACGGCATCCCCGGCCGCGTCCTAAAAGTCTGTGCCGACCAACTGGCCCCGGTATTCACTGACATATTTAACCTGTCCTTGGAACAGGCTGTCATCCCCACCTGCCTGAAGAAGTCCACTATCATCCCTGTATCTAAAAAATCCAAGCCTGCTTGCCTCAACGACTACCGCCCTGTAGCTCTCACCTCCATAGCCATGAAGTGCTTTGAGAAGCTAGTAAAGGGCTCCATCTGCTCCTCCCTCCCCATCAACCTGGACCCCCTGCAATTTGCATACCGCCCCAACAGGTCCACGGAGGACGCCATAGCCCATGTGCTGCACACAGCAGCATCACACCTGGACACGTGAATATTAAAGGCAACCAACTTGTGTTCAGCTTTTCGTTCAGCGTTTCTCTGATTGGCCACACGGCCACGTGACCGCCCTAGCACACGCCCTTATCCGCGCTGAGAGACGCGGCAGACGTGGCAGAGAGTGACCGCGGCCGCGCATGCGCATGAGGCTCCCCCAGGTGCTCTGAGAGGTGCTCGAGAGATGCCTCTCCCTCTGAAAGCCCATCCACGCTGTGTATCATAGAGCACTGGGTTTTATCACTGGAGATACATTTCTCACTCACCATTGTATTTTATATGAAAATAATTGTAAGTAGGTGAATTCTACACATCTGACAACGCCATCTGACAATATTTACATTTTTTTACATTTAGTCATTTAGCTGACGCTTTTATCCAAAGCGACTTACAAGTTCTGTACGACAAGACAGCAAGAAGGGTACAACTCTATCAGCTGAGTAACAATGTTCATCAAGTGTTGCGTGTTACAGTGTAGGTTAGTTTTTTGTATAAAAGTATTCTGTACTTCTGTATGACAACTATTAAAGAAACTTGAACTTGAACTTGAAACTTGAGACACAGAGAGAGAGAGAGACAGAGAGGGAGAGAGAGACAGAGAGAGAGAGAGACAGACAGACAGACAGACAGACAGACAGACAGACAGACAGACAGACAGAGAAAGAGATAGACAGACAGTGAGAGACAGAGAGAGAGCGAGAGAGAGACAACAATGTGCAAACACAGAAGCACGATTTGTGAGCTGCTGTGACAAGAAAAGGACATCCAACGGAATACAACCACCATAAAGACTGTCACTCATACAAGCAATTCCTTCTGTAATGTACTGATTTCTTTTGTTTTCTCTGTTTAATTGTTTTGTTTTGTTTGGCTTTGGCAATGTAAACATATGTTTTCCATGTCAATAAAGCCCATTTGAATTGAGAGAGAGAGACACACAGAGAGAGAGAGAGAGAGAGAGAGAGAGGACACTCCTTCAACACCCTCCAAACTGGTCCAGCAGCTGAGAGAAAGCGTATCTCTCCTGGAGCTGGAGTTTACTGAATTTAAAGAGAGGACTCTGGCCAGGCTGACTGAGCCCTGCACCATTCAGCAGCTGGGAGAAGAGCTCCGTCATCTGAAGAGGAACGGGGAGGAGACCGCTTCAGAGCTGAGGGAGACCCAGAGGACGGTCATGGAGCTCACAGAAACCATGCGGGAGCTAGAGCAGGACAACAACACCCTACAGGCCCGGATGAAAGCCATGAAGGAAGATACAAACAGCCGGGAGGAGTCTCTACGCAGTGAGATAGAGGAAGTAAAGCTACAACGACAAGAAGAAAGAATACATACATTCCCCCCCGATCAAAAGCAGTCCTCTGCTCCAACACTCACCACCCCACCCCCCCCCTACTGCCAAACCAGAATATACCCCCCCCCCCCTGACCCCACTTACCCCTCCCAGCCTGACACCCAATGACATACCTTTGGACTCAGACCCCCTTCCAGCAGCCCAACCTCCACCCGAGCCACGGCCCCAGTCCACCAGACCAGCCCAGCCCGAAGCCCAGGTAGTCCTCCTCATGGACTCCAATGGCAAATACCTGGACACAGCACGCCTCTTCCCAGGCCTCAAGGTGACAGCCAAGCGCTGTCGGAACACAGGCCACGCCATGGAGCTGCTCAGACAGGACACTCTAGGGAGCCCCCAGTACATGGTGGTGCACACGGGTACAAATGACCTCCACTATCTACAGCGTGGAACTGCTGAAGCAATGACCAGGGTGGCTGAGAAGGCCTCCAGGGAGTTCCCACACACCAGAGTAATCATCTCCACCCTCCTCCCCAGGATGGACACCCCTCCATACATCATTCACGAAATCAACATGGAGACCTCAAGAAACTGTGCTGCCCTCAAAAATTTCCACCTGGCCCACCACACAAACATCGGCAGATGGGACTTTAATAATGATGGGCTACACCTAAACAACGCGGGAGTGAGGACATTTGCAAAAACATTAAAGGATGCTGCCCTCGGACGCAACCCCAACAGACCCAGTCACACACCGGCCTCTCCGAGAAAGCACAGGCCCATGAGATACCCACAAGGAGTCACCCCACAAACCTATGCCCCACCTATACCCCACCTTTCCACCCCACCCAGTGAGAGGAGATATCCCCCCAGCCGACCCCTCAACCGCCCCCAGCCCACACCCCACCCTTCCAACCCACCCAGTGAGAGGAGACGTCCCCCCAGCCGACCCCCTCACTGTCCGCCGCAGGAGATGACCTATGCATCCGCCCTGACCAGGCCCCCCCCCCCCACCCACATCAGAGCTGAATGAGATCAAACAAATGTTATACACGCTATGCAGTAAACTTCTCACTACAAGCTAGCAATCGACCAAAAGAAAAGCAGGCCAACTGCCTGCTGTCGCCTTTGTTGTTGTTGAATTTATTCTGTGATGTTCGTCCATTGACTGAATACCTTTATACCCTATAACCTTTATACCTTTGAACACCTTTATATATATTTTTCATTGACTGAATACCCTTATACCTTAGTTATAACCTTTTATACCTTTATATAATTTTTGTACAAAATGCAATCATTTGCCATTAGTTGCTGGAACATACAGGGTCTTTGCTCTTCAACATACGGCCTTAAGAGTAGAGACTCAGATTTTTTACAGGCTATAACAAACAATGACCTCTTAATCCTAACTGAGACATGGTGCAGAGAAGATGTAGACACACACTGCCCTCCTCACTATAGAGAAGTCATTTTGCCATCGAATAAAACGAAACATATTAGTCAGGGCAGAGACTCAGGGGGATTGATAATTTGGTACAAATCACAACTCCACCAGTCAATACAGATTCTAAAAACCGGGAACAATCATATTTGGTTAAAACTAAATAAAGAAGTAATCCCCTCTCAGAGAGACCTATTTATCTGTGGAATTTACGTACCACCCACTGGGTCTCCATATTACTCAGACGACATCTTCTCCAACCTTGAAGCAGAAATATGTCTTTACCAAAGTCAAGGTCATGTGCTTGTTTGCGGTGACTTCAACGCCCGAACGGGAACCCACCCTGATTTCACCAGTACACATGGAGACAATTTCATATCTGACCACACCATATGCAACCATGTAAACCAGTCCCCTAGAAATAACCATGACACTTCCATAAACAAAAATGGAAAGGATTTATTACAGCTGTGTAGAGGACTGAGTCTCTACCTTGTCAATGGGCGTGTGAGAGGGGACTCACAAGGAAGGTACACTTACTGCTCACCCCTTGGCAGCAGCACAGTAGATTACATGATAACAGATCTGGATCCAGTATCCTTCAGTTCATTCACAGTCAAACCCCTGACCCCACTCTCCGACCACAGTCAGATCACTGCATACATGAAAAGAACTGAGTCGCTCAAAAATCCCCCTACACAGCCCAGTAAACTATACAACATCCCCAAATACTACAGATGGTCCCAGAACAGCATGCAGGACTACCAGAGAGCCATCGCCAGTGATGAGACACAATCACTGTTAGATACGTTCCTAGCCATGCCATACTCTAACAGTGTTGAAGGAGTAAACCTAGCTGTAGAACACATCAATTATATATTTGAAAGAACTGCAACAAAGTCCAAATTAAAACTATCAGGTAACAAACAGAGAAAAACTAAAAAGGACCAATGGTTTGACAAAGAATGTAAAGCTCTTAGAACACAGCTAAGAAAAATATCAAACCAGAAACACATAAACCCACAAAATGACACCCTACGCCTCCAATACTGTGAATCATTGAAACACTACAAAAAGACCATCAGAATTAAAAGGAACAATCACGTAAATAAACAATTGTGCAAAATAGAGGACTCTCTAAGCTCTAACTCCTTCTGGGACCACTGGAACTCATTGAATAAAGATAAGCCGGAAGAAATGGCTATCCAAGATGGGGATGTTTGGACAAACCACTTCACATCACTCTTTACAACTGTACCCCTAAATACAAAAACGGAAACCAGCCAGATATGTGAAAAATTACAAAAATGGGAAAATATCATAAAGGATAATCAAAACCCTTTAGACTTCCCAATCACAGAACAAGAGCTGAAATCAAAACTCCAGTGCCTTAAAGCTAGAAAGGCCTGTGGTACAGATGGCATATTAAATGAAATGATTAAACACAGCTCTGAAAAATTCCAATTGGCTATTTTAAAATTATTCAATTTGACACTAAATCTAGGCTATTTTCCTGATGTCTGGAATGAAGGACTCATAACCCCAATTTTCAAGAGTGGAGATAAACATGACCCAAAAAACTATAGGGGTATCTGTGTGACGAGTAATTTGGGCAAACTTCTATGTAGTATCATCAACACCAGACTCATAGAATTCCTTACAGAACACAGCGTTCTAAGTAAAAGCCAAATCGGATTCTTACCAAATTATCGTACCTCTGACCATATATACACTCTTAAAACCCTAATTGACATTCACGTAAAACAGAACAAAAACAAAATATATTCCTGCTTTGTCGATTTTGAAAAAGCCTTTGACTCAATTTGGCACAAAGGTCTTTTCTTCAAAATTCTAGAAAGTGGTGTTGGAGGAAATACATATGACTTGATCAAATCCATGTACACAAAAAACAGATGTGCTGTTAGAATTGGAAATAAAAGAACAAATTTCTTCACCCAGGGTCGCGGAGTCCGCCAGGGGTGCAATTTAAGCCCAACATTGTTCAATATATATATAAATGAATTAGCAAAGTTATTAGAACTTTCTACTGCACCCGGTCTGACTCTGCACGATACCAATGTAAAATTACTGATGTACGCAGATGATCTGGTTCTGCTGTCAGCCACTAAAGAGGGTCTACAACAGAACCTAGACATCCTCCACCAGTTCTGTCAGACATGGTCTCTGAACGTAAACATGAAGAAGACTAAAGTCATGATCTTTCAAAGGAGACACGAGTCTCAGAGTTCACATAATACATTTAAATTAGGCACACACATATTAGAAAACACAAAAAGCTACCCATATTTGGGATTGAAAATAAATCATAATGGAAACTTCAATATGGCTGTGAATGAATTGAAGGAGAAGGGAAGAAGGGCTTTTTATGCCATCAAAAGGAAAATTCCAATTGACATCCCAATTAGGACCTGGCTCAAAATTCTAAATTCCGTAATAAATCCAATAATATTATATGGCAGTGAAGTGTGGGGTCCATTAACTAACCAAGATTTCCCAAAATGGGAAAAACACCCATTAGAAGTACTGCATGCAGAATTGTGCAAAAACCTACTTAAGGTCCACAGACACACTGCCAATAATGCATGCAGGGCAGAACTCGGCCAATACCCCCTAATCATTCAAATTCAAAAGCGAGCCATAAAATTTTACACACACCTCCAATCAAGTGACCCCCACTCCTACCACTACAAAGCCCTTCAGAGCCAAGAGATGAACCCAGATAAGAGTCCCCTCTGCCAGCTAGTCAGAAATCTCTGCCCACAAATGCCTCAGGACAGATACCAAAAAATCTGGCCCAACCAAATAACCTCAAAACAAAAAGAAAACTATATAGAATATTGGAACAAATCAACCAAATCTCAAAGTAAATTAGAATTCTATTTGACCCTAAACAGAGAGTACACGGTGGCAGAATACCTGACCACTGTGAATGATATAAAATTAAGAAAGACATTGACACGGTACAGACTGAGTGGACATAGTCTAGCCATAGAAACAGGCCGTCACAGGCAGAACTGGCTGCCCAGAGAGGCCAGGCTGTGTTCACTTTGTCATCAGGGGGATGTTGAGACAGAACCTCACTTCCTACTATACTGTGAGAAATACAAGGATCTAAGAGAAGTTTTCTTTTATAAAATAAATAAAATTGATCCACAGTTTATCCATCTCCCTGATAATCAAAAGCTGTTATATATATGTGGGGAGAAAAGTCAGTGTACAGTATTAGCTGCAAAATATGTAGATGGTTGTCATACAATAAGAGAACAAGCCCTGTAAATACATGTATCTGGGTGGCTACATCTGTAAAATGACTACCCGATTGAATGATTATTTCGTAATTTAATATGTTTCTGTTGATTGTTTTACTTATTGCTAATATTATGGTATGTTTTATTGCTTAATAATATATATGTTATTGTTTGTATGTTGGACTTGCTTTGGCAATAAGTATGTTGATATTTCATGCCAATAAAGCCTATTTGAATTGAATTGAATTGAATTGAAAGAGAGAGAGCGCGCGCCAGGATGACATCATCAGAACACAGCAGGCATTTCCCCTCCTCTCCCTCTGTACCTATGAAGTCATGGCCCCGCGACTGGCTCGTCTGTGAATGTGTGCAGGAACCTGTGTCTCTGAGAGGGTGAGGAGGCAGGGGGACAGTGAGACAGAGACAGACAGAGAGAGAGAGAGACAGAGAATGACAGAGAGAGAGACAGAGAGAGACAGAATGGCAGAGAGACAGAGAGACAGAGACAGGGTAGAGAGACAGAGAGAGAGTAGAGAGAGACAGAGACAGATACAGAGTAGAGAGAGACAGAGAGAGAGAGACAGAGACAGAGAATGACAGAGAGACAGAGAGAGACAGAATGGCAGAGAGACAGAGACAGGGTAGAGAGAGAGACAGAGAGAGAGTAGAGAGAGAGACAGAGACAGATACAGAGTAGAGAGAGAGAGAGAGAGACAGAGACAGGGTAGAGAGAGAGACAGAGAGACAAGTCAAGTCAAGTCAAGAGTTTTAATTGTCACGGCATACAGGTATACAATGAAATGCGGGTGGTCTTGCCCGCAACGATGTGCAATACAGTGGTACATATAATAGAATCAAAAGAAGAAACAACATTGTGCAGTAACAGATAGCAGGTAACATGGAGTGACATCTCGGTATCTGTACATAGTTATTTACAGCGCATGTGTGACATGCTAGTTAGCTTTGGTAGTGCAATACACTGTTCCTGTTATTCTAATTTAAAGTGACCTTTCCTTTGGCCATAAGTGTGCGTGTGTGCGACATGAGTGTGTGCCCGCTCATGTAGAGAGAGTAGAGTAGAGAGAGAGACAGAGACAGATACAGAGTAGAGAGAGACAGAGACAGGGTAGAGAGAGAGACAGATACAGGGTAGAGAGAGAGACAGAGAGACAGAGACAGGGTAGAGAGAGACAGATACAGGGTAGAGAGAGAGAGACACAGACGGGGTAGAGAGAGATACAGAGACGGGGTAGAGAGAGACAGGGTAGAGAGAGAGACAGAGAGAGACAGGGTAGAGAGAGAGAGAGAGACAGAGAGACAGATACAGGGTAGAGAGAGAGACAGAGAGACAGAGACAGGGTAGAGAGAGAGACAGAGAGACAGATACAGGGTAGAGAGAGAGACAGAGACGGGGTAGAGAGAGACAGAGATGGGGTAGGGAGAGACAGAGAGATACAGGGTAGAGAGAGAGAGAGACAGAGAGAGAGAGGGTAGAGAGAGAGAGACAGATACAGGGTAGAGAGAGAGACAGAGAGAGAGAGAGAGAGAGAGAGAGAGGGTAGAGAGAGAGACAGAGACGGGGTAGAGAGAGACAGAGAGCGACAGAGGGTAGATAGAGAGTCAGACAGAGACAGACAGAGTGAGAGACAGAGACAGAGGGTAGATAGAGAGAGACAGACAGAGAGAGAGAGAGAGAGAGAGAGAGAGACAGAGTAGTATTGTGTTCCTGGCTGCCTGGAGGAGGAGGTCATCGTCGTCGATTGAATTTCAGGAAAACCTCTGTGTCGCTCCGCATGCCCACTGTTTCCATCCTACTATTATTCCGTCTCCCTTCTCTGACTCAGACACAGTGAGGCCGCGGAGACGGAGAGGGAGGTCTGGCTGCTCCTTTAGTCTTGTTGTGGGCCGCGTCCGGGCCTCCGTTCACGCCGCGTCCCGTCTTCCTCCATCTTAAAGATTAAAGATCAGAGAACAACCTGACCATGACGCCACAAAATGGCCACCGCTCGGCGAGAGCGGTCTTTCAACGCTCTAGTCTAGGGTTACCGGAATCAAAGAATAGAAATCCCAGGAAACATCTGGAAGAAATAACTCCCATGGAAAGTGTATAAATATATATATATATATATATATATATATATATATATATATATATATATATATATATATATATATATATATATATATATATAGACGGAGAGACTAGGGGTACGACAGGCAGAAGGGTCTGGTCTGTGGTTGCAGACCTAGTCAATTCTTAAGCACTGCCACACCATCACTATATTTGATTGTGGAGCAGTTCTGTGTGTGTGTTTTTTTTTGCTGCAGACAGTCGTATCTATTTCTGAGCGCTGCTCCTTTCTGGATCAGGAAAAGAGAGTGGAAATTGTGAGGCTGGGTTGGTGTTATTATTATTATTATTATTATTATTATTATTATTATTATTATTATTATTATTATTATTATTATTATTATTATTATTATTATTATTATTATTATTATTATTATTATTATTATTATTATTATTATTATTATTATTATTATTATTATTATTATTATTATTATTATTATTATTATTATTATTATTATTATTATTATTATTATCATTATCTTCACCAATCTGCCCTCTCTTCAATATATTATTATCTTTACCAAGCTGTCTGCCCTCTCTTCATAATATTATTATTATCTTTACCAAGCTGTCTGCCCTCTCTTCATAATATTATTATTATCTTTACCAAGCTGTCTGCCCTCTCTTCAATATATTATTATTGTTATTATTATTATTATTATCTTTACTAAGCTGTCTGCCCTCTCTTCATTATATTATTATTATTATTATTATTATTATTATTATTATTATTATTATTATTATTATTATTATTATTATTATTATTATTATTATTATTATTATTATTATTATTATTATTATTATTATTATTATTATTATTATTATTATTATTATTATTATTATTATTATTATTATTATTATTATCTTTACTAAGCTGTCTGCCCTCTCTTCATAATATTATTATTATTATCTTTACTAAGCTGTCTGCCCTCTCTTCAATATATTATTATTATCTTTACTAAGCTGTCTGCCCTCTCTTCATTATATTATTATTATTATTATTATTATTATTATCTTTACTAAGCTGTCTGCCCTCTCTTCAATATATTATTATTATTATCTTTACTAAGCTGTCTGCCCTCTCTTCAATATATTATTATTATTATCTTTACTAAGCTGTCTGCCCTCTCTTCATAATATTATTATTATTATCTTTACTAAGCTGTCTGCCCTCTCTTCAATATATTATTATTATTATTATTATTATTATTATTATTATTATTATTATTATTATTATTATTATTATTATTATTATTATTATTATTATTATTATTATTATTATTATTATTATTATTATTATCTTTACTAAGCTGTCTGCCCTCTCTTCATAATATTATTATTATTATCTTTACTAAGCTGTCTGCCCTCTCTTCAATATTATTATTATTATTATTATTATTATTATTATTATTATTATTATTATTATTATTATTATTATTATTATTATTATTATTATTATTATTATTATTATTATTATTATTATCTTTACTAAGCTGTCTGCCCTCTCTTCATAATATTATTATTATTATCTTTACTAAGCTGTCTGCCCTCTCTTCATAATATTATTATTATTATCTTTACTAAGCTGTCTGCCCTCTCTTCAATATATTATTATTATTATCTTTACTAAGCTGTCTGCCCTCTCTTCCAGGCACGTGCACACATAGAGCCCAAGGGGTGCTTGAGCACCTGCCCTTTTGAGCCTCATAAAAAAGTGCCCTTTAAAAAAAATATATATATAATTTTTTTTTACCATTACGAATATAGACTGCCCTTCCAACTGAAAAATGTCAAAATATTAGGTAAAGAGAGAGAGATGCCCCATATTCCATTGCAGTTTGCACGGCCTCCTCAGCGTGCCTCTCCGCGGACCTATATATTTTATGCATAGCGTGCGTGGGTGGTGATGATGATGATGAAGATGATGATGATGATAGAAACCGCTGTGGCGCATACAGTTGAATGCTGGTATTACACTCATTGAGGGACACGAAGAAGTCAAGTCCGATGGGATTTGGGAATCTCAAATACAAATCGGGATTGGAATAAAAAATGCATTTATATTAAACCATACAGAATATACAGCACTTCTTGGGGTCTGTAGGGTAAGCACTTATTCCCTCCCCCTTGAACATTTATGGAGATGTATGCCCTTTTAAGTTAGTGATAAAAGTGTCTTTCAAGGATAAGTGAGCTCCTGCACTGATTATTGTTAAGCCGCAAGGTCCCCCAATTGGGGGACCCTGCTTTTCTTTATCATAAATTGATCAATAGAGAACGTATTAGATCCCCAATTATCATATCATGTGGTATCATTGGAAAGCCACACTCATTGGCTACAAAGCTGTCTGCCCTCTCTTCAATATATTATTATTATTATCTTTTTCTAAGCTGTCTGCCCTCTCTTTACTATATTTTGGAATTGGGTTTAATTTAGCATTCTGTCAATTAAGACTGTTTCTCTTTTGTTAAATATTTCATCACGTGTGATTTCTCACCTTCTGTCCCAGAGGAGATGGGTCTGATGTAATTCACTGAACCTTTTCTGTATAGTTTTCTCTGTGGGTCCTGTAAAGTAAAACCATTGTCATGTGTTGTAAAGTAAAACCATTGTCCTGTGTTGTAAAGTAAAACCATTGTCCTGTGTTGTAAAGTAAAACCATTGTCCTGTGTTGTAAAGTAAAACCATTGTCCTGTGTTGTAAAGTAAAACCATTGTCCTGTGTTGTAAAGTAAAACCATTGTCCTGTGTTGTAAAGTAAAACCATTGTCCTGTGTTGTAAAGTAAAACCATTGTCCTGTGTTGTAAAGTAAAACCATTGTCCTGTGTTGTAAAGTAAAACCATTGTCCTGTGTTGTGTGTAAAATGGCTGTGGCTGATCATAAAGGAGAGCAACACCCTGAAAACTACATGTAATTTAAAAGAGCCTTGGGTTCAAACTGACGTTGTCAACCCAGGGGTGGTATTTTTGACAAATTGACAACAGTTTGCTGGGAGGCTGGGAGCCAAAAAGAGCTGTCCCAAAACAGTTTTCAGTTTTCAACACTATTTCAAAACGATCAGTACCTTAGGCTTGCTAACGTCATCTTGACGTAGAGGATCCTGAAAGCCAGACGTTGGGAACTGTAAATGCATGCTCTGCAGCGCTTGGCTATTTCCAGTCTGCAGTGATGACATATTTATACTCGCCTAAGGCTCTATTAAAATGGGATGTATGTTGTTTTGTGGTGTTGCCTTCCTGCAATGTCTAATTTTAGGTTAAGTCCATAGAGGAAATATAGAACCAGAAGAGGCGGACAAACACTCCATATAGACAGTTGAATACCCCAGACGAAAACAACTGTTTTCAAACTGTATCATCTAAATACGATAGGTTAGAGTGTTGTGTTCATTCATAGTTAAAGACAGTAGAGGTTGAGTACTTTATTATCTAAAGATGGTGAGTTAGAGTGTTGTGTTCATTCATAGTTAAAGACAGTAGAGGTTGAATACTTTATTATCTAAAGATGGTAAGATGTGTTTATTGATATATTGTTAGTTATTTTTTATTATTAGTAGTAATATTATTATTATTGTTGTTATTGTTATTACTATTATTATTGTTCTTGTTGTTGTTGCTGTTATTATTGTTATTATATAAGAGGTAGTAAAAGTAATATTAAAAGTTGTGTCTGTGGAAGGAAACAGTATTTAGTAGTCATTTTACCAACTACCATTAACCCCTTACATCTCTCTCTCTCTCTCTCTCTCTCTCTCTCTCTCTCTCTCTCTCTCTCTCTCTCTCTATCTCTCTCTCTCTCTCTCTCTCTCTCTCTCTCTCTCTCTCTGTCTCTCTCTCAGATGCTTCAGTGAAGCAGACCATAGTGGAGGATTACGGCTCTACTTGCCCGCAGGGCTACAAGCGATTCAACAGCACTCACTGTCAAGGTGAGAACAGCTGATCCAGAGAGACAGACAGACTGAGAGAGAGAGACAGACTGAGAGACACAGACTGACTGAGAGAGAGACAGACAGACTGAGAGAGACAGACTGAGAGAGAGAGACAGACTGAGAGAGAGACAGACAGACTTAGAGATACAGACAGACTGAGAGACAGACAGACTGAGAGAGACAGACAGACAGACTGAGAGACACAGACAGACTGAGAGAGACAGACAGACTGAGAGAGACAGACAGACTTAGAGAGACAGACAGACTTAGAGAGACAGACAGACTGAGAGAGACAGACATACTGAGAGACAGACAGACTGAGAGAGACAGACAGACTGAGAGACAGACAGACTGAGAGCAGCTGATCCAGAGAGACAGACAGACTGAGATACACAGACAGACTGAGAGAGACAGACAGACTGAGAGAGACAGACAGACTGAGAGACAGACAGACTGAGAGAGACAGACAGACTGAGAGCAGCTGATCCAGAGAGACAGACAGACTGAGAGACACAGACAGACTGAGAGAGACAGACAGACTGAGAGAGACAGACAGACTGAGAGAGACAGACAGACCGAGAGAGACACAGACAGACTGAGAGAGACACAGACAGACTGAGAGACACAGACAGACTGAGAGAGACACAGACAGACTGAGAGAGACACAGACAGACTGAGAGAGACAGACAGACTGAGAGAGACACAGACAGACCGAGAGAGACAGACAGACTGAGAGAGACAGACAGACTGAGAGACAGACAGACTGAGAGAGACAGACAGACTGAGAGACACAGACAGACTGAGAGACACAGACAGACTGAGAGAGACAGACAGACTGAGAGAGACACAGACAGACCGAGAGAGACAGACAGACTGAGAGAGACACAGACAGACTGAGAGACACAGACAGACTGAGAGAGACACAGACAGACTGAGAGAGACAGACAGACTGAGAGAGACAGACAGACTGAGAGACACAGACAGACTGAGAGAGACACAGACAGACTGAGAGAGACAGACAGACTGAGAGACACAGACAGACTGAGAGAGACACAGACAGACTGAGAGAGACAGACAGACTGAGAGACACAGACAGACCGAGAGAGACAGACAGACTGAGAGAGACGGACAGACTGAGAGAGACAGACAGACTGAGAGAGACACAGACAGACCGAGAGAGACAGACAGACTGAGAGAGAGACAGACAGTCTGAGAGACACAGACAGACTGAGAGAGACACAGACAGACTGAGAGAGACAGACAGACTGAGAGAGACAGACAGACTGAGAGACAGACAGACTGAGAGAGACAGACAGACTGAGAGACAGACAGACTGAGAGAGACAGACAGACTGAGAGAGACAGACAGACTGAGAGACAGACAGACTGAGAGAGACAGACAGACTGAGAGACAGACAGACTGAGAGAGACAGACAGACTGAGAGAGACAGACAGACTGAGAGACAGACAGACTGAGAGAGACAGACAGACTGAGAGACAGACAGACTGAGAGAGACAGACAGACTGAGAGACAGACAGACTGAGAGAGCTATGGTGCTGCTGTTATTCCAGACGAGCACAGTTTTCTCACCATGGTGCTGCTGTTATTCTCAGCCTCCAGCATGAAGGGCATCTGTAGCTCATGGATAAAGAACTTATTCCAGAAGTAATTTGCAAATGTCGCGTCTTCATCACCCCTCCCCCCTCTGCATCATCACCCCTCCTCATCTTTATCACCCCTCCTCCTCTTCATCACCCCTCCTCCTCCTTTGCCGGACCTAGAACATTCTATGTCGTCCGAGAATTCACAGCAATCATCAGCACCGCAGTATACACATCCCACCGCAAGTGGATACCGCCAAAGCACTGGTGGACCGCCAGGACTCATTGAACCAACACCAAATCAAATATCCAGACGTGGCCATCATGGTGGTGGCTGGCGACTTCAATAAAGCAAACCTAAGGGGGCGGCTAAGTGGCGCAGTGGGCAAGGCGCTCGCCACTAACGCAGGATATGCTGGGTTCGAGCCCAGCTCTCTGCGTTGCTTCCGGCTTGGCTGGTCGTTCATACTAATACAATTGGCAGTATTAGGGGGTGGGAAAGCCGGTGGGTGGGGATCGGACGTTGTGGACAGCGACTCCTACAGGTCGGTTGGTGCGCCTGTACAGCAGAATCAGGAAGCAACGGGGGCAGCGTGAGCCTCCCACGCGTTACTCCTCGCCACTGAGAGATTGCGCTGTGCAGCTGAAAAGATGCGACAGCTGCCTCCTCGTGTACCGGAGGGGACACGTGATGCAAGGCTTGGTCCACATTGCAGCCGACCAGTGGGAGGCATGGTCTAACAACGTTCGAGGCAGGGGAGGGTAGAATTGGAAAATACGAAATTGGGACGGGAGAAAAATAGAAAATGGGGAGAAAAAGTAGATAAAAAAAAAATAATAAAGCAAACCTAAGAAAGGTTATGCCAAATTTGTATCAACACATCAAATGTACCACCAGGGGAGGGAACAGTTTGGACCACTGCTACACCCCTTTCAAGCAGGGCTACAAGGCGATCCCGGCTCCTCCATTCGGGAAATCTGACCATGACGCCATTTTCCTCATGCCTGGATATAAACAAAGAACCCGAGAGGCTGTAGTGGTGCGGTGGTCCGAGCAATCAGAGGCCACGTTACAGGACGCACTGGATGACGTCGACTGGGACATGCTCCGGTCGAGTTCCAGTGACGTCAGTGAATTTATGGACGTTGTTGTTAGCTTTATAGCAACGCTAGCTAACAGTATCGTCTCCACAAAGACAGTTCAGGTTTTTCTAAACCAGAAACCGTGAGTTGACAACTCCATCCGAGTCGCCCTGAATGCTCGCACCACTGCTTACAACTCGGGCCGTGCATCTGGAAATATGGACGAGTACAAGGCAACAGCTTACAGGTTGCGCAAAGAAGTGAAGGCTGCCAAAAAAAGATATGCGAACAAGATGGAGACACAGATGGCCCAGAATGACACAGGAGGCTTATGGCGGGGACTACGAACGATAACTGACTATAAGGTCAGCCCCTCAATCGGGAGTGCCGACGCCTCCCTTGCGAACGAACTCAACTCCTTTTATGCGAGATTTGGGGCGAACAGTGGCAACGTTAGCTCACCGGCTAGCGGCGTCACTGACACGCCGGCTATCACGGAGTGGAGGGGGGAGGGGGACCTCCACGGGGAGGAGCACACTCTCTCATTGACGGAACACAGCGTGAGGAGAGCATTTATGGGGGTGCACACTAGGAAAGCTGCAGGCCCAGATGGTATAACAGGGCGAAGTCCTGTGCTAACCAGCTAGCCCCAGTGTTCACCACCATATTCAACCTATCCCTGGCCGAGTCCGTGGTCCCTGCCTGCTTCAAGGTGTCCACTATAATCCCTGTGCCAAAAAACTCCTCTCCAGCAGGTCTTAATGACTACAGACCGGTGGCACTCACCTCTGTGGTCATAAAATGCTTTGAGAGGCTGGTCAAGGATTACATCTGTGCCTCCCTCCCTAGTACCATGGACCCATTGCAGTGTGCATACAGGACAAACAGGTCCAATGACGACGCGGTCTCCCAGGTACTGCACAACACCCTTTCTCACCTTGACAGTCAGAAGGGGGGCTATGTGAGATTGCTGTTAATTGACTATAGTTCAGCTTTCAACACCATAGTCCCCACCAGACTGGTTGTCAAGTTGATCGATCTGGGTCTGAACTCCACCCTGAGCGCCTTGATCCTGGACTTTCTGAGTGACAGGCCCCAGGCGGTCAGGGTGGGTGGACACACCTCCAACTCAATCACCCTGAGCATTGGGTCCCCCCAGGGCTGTGTTCTGAGCCCCCTGCTGTACTCACTTTACACACACGACTGTGTGGCCAGGTTCAGCTACCAACTCCATAGTGAAGTTTGCGGACGACACAGTGGTGGTGGGGCTAATCTCTGACAATGATGAGAAGGCCTACCGGGAGGAGGTTGAGGTACTGGCATGTTGGTGCCGGGATAACAGCCTACTCCTGAACATTGGTAAAACCAAGGAGCTGATCATGGATTCTAGGAGAATACAGCAGGGGACACACAAGCCACTGTGGATAAATGGGGCTATCGTGGACAGGGTGAGCAGTTTTAAGTACCTGGGAGTCCACATCACAGAGGACCTGATATGGACAACACACATATACACTGTGGTAAAAAAGGCGAAACAGCGCCTCTACCACCTGAGACAATTAAGGAAGTTCAGAGTATCAGGGAAGATACTCCACTCCTTCTATTCTGGGGCGGTATCCCGCTTGGGGACCAGGTTTCCATGGTGCCAGTTACCCAGGTGGGGTATCTCCCAGGCCTTTCTGTGTGGAGTTTGCATGTTCTCCCCGTGCTCGCAAGGGTTTCCCCCGATAAGATAAACCCAATGGAAAAACATGCACAACAACAAGATCGCTAACGCTGTGGCGTCCTTGACGAAGACGGACAGGAGCACTTGGATTGGTCCCCTGGCGCGGCTCACGTTGTGCCTGTCTGCTCCCGGCTGCCCTTGGGGGGGAAGGACGACGGGATGGGTTAATCGCAGATACGAATTGCATGCATGCATCGCATGTGTGCCAATTGATGACCTCGGAGCAGGTCCTAAATTATAATTATAGAGAGCATCCTGACTGGGAACATCACTGCTTGGTTTGGAAACATCACAGCCCAGGACAGGAAGGCCCTACAGAGAGTGGTGCGCTCATCAGAACGGGTATTGCACTACCACCCCTGCAGGACTTATACAATAGGAGGTGCAAATCCAGAGCCTGCAGAATAATGAAGGACCCTCACCACCCCAACAACAGCCTGTTCAAGCTGCTGCGGTCAGGCAAGCGCCTCCGCATATACGCAGCAAGAACAGAGAGACTCAGGCTCAGCTTCTTCCCCCAGGCCATCAGAACACTGATCAATGATCTCTCCACACACAAGCACACATGAACACACACACACACACACACACACACACACACACACACACACACACACACACACACACACACACACACACACACACACACACACACACACACACACACACACACACACACACATTCTGCACTCGCTCACACACAAACGCACCATAGGTCACTTTAAACACACAAGGAAAGGACACTTTAAAGGAAGGGAAAAAATTACACTTTAAGAAAATAACTTGTTGTAATTACTGCATAGTATAGTTAGAAATACCAAGTATAGGGGCGCCAGAGTGGCGCACCACGTAACGCACTGCAGTGCAACACGGCAGGCCCGGGTTTGACTCCCGGACCCGGCGACCTTTGCCGAATGTCCTCCCCCCATATCTTCTCCCATCCTTCCTCTCTGCTGGGTCTGTCCAATAAAGCAATAAAATGTAAAAAAAAAAAAAAAAAGCAAGTATAGCATAGGGACATAGAAGTAAAACTGTATATTGTATAGTAGTGTACATAGGACCCAGTGCCTTTAAGTCGTAGCTCAACATTGTATTGCAATTATCTCAGGATTTATTAACACTTTCGCGGCCACTGGGATGAGTCTAATTAATCTCAAGAGGACCGTGAAATGTAAACAGACGTGGGGCTGTTTGTAGAGCTAAATCTATACTTTATAGTATTGCTATCTGTCCATTCTCATTGTGAATTGAGACCATAAACCGTCCCTTCAAAATGGCTTAAAGAAAAAAATATTTCATCAATACGTTCTCATTTTATAGCGCCGTGAATATAAGCATTATACCGGATTTGGTCTAGTATATTTCCTGGAAGCCGAGATAATGGGCTAATAGCTAATAACGTTATATCCAATGGCATTTCGGTTATAGATACGCTCCAGTTAAAACTCAAACTGCATATGATCGGCACCCTCCTCACGCATGTATGCATGAAAGGGGGGGGGGGGGGGGGCGGGGGACGTCGTTTCTGATTATTGATTAACAATAACCGCGTTAGCCTCATAGGCCAAACGCCTGGATGGCTATCAAAACAAGGCCCGATCGGGATGTACTTTACGTGAAAAAGATCTTACCGTGGTCCGGTGGGATTCCCCCGAGCATTTCCCCGGTATCGATCGCCATCTGGTAGATCGATATGTCCATTGGCTGATGATAAATCCCCTTATTGCATGGTGAAATCTGCGATGCAAATCGTAATCCAAGCTACATGCTGCACATCTAGAAACCTGCTAACTGAAATCTCCATTGAAAGTAAAAAAAAAAGACTGATCCGTTCAGCCGCAGGGCACACTGCATTATCACGATAGCGCCCCTAAGAGGATCTGGCCGGTATTGCACCTTCTCGAATTCATAGAGTAGGGTAAATCTGCAGTGCCGCTCGGCGACCTTGAATAGGTTATTAATATGGAATAAAAGCAATAACTACTTGCCACAGATTTATCCGCGCTTCTGTCCACAACGGGTGGAATCGAAAGCCGGATATATCCGTGCTTGGGCGCCATTGTGTTAACACGTCTATTCTACTTATTTTATTTACTATTATTTACTATTGTATTCTTGCACAATCGAAGCGGCCATGGCCAACCGCATTTCACCCTGGTATGTATGTGATAAATAAACCTCCCTCCTCCTCTTCACCCACCCCCCCCCCCCCCCCCCCCTCATCTTCACCCCCCCCTCCTCCTCTTCCCTCACCAGACATCAACGAGTGCTCCATGCAGGGCGTGTGTTTGAACGGAGACTGTCTGAACACCTTGGGCAGCTTCAAGTGTTCCTGCAAGACCGGCCTGGTGCTGGAGAGGAACAGGTGCATAGGTGAGTAGAGAGAGAGGGGAACAGGTGTATAGGTGAGTAGAGAGAGAGAGGAACAGGTGTATAGGTGAGTAGAGAGAGAGAGGAACAGGTGCATAGGTGAGTAGAGAGAGAGAGAGAGAGGAACAGGTGTATAGGTGAGTAGAGAGAGAGAGGAACAGGTGTATAGGTGAGTAGAGAGAGAGAGGAACAGGTGTATAGGTGAGTAGAGAGAGAGAGAGAGAGGAACAGGTGTATAGGTGAGTAGAGAGAGAGAGGAACAGGTGTATAGGTGAGTAGAGAGAGAGAGAGAGAGAGAGAGAGAGGAACAGGTGTATAGGTGAGTAGAGAGAGAGAGAGAGGAACAGGTGCATAGGTGAGTAGAGAGAGAGACAGGTGCATATGTGAGTAGAGAGAGAGAGAGAGGAACAGGTGCATAGGTCAGTAGAGAGAGAGAACAGGTAGAGAGAGGAACAGAGAGAGAGAGGAACAGGTAGAGAGAGGAACAGGTAGAGAGAGAGGAACAGGTAGAGAGAGGAACAGGTAGAGAGAGGAACAGAGAGAGAGAGGAACAGGTAGAGAGAGGAACAGGTAGAGAGAGAGGAACAGGTAGAGAGAGGAACAGGTAGAGAGAGGAACAGAGAGAGAGGAACAGAGAGGAACAGGTAGAGAGAGGAACAGAGAGAGAGAGGAACAGGTAGAGAGAGGAACATGTAGAGAGAGGAACAGGTAGAGAGAGGAACAGAGAGAGAGGAACAGAGAGAGAGGAACAGGTAGAGAGAGGAACAGAGAGAGAGAGGAAGGGGAGGGTGATTGAGATGCTGTGTAGGGGTTACAACTGGTAGGACAGTAGGATCTAGATATGATTCCCTTGTGTTTTGCTGTATGTCTTGTTTGTTTTGTTTTGAACCTGCAGTAATTACCCGTCTGTCTGCATGTCTCTCTGTATGTCTGTCTCTCTCTCCCTCTGTCTCTCTCTGTCTGTCTCTCTGTCTGTCTCTCTCTCTATCTCTCCCTCTGTCTCTCTCCCTCTGTCTGTCTCTCTGTCTCCCCCCCCTCTCCCCCCTCCCCTCTCTCAGACTCCCCAGCTGAACAGGGTCAGTGTTACCTGATGGTGTTGGAGGCTGGTCGCTGTGAGCACGCTCTGGCCACCCCTCTGTCCCAGGAGATGTGCTGCTGCACGGTGGGCAAGGCCTGGGGTGGGGGCTGTGAGAGGTGCCCTCACGTCGGCACAGGTCAGCAGGCTCTCTCTCTCTGTCTCTCTCTCTCTCTCTCTCTCTCTCTCTCTCTCTCTCTCTCTCTCTCTCTCTCTCTCTCTCTCTCTCTCTGTCCTAGTGTTTTATGTTATGCGTGTCTGTGTGGGATGTATATATGTATGCATGTATGTATGTACTTACTTACTGTATGTATGTATGTATGTATGTATGTATGTATGTATGTATGTATGTATGTATGTATGTATGTAGTATGTATGTACTGTGTGTATGTACTGTATGTATGTATACACAATTATTTATATATATGAGAAAAAATTTAAGAAAACAGTGTAAACAATATAATTGACTCTAAATATACAAATATGAGAGAGAAAAATGTATCAGTGTAAACAAAGGTGCAGATGAGGGTCTGTATGGCCTATCGGTTATATTATATGTTACAAATTACAATAAATAAAGGCAATAAAGAACTAACATCTGAATATATACTATGAGTAAAAGTAAACAGTATATATACAAGGTGCAGTCTACACAAGGTGCCCTAACTGGCCTGATATATGTCATACGTTGTAGGTTTCGGTGATTACGAATCGGACACACTTAGTGACCAGACATTCCTATTAGTTCTGGAGTTCTGCAGCCGTTAGTTATTGATGTATTTATTTATTTATACCTACCTTTGTTTCTATGTATTTGTCTACCAGTGGCCTTCAGTAAGATCTGCCCGGCGGGGAAAGGCTACTTCCTGCAGCATTCCAGAGCGACGCAGATCTACACCATCTCCGAGCAGAGTCTCCCCCGCAAGGCCGAGCAGCCGGAGGGTGAGGAGCCTATTGTGTTGCTTATGTATTTATGTATGTATATTTATGTATGTATTTAATAATAATAATAATAATGACTTGGATTTATATAGCGCTCTTCACTGACCCAGAGCGCTTCACAGAGTCCATTATTCGTTCATACACAGTCATACCGGTGGTGGTAAGCTACAATTGCAGCCAGAGCTGCCCTGAGGCAGACTCACGGATTTATGTATGTATGTATGTATGTATGTATTTATTTCTGTATGCATTTCTGTATGTATTTTACATTAGTACTCTCTCCCGTCAACCATTTCTCTGAACCTGTACGCTAACCGGAAGTCGTTGTTACGCAAGGTAGACACAGCGCGAGCGGGACCACCAGTATCTTCAAAAATAAAAGACAGTATTTCAAAATAAAGACAGCAAAAACAATTCCACGAAAAATCAAGTCTAACGTTATAACAGAGGAATTTGGTTCTTTACACTCCCATCAAATCATTGTTGTTTCAAATATTGTAGGAAACCATGCATAAACAAACAATGATTTCTCAATAACCCATAAGCAATAACCAAAAGTTATGGTATTAAAGTTTTGTCAAACACAAATCAAATAAAATACATCTTTAAGAGATGCAAGGGTGCGTTACTTAGTAAACATCTAGTCACTTAGACATATTGTCAATCTCCTAACCAGACCATCTCTATCCACTATAGATTTAGGAACTCTACCTAATCTCCATTTATTTCTCGGCAGATCATCATCTTTCATCATAACTATGTCACCTATCTGGAGGTTTCTCTTTGGCGTGTGCCAGCGTTGCCTGATGGCGATAGTAGGTAACCTGGGGAGATAGATCCACACGCTCTGGAGGGAGATCGGCCATTCTTTGTTCTTCTGTGTCTCTCCTGAGCTTTCTGCAGGTCACACATCGACAGAGATGAGATGCCACGACCCAACCAAATCCTAAGATCCAGTAGTCCTTTGATCTGATCTTGTTTATGGTTATTCCTTTACCGTGATGTTTGGCCTTTTCATGGCAGTGTGTGATGATCATCTTCGTGATGTGATGTTCCTTCGGAATGATCGCAGGGTGTTTGACTGCATGGGGAAGATTGGAGTCACAGAGCCTTCCTCCCACCTTGATTACACCATCCTTGATTGCAGGGTGTTTGACTGCATGGGGGAGATTGGAGTCACAGAGCCTTCCTCCCACCTTGATTACACCATCCTTGTCTGGAAAGGGTTTGAGGCGATGCAACTTGTTCTTGAGTGGCAGCCGAGAGCCTGTCTTCAGTAACTTCAGTTCCTCTGGATATGTTTGTCTCTGTAGGTCTTTGATTATGAGGCACTCCACGTCCTCTCGTTCCATTACTGTGGAGAGACCATTTGACTTCTCTTTGTTGATGCCGTTCTTTAGTTTGTCTAGGAACAGGATGTCATCCTGGGAGACTGTTTTTCCATCCTCCTTGGCATCCTTGAAGTCGGACTCCAGAACGCGAATGGCATCTGCAGGGGTGACTGGTGGGAGCTCCTTGACCGCGATCCGGAAGCATTTGCTCGCCTGGCTTGGAGTGTCGAGGCGCGGTGAAGAGCACCCCACAATGCTCCATCCTAAATCGGTTCGAACTACATAAGGTTCATCATTTCCTCCTGATATTACTTGTCTTGGTGCCATGGCCCTTGAACAGTCATATCCTATCAAGAGACCAACCTCACAATCCTGTAGCTGTGGAATCTCGTCTACGACTGTGGAGAGATGATTCCATTTCTTGGCCGTTTCCTTTGTTGGAATGTGGGTGCGGTTCACCGGTATGCAATCCTTGGCATAGGCAGGAGGAAGATCGATGTGCAGGGAGGAGCTATAACCTCGTACACGAAGCCCTGAGACTCTTTGGGTTTTGACTATTGTGTCTCGTCCTATCATGGTAGTTAACTTCAGTTTAACTGGACAGGAGTCTGCCTTTAGAGTGTTACTGACTTCCTGGTCGACGAAAGTGGTGTCACTTTGTGTGTCCAACAGGGCGTAGACCAGTTTTTCCATTCCTGACGTGTTCCTTGAGGACACCCACACAGGCACAATCATGGACGTGTTGGTGGCTTGTCCTGCTCCAGCAGTAGTGACTGCCAGTGACGTTGCGGCAGCCTCTGTTTGAACAGCTTTGCTTTGGGAAATGTTTTCCCATGGTGCAGGCCTTTCCTTTCTCACATAGCTGTCATCATGAAGACAAGTGGGATGGTTACCTTCGCAGGTGTCGCAGGAATGTCGATGACGGCAGTCCTTGGCACTATGACCGAATTTCATGCAGCCATAGCAGAGCTTATTTTCCTTCACAAATTCCCGTCGCTCCGCCAAGGTCTTTGCGATGAACTTGGGACATCCATGTAGACTGTGTTGATTGTCCTGACAGAACACACAAGGGGGCTTTACGTTTCCCTTGGCTGGTCTTTGCCTGTCACTGTCGGCCTCAGTTTGAGTGCTAAGAACACACGCTTTGTTCCTGTTGGGGTCCCTGTTGTTTCGTTTTTCTGTGCTGGACTCAAGGGTGCGGAAAGCATGGAATGAGGTGATCGGATTGCAAGCAATTTCTGCCTCCGTCTCCACGAATGTGGCGAAGTCCTTGAAGCTGGGGAACTCTTGAGTCCTGTTCAAGGCTTCGGTAGTCTTTCTGTTCCAGCTTGACATTGCCCAGTCTGGCATCTTTTGGATTAGCCTTCTATTCTCTTCACAGTCATTCAATATTTCGAGACTCTTCACATGCCTCATTGCGTCTTGACAGGCGTTTAAGAAGTCTGAAAAGTCTCTTAGTCCCTCTGCATCCTTTGGTTGTATTTTTGGCCAATTTGCAAGCCTGTCTCTAAAGGCTCTCTGTACAACGAAGGCCTGGCCATATCTGTGGTTTAGTTTGTCCCACGCGTCCTTGTAGGCTTCGCTGTCATTTCTATAGAAGGTTCCTTCCAGGGTTTTACGAGCAGGGCCCCCTACATACTTCCTCAAATAATAAAGTTTATCAGCAGATGAGACGGCTCTTGTGTCAATGAGTGACATAAATGAGGCTTTCCACTCAAGGAACTGGATAGGATCGCCATTAAATACAGATGGCTCTGGAACTGGAAGTCTATTTAGAGCTATGCTATCTTGGAAGGCCTTGGCTAGGGATGATACATTTACATCAGTCGACAAGGTTGTGACGTTGGGGGGTTGTCTGCTTGCCGCCGAGGAGGCATTGTGAATTCCTTCGGGACTATTTGAGTGGACGCTGCCTTCCTGTGTGTAAACTTGCAGCCTGGCATGGGCTGTCTTCACGTCCTTCTCTGCCTGGAGGCGTACAAGCTTGCGCTTCTCAACTGCAAGCTGCTTTCTTTGTTGCCCCTCTAAATCTTCTATTTTCTCTGTTTGCTTCCTTTCTTCCAGCAACCCTTCATACTCCACCTCCTTAGCGGCAAGATCTGCCGCAGCGTCCACCAGTTTGACTGTCAAGGTGGCGCTGTCATGAGTGATGGCTGATTTGTGACTCACTCTCGAGACAGTGGATCCATAGATGGACCGAGCATAGCTGCCTTTAAGCAGTTCTTTGAGACGACATCGTACTTGTTCTCCATCGAATTCTTCGTCAATGTCAAAAATCCTCTCATAGTTGTAACTGCCTCACATGTATCGATGCAGCTTCTCAGTTCAACTGATGGTGTGTTGTGACCTCGTATTTCAAGGTAGGCGCTCAACACAGCCTCTTTCTCTTCCTCCAGAGCTTCGGACATTAATGCCAATTCCTTTTCATTAAGTTCCGATTTGAGCTGGTTTCTTGACTCACGGACTCCAGTTTTCCACCTTTTATATGCTGAGGCGAATTTTCTTTCCTTTCTCTGTGCCTCTTCTTGTTGCTTTTCAAGCAATTTAGGGGTTGGATATCTTATTCGGTCTGAGCGTCGGAGGTGCTCCTCGCCGTCCTCCTGACTTTGACCTTTGAGGCTATTTAGGATTTATTTTTTGTTTAGAATTTCCTTCTCTATACGTTTCCTCTCAGTAGTATCTAGCGTTTGTTCGAGAGCCACTTCGAGCTTACTAATTTTAAACTGTAAGCTATCTATTTGATTTTCCAGCTCTAATTGTGGAGAATGGTGCTCAGTCTCTGCTTGCTTCATTTTTAAATCTGCAAAATTAAATCTGATCTGAATAATAAACCGTAGTTTTTACTATTATTATAAAATATCAGATAATCCTTACTATTTTTACTGCACCAAGAATCCTAATTATTTATACTACTCAGAGAGGACCAAAACCTAACACTGAATAATGTGCTGAATAATGAATATTATAAATGTTTCTTTTCATTCCAGTGAATACCCAGTTATGTTACCATTTAGACTGCACATAGTTATCCATAGAGGCATTTTACAGTAGAGTTGATCAGGTACCCTACAGTAGTTATATTCACAGTGCAAAAAACGAGGTTTCTATATAAATACCTTTAGTGTGGAGGGTACCTTGGAATTCTGCATTAAATTAATAAATTATAATCAGTGCAAAAGAAACAAGGTTTCTTAATTGTTGACTTCGATTTCTTCTTCAAACTGTCAATGTGAGCATCAATTGTTCTTATTGAAGATGAATTGTTCCCTTTTAATGAGGTAATTGTTCCATACCTCTGTCTGACCGTCGCCTCAAACCTCCAGCCAGCTATGAATGTTCTTGTTGAAGATGAGTTGTACCCTTTTTAATGAAATAATTGTTCTTTTTCCTTTGTCTGACCGTCGCATCAAACCTTTAGCCAGCTGGCACTGACGTGAAGTCTTTTTTGTCTACAAGACCCATGGAATGGCGCCGAGTTGCTTGATGAATTGTCTATTGTCCGTTGTCCGTTGTCAGCAACTCAGCCCCCGTGGTTTTGTCGTCGTAGATCAGGCTTCCTCGGTGCAGCGTCGGGCGGCAGGGATGATGAGGGCCAGAGCTCTTACTGTAGCATTTCCCAAGCTGGACTTTACTTCAGACAAAATGAACTCCTTGAGACTGATGGCTATGGTGCGGTATGCCAACCATTTATTGACAGTTTCACCATTTGACACCGTAAGAGCTGAAAGTGGAAACAGACATACAGTCATTCGTTTGTCCAAACCACGTTTCCAGTGAAAGGTGTAGCACGGGTTAGCATCTTAGCTAGTTCAGCTCAATACACAAAATATGAAGATTGCCAATATAACACAAATAACACAATCCATAAATGAACACATACCTCTTCGCCTTCCAGCTAGGTGCTAAACCAGGTAAAGAAGAGGGGTTTCCTTCCCCAACAGTTATATTAATGAGAGTGAGATCTCCGTTATTTACATTAGTACTCTCTCCCGTCAACCATTTCTCTGAACCTGTACGTTAACCGGAAGTCGTTGTTACGCAAGGTAGACACAGCGCGAGCGGGACCACCAGTATCTTCAAAAATAAAAGACAGTATTTCAAAATAAAGACAGCAAAAACAATTCCACGAAAAATCAAGTCTAACGTTATAACAGAGGAATTTGGTTCTTTACAGGGCTGCAATGATTAGTCGACATAATCGACGATGTCGATCATAAAAACTCGTCGACGCAGAATCTTTGCGCTGATTTTTGCACTACCTATCTTTGTGAAAGTGGCTTCTCAGCTCTGGTCCAGCTGAAGACAAAGCAGAGGAACAGATTGGACATTGAGCATGACCTCAGAGTTGCTTTGTCTACCATCACCCCAGACTTTGAGACTCTTGTCAGGAGCAAACAACATCCCCAGTTATCCCATTAGTTCCCTGGGATGTTAAGCTAAGAAGTCTGCTAAGAAGGATATATTATTATTTATTATTATTATTATTATTATTATTATTATTATTATTATTATTATTATTATTATTATTATTATTATTATTATTATTATTATTATTATTATTATTATTATTATTATTATTATTATTATTATTATTATTATTATTATTATTATTATTATTATTGTTATTTTATTTCATTGTGTTTTTAGCCCTAGTTGCACTTTTGTTGCAACCCCAGTTATCCCATTAGTTCCCCCAAACTTACTGTCAGTCTGTTATGTTAAGCTAAGAAGTCTGCTAAGAGCCGCGCCCACAGGAAGCAGAGATGAAGGGTGTGACAGAAATAATCGTTAGATTAGTCGACTAATCGAAAAAAAATTCGACAGATTAGTCGACTACCAAAATAATCGTTAGTTGCAGCCCTAATGTATGTATGCATGCATGTATGTATGTATGTATGTATTTATGTATGTATGTATTTATCCATGTATGTATTTATGTATGTTTTATGTATGTATGTATGTATGCATGTATGTATGTATGTATGTATGTATGTATGTATGTATGTATGTATGTATGTATGTATATATGTATGTATGTATGTATGTATGTATGCATTTATGTATGTATTTATGTATGTATGTATGTATGTATTTATATATATATGTATTTATGTATGTATGTATGTATGTATGTATGTATGTATGTATGTATGTATGTATGTATGTATGTATGTATGTATGTATGTATGTATGTATGTATGTATGTATGTATGTATGTATGTTTAATGTAAATGTTTTATGTATGTAAATGTTTGTTGTGTTGCTATGGAGATGGCTTAGACTACAGTCCTGCTGCAGGGTTTGCTAATATCAACAACGGACAGGAAATTGCTGGTTTCTAGAATGCTGGTTTCTAGAATGCAGTTTTCTACAATGCTGGTTTCTAGAATGCTGTTTTCTACAATGCTGTTTTCTAGAATGCTGGTTTCTAGAATGCTGTTTTTCTGCAATACTGGTTTCTAGAATGCTGGTTTCTAGAATGCTGGTTTCTACAATGCTGTTTTCTGCAATGCTGGTTTCTACAATGCTGTTTTCTACAATGCTGGTTTCTATAATGCTGATTTCTACAATGCTGGTTTCTAGAATGCTGGTTTCTACAATACTGGTTTCTAGAATGCTGGTTTCTACAATGCTGGTCTCTACAATGCTGATTTCTACAATACTGGTTTCTAGAATGCTGTTTTCTACAATGCTGGTTTCTAGAATGCTGTTTTCTACAATACTAGAATGCTGTTTTCTACAATGCTGGTTTCTAGAATGCTGTTTTTCTACAATGCTGGTTTCTAGAATGCTGGTTTCTAGAATGCTGTTTTCTACAATACTGGTTTCTAGAATGCTGGTTTCTAGAATGCTGTTTTCTACAATGCTGGTTTCTATAATGCTGATTTCTACAATGCTGGTTTCTAGAATGCTGGTTTCTACAATACTGGTTTCTAGAATGCTGGTTTCTACAATGCTGGTCTCTACAATGCTGATTTCTACAATACTGGTTTCTAGAATGCTGTTTTCTACAATGCTGGTTTCTAGAATGCTGTTTTCTACAATACTAGAATGCTGTTTTCTACAATGCTGGTTTCTAGAATGCTGTTTTTCTACAATGCTGGTTTCTAGAATGCTGGTTTCTAGAATGCTGTTTTCTACAATACTGGTTTCTAGAATGCTGGTTTCTAGAATGCTGTTTTCTACAATGCTGGTTTCTAGAATGCTGTTTTCAGCAATGCTGGTTTCTAGAATACTGTTTTCTACAATGCTGGTTTCTATAATGCTGATTTCTACAATGCTGGTTTCTAGAATGCTGGTTTCTACAATACTGGTTTCTAGAATGCTGGTTTCTACAATGCTGGTCTCTACAATGCTGATTTCTACAATACTGGTTTTTAGAATGCTGTTTTCTACAATGCTGGTTTCTAGAATGCTGGTTTCCAGAATGCTGGTTTCTAGAATGCTGTTTTCTAGAATGCTGGTTTCTAGAATGCTGGTTTCTAGAATGCAGTTTTCTCCAATGCTGGTTTTTAGAATGCTGATTTCTAGAATGCTGATTTCTAGAATGCTGGTTTCTAGAATGCTGGTTTCTACAATACTGGTCTGTGCAAGGCCTCTATTGTGAGAAAAGGTTCAAGAGTTAATGGTTGTTTTTTTCAGCTCCCGTTAGACCTGTGCATCCAGAGAGGCCTCCCGAGACCACCACCACTGTTCAGCCGACCCCCAGCACCACGCACAGCCCCCGAGTACCAGGTGACATCCCATAATACACACGCACAGCCCCCGAGTACCAGGTGATATCCCATAATACACACTCACAGCCCTGTGTACCAGGTAACATCCCATAATACACACGCACAGCCCCAGAGTACCAGGTGACATCCCATAATACACACTCACAGCCCTGTGTACCAGGTAACATCCCATAATACACACGCACAGCCCCAGAGTACCAGGTGACATCCCATAATACACACTCACAGCCCTGTGTACCAGGTAACATCCCATAATACACACGCACAGCCCCAGAGTACCAGGTGATATCCCATAATACACACTCACAGCCCTGTGTACCAGGTAACATCCCATAATACACACGCACAGCCCCAGAGTACCAGGTGACATCCCATAATACACACTCACAGCCCTGTGTACCAGATAACATCCCATAATACACACGCACAGCCCCAGAGTACCAGGTGACATCCCATAATACACACTCACAGCCCTGTGTACCAGGTAACATCCCATAATACACACGCACAGCCCCTGAGTACCAGGTGACATCCCATAATACACACTCACAGCCCTGTGTACCAGGTGGCATCCCATAATACACACGCACAGCCCCCGAGTACCAGGTGACATCCCATAATACACACTCACAGCCCTGTGTACCAGGTAACATCCCATAATACACACTCACAGCCCTGTGTACCAGGTAACATCCAGAATATGTTGCCAAAACATAAAAAAAATATATATATATAGGACTCCGGTTAAGCTGCAATATGTAGCGCACGCAATTGGTTATAGCTCCGCTCCCGTTATCGTTAATTTCGTTTAAAAACCTTATTTGGACAATACCAAAAGAGACTAGACCACATCGTATGTATTGATAAGACCTTCTACTAACTATATCAAAAGACAACATGGTTAGGGGTGGGGAAAAGACGGGAAAGAAACAAGATACGGCAAAGCCAACGGCGCAGATTGAAACTCGGTCAAAGACAATGACAGGCGACGCTGTGGCAGATCCGTTGGTGAGCCCCGGCGCGGGGAATATAGAGGAGAATACACAGGGACCAAGGACAACTGGCCCCGAGATGGAGACAACAGATGACAACATAGCAGGAACATCAGAAAAAAGTACCGTGAAGGAAAAAGCAGGCGATTTTGAGAAGATAATAGCACAATCATCCATCGGATCCCTCACTGCTCCAACAACATCAACTGACACAAGCAGTTCAGTTGCACAGCCCGACTTCAACTCTCTGACTACCCTGATAAAAGAACAGATGATCGCTTTCAAAGCACACGTAGAAGAACAGTTGGTCGCACACGCTGAACACATCGATACTAAATTCGAAGAGGTTATGAGAGCAGTCACTTTGCTGTCCGTGCGAATCACGACAGTGGAGATTTCGGTGACAGAAAACACAAAAGCAGTCAAGGCGAACGAAGGTATCATGACAGCGATGGGAGAAGAGATGGAAAAAGTTAAAGATGAATACCGGAGGGAAATAAAATTGCTTAAAAACGAAGTGATGGAGAGGCAACTAGAAACCCATCGTTACCACAGGCGGAATAACATCCGCATTGTGGGGCTTGATGAATCAGTGAACTGCGATGACATCAACTTTCCAAACGTGTTATCAACGATTTTGAATAACTCCGATCCAAACAAAGTGCCAGAAGTGGAACAAGTTTACAGAATTGGTTCCCAGGGGCAAAATATCAACGGGCCGAGAGTCATCGTTGTCACTCTACGGAAAACTACAACAAGGGATGAAATCATCAAATATGCTCGCAACCAACGTGGGATGCTGAAGTATGGTGATAAACCAATATTTATCTACGAAGATTTGAGCAGAGAGGCCATCATCCGACGTCAACCATACAAAGTTGTGATGCAAAAGCTGTACACAGCCGGCCACAAGCCAAGGCTAGCATATCCGGCGCTGTTATCATTCTTGGACAATAACGGCCGCAGGTCAGGTCCATATACACCCTTTTATGCTGAGGATTTCCTGATTCAAAATGCAGCAAATAACCCAAAGCATGACGGAAATGCCGGAACCAGTTAAGCCTCTCCCTAAATATATACCAGTGTAGGAATGACTTTATTGTGTTCATCAATGAGGTCATTCCACCAGTGTTGGAATAACATTGCTGTGTTCATCAAGTAGCAAACGATATGCAAGTCGTCTATAACAATGTTTACTGTGTATAATACGATTCATAATACATTATAATTTCAGTCTCTGGTCTCTGAGGGGTCAAATAAATATCAATACAAAAAGATCTATCTGGAATATTCTGGGTTTATCGCTCAAATGCCCTGGGTCTCTTAGATCATTCTGGAATGTAAAATAGTCTAGGCACTAGTATATTCTACAACCTTCTAGAATATAAGGCACCATGACAACGAAGTAAAGTAGTCTAGGCACTAGTATATTCTACAACCTTCTAGAATATAAGGCACCATGACAACGAAGCATACAACTCTAACAATAACATTCGGTGTGCATACACATAGCATATATAAATTAAATGAAGTGCAATCAGCCCTTAATAATACTTTAAAATTATCCACACATAAACGTATGGGCACAGCAAGGTTATTCTAACAATTTAAGTAATCACTCCATTAAAGGCACATTGAAGCGCTAAAAGGCGCTGCTTTTCTATCTTATCTAATCAGTTAAATCGGTTCTAGTGGCTTCTCCACGTTGATAATTATTTATCTCTTATTCCTTATCTATATCTTTCCATTGATTTTTATTTTATTAAATTTTTTCTTCTCATCACCCTATATTTTTTAAACATAATTTAACTTACATTGTTCTTTTCCAATGTTCTTCACATTAAGGTGTCAATATTACTATATATTTTTTAAATATATTATAACTTACATTATTCTTTTCCAATGTTCTTCACATTAAGTGTCAATACTGATCTACAATCTTTTCCTTTTTTTTTCCCTCACACGTTGGTGGAGGGTTCAAAGGAATATGTCGATAAAGGTTTATTCTCTTTTTATTTTATTTTTTATTTTTATCTTTAGGTTAATTATCACAATACTTCATTACAGTAAGGGAAGGTGCAAGACCAAAAGCGACATTCTATTGCAATAGAATGGAAATGTTAGATCCTATGGCAATGAGCATAGGAAAATTAGGATTACAATGCTCAGGTTGGGCAATCCGGTGGACCATGGGAGAAAGTCAATCGCGGAGGATGTGTTCTTGGAACACAGGCATGTTCGACTTTCTGGGAGAGGGGAAAATAGGGGATTTTTATTTGTATATATATATGTTTTTAAGCTCAGCTCTCAACGGGACCTCATTAATTGGATGTGCATCTATTGTGGCTTCATACTCCAGAAACATTACCAAAAACTACACGAAAACATGCATAGACTATGGCTAGTTTGAATATAATGGTATGGAACACCGGTGGGATAAACAAACAACACAAGCGCAAAAGCGTGCTTACACTGATGAAAAAAGAACATGTGGACGTGGCACTATTAAGCGAAACGCACATTTTAGAGGGAGACATAAATACGTTAGCGGATAACATATACCATAATATTGGTCACTCTTCTTTTGCTACGAGAACTAGAGGGGTAGCCATAGTCGTCAGACGCAAATTAAATATCGAATTGAAAGGGGTATGGTCGGATGCTGAGGGGCGCATAACTATAGCTAGGATTATACACAATAACAGGAAAATTGCATTGGCAGCGGTATATGCCCCGAATTTGTACGAAGTGGGTTTCTTCACTTCACTAACAGGAGAAATGTTAAACCATCCCGAGTACTCATACATAATAGGTGCGGATTTTAATGCCATTTGGAACCCAAGGATGGACAAAACTTACCTTTCCTTCTCCAGCGAACAAAAGAATTCATCTAAAGCATTAAAAGATTGGTCGAAATCAACAGGAGTAACTGATTTATGGCGTTCACTTAACCCCATGACCCGCAAGTACTCCTGTCGTTCGGCGAGACACAACACACTATCCAGAATTGATTACGTCTTTGCATCCCCGAGAATATTTGATAAATACGAAGTGGAAATGACACCCAATGCGCTATCAGATCACTGCTACTTAATCCTGAAAGCAACATTTGGTACATTATCTACCCGGGCCCCAAGATGGCGTTTTAATTCGATGCTGCTTAACAACAAGGAATTCATTACACAAATTAAAGAAGCTCTCACAGTATTCCTACAAGTTAATACTAACTCGGTGCAAGATCCCAGAATATTATGGATGTCGGTAAAGAGTATGATCAAGGATTTCTCGGATAGATTTACCTCCATATTGCGCAAAAATCAAAACACAAAACTGTCTGAAAAGGAAACGCTTTACTCAACGCTTTTTAATTCTTTAAAATACAACAACTCTACTAGACTAGATAACCAAGTTAACATTCTAAAGACCGAGATCAAAGCAATGTACAGACAAAAATCGGAATTGCAAATACGCAGCACTAGACAACAGCAGTACTTCCAAGGTTCTAAACCTAGTCACCTATTAGCCATGCGACTAAGAATTAATGCAAAATTTGCAGATATAACTGCCATTAGGAAACAACAAGCTCTAGTAACAGAACCCAAAATAATAAACGATACATTCAAAGAATTCTACTCCGATTTATATAACTCAGAAACGACCTTTGATCAGGACAAATTAGACACATATCTTAATCAAATTACTCTCCCTAAACTTACAGATGAAGACGCTAAACAGTTAGAAGTACCGATCACATTAGAAGAACTCAAGAAGGCCATATCCGGAATGAAAAACGGCAAAGCTCCGGGAATTGACGGTATCCCATCAGAAATGTAAATTTCTTGCTGGGACATATTTGGACCCTTATTACTAAATATGATCTTATACTCAGTCAAAGAGGGAAGCTTCATCGAACACCAAAATACCGCACTCATTTCAGTTCTTCACAAAAAAGACAAAGACCCCACTGAATGCGGTAGTTACCGTCCTTTAAGCCTCCTCGGAACCGATGTCAAACTATACTCTAAGATATTAGCCATCAGATTGCAAAAGCATATGACGTCTTTAGTTCATACGGACCAAACAGGCTTCATAAAAGGTCGCCTGATCAATGATAACATAAGGCGAATACTGCACGTACTAGATACAGACAAAGAGGACATCACACCTAAGGCGATACTATCCCTGGATGCTATGAAAGCATTTGACAGGTTGGAATGGTCGTTTCTATGGGCAGTATTGGAAAGGATGGGGTTAGGAAAAGGTTTCATTGATATGATTAAAGTACTATACAAGGACCCATCGGCCATGATTACAACAGGCACAATCATCTCCAAAATCTTTCCGGTATCACGCTCTGCCAGACAGGGTTGCCCTCTTAGTCCCGGACTATTCAATTTATCATTAGAGCCTTTAGCACAATATATAAGACAATCCCAATCCATAGAACCAATCGTAATCAAGGGCACACAACAAAAAATTAGTTTATATGCGGACGACGTAATATTGTTCATGCAAAACCCCAACACCACATTGCCTCATCTGCTCAAGTTGATTGAGAACTTTGGTGATCTATCGGGATTTAAGATAAATTGGCCGAAGTCGGCTTTCCTTCCACTTAACACCCCTGCAAAAAAAGGTATAACCCTCCCAGGTGCGATACCGATGGTAAAACATTTCAGATGCTTGGGAGTGGAAATATTCCCCACCATAAGACAAACGGTGAAGCACAATTACACAAAAATACAGAACAAAATCAAGGACGACCTGGACAGGTGGGCAAAACTTAAAAACTCAGTACAGGCAAGGGTATCAATAGTTAAGATGGATGTATTACCAAGAATCAATTTCTTCAGCTCAATGCTTCCGTTACCTCCTCCAGAGGGCTACTGGAAAAGATTACAAACCTCCACATACAAATTTATTTGGAATAACAAACCGCCTCGCATAAAAAGATCCACCGCACAGAGAAGTAAAGCAGACGGTGGCATGGCAGTCCCAGATTTTTTACAATATTTTAATGCCTTCACATTAAGACCATTGAAGAAGATATGGTTTGACCCCGAGGCTTTGGTATCTTGGAGAGAATTAGAAGAAAACATAGTAGCCCCACAGAGATTGAAAGACATAGCATACACTAAACTTTCAATCAAGCATTGTGAGCGAGAATTTGGCCCAATAATAACCCATGCAATCAGGACATGGCGGGAAACTCAAAGGAAATTTCCTAACAATCAAGTATGGCATAATCACACTCCCATATTCAATAACAATGCTCTCTTAATGGGAAAACGACCTATAAGATTCCCTGTATGGGAAGAAAGAGGCATACACTCATTAGGGGATATTTTTAATAACAAGGGCCTCTGTAGTTATGTCGAAATATGCATAAAGTTTAACCTCACCGAGTCCACATGGCTTTTTTACATACAGTTAAAACTTTGTATGAGATCTCACGGTGTTCCATTACACATACCAATTGAACACCACAGATACCACAAATTTTTCTATGACAGAAATACATTGGGAGGTTTTGTATCAGGTTTTTATTCACAATTACTAACGTCCTCGTACGAAACCCTTCAACTAGACAATGTCTGGAGGAGGGATATACCAGACCTGGAAAATGACTTTGATTGGCAAGGAGCCTGGGCAAATGTCCGACTTACATCAAGGAACCCGGATCATCAACAAATCAATCTGAACTATATTCACAGGACATACTTGACTCCTATAAGGCTGTGCAAAATGGGGCTTATACAAAACTCCAAATGCTCCCAATGTACAAATGGGGACGAAGGAACATTTATGCACATGTATTGGGACTGCCCACCAGTTAAGGCATTCTGGGAAGATGTGTCCCAACAATTATCAATACTCGTATTTTGGAATATACCTGTACACCCCGCGGTATTGCTATTGAATGATGTTTTTGAGTTTGCAGTGAACCCACAACTAAAAAGATTGGTTTTATCGGGTATCACAGTAGCTAAAAAACTGATTGCATCACGTTGGTTTCAACCGGAAAAAATGTGCCGGAAAGTGTGGTTTCTTACATATCTTGATGTGATATATCAAGAAATATCAACAGCAAGAATTCTAGGGCTCAATGAATCCAAAATGTTAATGTGGTTAGAAGTGGTGGAGAGAATAAAAGCTAGCCTATAATGGTGATGTCTGGTTAGGAGTGAGGGATAATAGAGGTACTATCCAAGAGGGGGTCCGGGAGGGGGGGATTTGAGCTGGAGCATATGTGTGTAGGGTTTTAGAAAATAGGTATTCGGGGTATATTATATACTAACATTTATATAATTGTAACTTCGCTGGATATACACGGTATACGGTTAAAATGTTATTATTGACTATTTTTGTTTTATCCTGTTTCTGTACTTGCATATATTTTAACCACCTTTACTGAAAGTTTCATTATACATTGTGTGTTGAGTACTGACTTTTAATAAGTTTTGTTTTACAATAATAAAAAAAATAAAAAAAAATAAATATATTTTTTTATGTTCTGGCAACATATTTTGGCTAAATATGCCTCGTTTTATAAATGTGTATTGATAACATAGTGCTGTAATTACATTATATATATATATATATATATATATATATATATATATATATATATATATATATATATATATATATTAAGGCTGTCAAATATATCGCGTTAATATCGCGTTAACTCCCGATTCTATTAATGCCACTAATTTTTTTAACTCAAGATTAACAATTTTTTTTTTTTTTTTTTTTTTTTTTACTAGACTTCACTCAGGTGTATTATTGATGCTCTCATTGATACTATGTTTGTTTCTGAAGTGTGTGTGTGTGTGTGTGTGTGTGTGTGTGTGTGTGTGTGTGTGTGTGTGTGTGTGTGTGTGTGTGTGAGATATAGAGAGAGAGGGGGGTGAGAGAGATGAGGAAGGGGCAAAAGAGAAAAAGAGCTGGGAGAGTGTGTGTGTGAGGGAGAGAGGGGGGTGTGTGATTAATCAGCCCTTGTGTGTGTGAATGTAACAAGTTCCTAACGTTTTCTTTCCCCTATTATTTCATGCACACTTTATTCATTGTTTTAAATTATTATTTTCTTTTAAGTTATTTTGTGCATCACTCTGTTTTGAATTTGATGCAAATTTGCAATGCATGAGGGTCATCCTTTTGTGTTAAATGGCTGCACAAAGCAAGCATTTGTTGACTCGCATGTTGATAAGAGTATTAAAACTTGGAACTTGAAAAAGATCTGTTTAAGGTAAAAAAACAAATTAAAAATAAAAATGCGATTAATTTGCGATTAATCGCGAGTTAACTATGGACAATCATGCGATTAATCGAGTTAAATATTTTAATCGTTTGACAGCACTAATATATATATATATAATTTTTTTTTGTATATTTTTTTACTGCCACCTACCTGCGACCCCAATTTGGGTCACGACCGTAGTTTGAGAACCACTGCACTAACACTATGTACATCAGTAATTTCTAGGGATGTTCGATATTGGCTTTTTTACCGATATCCGATATACCGATATTGTCCAACTCTTAATGTCCGATACCGATGTCAACCGATACCGATATATGCGGGGTTTCCCCCCCCCCAAAAAACAGAATAATTTCAGGTAATTAGTATTACCATTACATATCTCTTGTCATGGAATTAACACAACATTATGCATACTTTTGACAATAAATAAAATAAGAATTTGTTCTTACTTGCTTGTCCGATATTACATTTTAATGCCAATATCGGCCGATAATATCGGACATCCCTAGTAATTTCCCAAGTAATTTCCCAAGTGTACAAGATGTTTCTAGCTGTAGAGGGACTGTTCAGTCGCATGCTGGTCCAGCCGCAGGGATGTACATAATAGGATGTTATGATGAGTGAACATGACATCAGTCCATTCAATGTGTTGTCTGTGTTTTTGACCCACAGTGGCCAAGCCCACCCCGCCCACCATCGTCAGAGTGAACCTGGGCAACGACCCGCTTGAAACACAGACACAAGTCTCGCGTGAGTTCCTGCACAGCTTACAGACACAAGTCTCGCGTGAGTTCCTGCACAGCTTACAGACACAAGTCTCGCGTGAGTTCCTGCACAGCTTACAGACACAAGTCTCACGTGAGTTCCTGCAAAGAGCTACAGACACAAGTCCCGCGTGAGTTCCTGCACAGCTTACAGACACAAGTCTCGCGTGAGTTCCTGCACAGCTTACAGACACAAGTCTCGCGTGAGTTCCTGCACAGCTTACAGACACAAGTCTCACGTGAGTTCCTGCAAAGAGCTACAGACACAAGTCTTGCGTGAGTTCCTGCACAGCTACAGACGAGAGTCCCTTCAGTTGCTTCTTTTAACCCTTTCACTACCACACAACAGAAGGTTAACCCTTTACTATCACACTGATAGTAAAGGGTTAACCGTCTGTCGTGTGGCAGTGAAAGGGTTAACCTGCTGTTGTGTGTGGCAGTGAAAGGGTTAACATTCTGTGTATTGTCGCAGTGAAAGGGTTAACCGCTTGGTAGTGCGGCAGGGAAAGGGTCAATGCACACATTTACGTTTACATTTGGTCATTTAGCTTTACAAGTTCCGTACGACAGGTCAGCAGGAAGGGTACGACTGTTCAACTGTTCAACTGTTCATCAAACAGTGTTGAAACGTGAGCCGCTACAGTGTTGAGTGCAGAGGAGTAGAGACGTCTTGGTTTCCCACCGTGCGCGTGCGCGGCGCGGCCAAAGTGATCTGATTGTTGTTAGGATTCAGGCCACCCCGGGGCTTTGGAATGTCTGATTACAGGGTTTCGAGACGGATCTTTCTTTTCTCCAGAGCATCTGATTTATTGGTAGCTGTTTGGGAATTTCACCAAATATTACAAAAATGGTTCTAGAGAAATGTGCGTACCCCACCTTTATGACAGCTGTTCTGAATATCGGTGTTTTCAAGCCAGTGTATCACATACAGGGAAGGAGAACGTCAGAATAATGTTCCATTCAACCATTGACATGCATTGATACCAGAAACAACATGTCTCAACAACAACAACAACAACAACAACAACAACAACAACAACAACAACAACAATGCAAGAACGTTTCAACTGTCCCCAGAGGAGCTCCATCAGTGATCAACACAACAACAACAACAATAATAATAAACGTTATTTGTAGCACCTTTCATACAAGAATTGCAGCCCAAAGTGCTTTACAGCTGTAAAATAGGCATACATTTGACATTGAAAGGTAAAAAAGGTAAAAGCATTGCAGGTGATAACAATACATCTGGTTAACACATTCACGGCCAGGGGTCGCTGTTTACCTTCTGGGTAGAATGCCAGCGCTTTGTTCAATGGGACGCTTTGTTCACTTGCGAGTGCTTAAAATATATGAAATATTATAGCTATGGATCTAATACACCCTGTCGATTGTCAGTGAGTTGCTTCCAGTCAACATGCACGAAACAGATTGTTTTTTCATCCGTACATTTCCGTTTTATACCGTTTTGAATATGAGTATAGTTTGGGTGCTTCTGAGTAATCCTAGGAAAAGACGCGATAATAGCGCTTTAGTGAAATCCACTTATCACGTTGTCATTTTTCGCCTGATTATCTAATCATCCTGAAATCAACACTAGATTATCGTTATTATCCTTCCTCATGCAAGCATGAAATGTGGTTTGGACTGGCTCCCAATCACGTATATATACGTGAATGGCCCCGGATGTGTTAATGAACGAACAGAATCACTTCACCTGTGGACAAGATTAGCCGCTTCTTCACACCTTCTTCACGTTCTTCAGTATTTGGAAAGCTTCCCTCTCATGGGCGAATTCACAAAAATGGATAGCACCCTAAACTGTGTGTGTTTTGCGCCCTCTATTTTCTCAGTCTTAACTTATTCCCTGCCAACGACAAGTATACTCATTATTGGCCGCCAATCGTTGGACGCCAACAACGAGTATACTCGTTATTTGATCGTTATTTCTTTTATTCGCTATTTCCAATCGTTATCCATCCAGGGAGCCTGTGTAACCATAGGGAATGAGTTTGAGATCGCAAAAGTCCAATACCGCCGCCTGGTGGTATGCGGCCGATGTTGCACTCCCTTTGAGACTCTGTGTATGTGGCTGTGTGTCGATGAAATTCACCCGGCGGACCTTTCTAGAGCCTGGCCCGATGGCTTTACCCGATTGCATTGAATAGTTTTCGGGACCCCCGATTCATTATGCTGTGGTGGGTTATGTCGTGCCCCAAATGGACATACGATCTAGCAGATGGCAATCAAATAATTGGAATATTCTTTTTGGAATCTCACCGGCAACAGGTAAGAGCAATCTAACGTCAATTTCAGCTTGATTGTGCCTTGTTTTCATAGCCATCACCCTGACCAGCGTATGCTGTTGTACTAACGAATGCCGTTATTGACAATCAATTAATCAGAAACAACCCCCCCCCCCCCCTTTCATGCATTCATGATGGAACATAATATACCGATCATATGCATTTGAATTTTTAATTGTAGCGTGTATAGGGACGAAATGCCAATGGATTAAGTATAATATGCGTCGCGGCCTATTACTAGCCTCCCAGGAATTACCCTAAACCGCTCTAAAACCATACTTATATTCACCACGGTATAAAACGGGAATGTATGGATGGAAAAATTATTCCTTTTTCACATCTTGAACGATAGATACTCCATGTCAAATGGGCCATAGTATTGCATCCATAGCTATAATATATAATATAGTTATAGCCCTGCAAACACCACGTATTCCTATACTTTAGAACGCTGGCCTTTTAACCACACATTACACGTATCCCTCTGGTGCTGATTGAGTTAAGGACCTATTCAACTAAAGATTTTGCGCAAATTATACACTAGAGCAAACACGCCCATACGGTGTGCAATTTGCTCCTGATTATCTGTCAGCACAGTTGGCTCACGGAGCATCTGAGTGCAATTTGCTCCTGATATGGTAAAATTTTATGAATACTGCCCATGCAACAGTATGCATGTCCTAGGGGAAAAAAGCTTAAATTATCTGATCGCGAATTGGAAGGTCCTGACAAATCAACCCTTTTTTGGTACCAATTGGGTGGGAAAATTCTAGATGTGATTTTTTTAATTCCTACTGTATACATCCCTAGATTGTGTTTTGATATGATAGACAGTTTGGTTTTGTAGCTTATTAGTGGTTAACGAATACTTGAGTTTTCGCAAAATAAGTCTCCTGCCATATTTTACTCCCCTTCATAGATTCGCTCGTAGGTCGGGTTGTGGGGGTACTACTAGAGACATGACCATGATCATGTCTCTATCATGTCTGATGTAGCATTTATGCATAGCATAAATCTGAATAGCAAGGTTTGTTTTGGGGCTATTTGCACAGGCATTGTATCAGAGAAAGACCGGCAATCCCTTTGTGAAGTCGACCCACAGCCTCTAGCTGCCTGTGTGTTTGTCTCTCTCTCTGTAGCATCTAGTGAAACCTTCCTCTCAGCCTCTAGCTGCCTGTGTGTTTGTCTCTCTCTCTGTCTCTCACTTCCTCTCAGCCTCTAGCTGCCTGTGTGTTTGTCTCTCTCTCTGTCTCTCACTTCCTCTCAGCCTCTAGCTGCCTGTGTGTTTGTCTCTCTCTCTGTAGCATCTAGTGAAACGTTCCTCTCAGCCTCTAGCTGCCTGTGTGTTTGTCTCTCTCTCTGTCTCTCACTTCCTCTCAGCCTCTAGCTGCCTGTGTGTTTGTCTCTCTCTCTCTGTAGCATCTAGTGAAACCTTCCTCTCAGCCTCTAGCTGCCTGTGTGTTTGTCTCTCTCTCTGTCTCTCACTTCCTCTCAGCCTCTAGCTGCCTGTGTGTTTGTCTCTCTCTCTGTCTCTCACTTCCTCTCAGCCTCTAGCTGCCTGTGTGTTTGTCTCTCTCTCTGTCTCTCACTTCCTCTCAGCCTCTAGCTGCCTGTGTGTTTGTCTCTCTCTTCCTGCAGCGGAGGCAGACGAGTGCAGGCTGAGCAGGAACCTCTGTGGTCACGGGGAGTGTGAGAACGGCCAGAGCGGCTACATCTGTCACTGCTACCCTGGATACCACCTGCACGCCCAGAGGAACATCTGTGTAGGTAAGAGGAGAGAGGAGCGGGTGACCCTCCCACTAGAACTTTCTCTCCTGTGTCTTCTCTACTCTGTCTCCTCTCAGCCTTCCTACTGTCTCAATAAAGAACCTTCTCTCCCGTGTCTCCACTACTCTGTCTCCCTCTCAGCCTTCCTACTGTCTCAATACAGAACATTCTCTCCTGTGTCTCCTCTACTCTGTCTCCCTCTCAGCCTTCCTACTGTCTCAATAAAGAACCTTCTCTTCTGTGTCTCCTCTACTCTGTCTCCTCTCAGCCTTCCTACTGTCTCAATAAAGAACCTTCTCTCCTGTGTCTCCTCTACTCTGTCTCTCTCTCAGCCTTCCTACTGTCTCAATACAGAACCTTCTCTCCTGTGTCTTCTCTACTCTATCTCCCTCTCAGCCTTCCTACTGTCTCAATAAAGAACCTTCTCTCCTGTGTCTCCTCTACTCTGTCTCCTCTCAGCCTTCCTACTGTCTCAATAAAGAACCTTCTCTCCTGTGTCTCCTCTACTCTGTCTCCTCTCAGCCTTCCTACTGTCTCAATAGAGAACCTTCTCTCCTGTGTCTTCTCTACTCTGTCTCCTCTCAGCCTTCCTACTGTCTCAATACAGAACCTTCTCTCCTGTGTCTCCTCTACTCTGTCTCCCTCTCAGCCTTCCTACTGTCTCAATAAAGAACCTTCTCTCCTGTGTCTCCTCTACTCTGTCTCTCTCAGCCTTCCTACTGTCTCAATAGAGAACCTTCTCTCCTGTGTCTTCTCTACTCTGTCTCCTCTCAGCCTTCCTACTGTCTCAATACAGAACCTTCTCTCCTGTGTCTCCTCTACTCTGTCTCCTCTCAGCCTTCCTACTGTCTCAATAAAGAACCTTCTCTCCTGTGTCTCCTCTACGCTGTCTCTCTCTCAGCCTTCCTACTGTCTCAATAGAGAACCTTCTCTCCTGTGTTTTCTCTACTCTGTCTCCCTCTCAGCCTTCCTACTGTCTCAATAAAGAACCTTCTCTCCTGTGTCTCCTCTACTCTGTCTCCCTCTCAGCCTTCCTACTGTCTCAATAAAGAACCTTCTCTCCTGTGTCTCCTCTACTCTGTCTCCCTCTCAGCCTTCCTACTGTCTCAATAAAGAACCTTCTCTCCTGTGTCTCCTCTACTCTGTCTCCCTCTCAGCCTTCCTACTGTCTCAATACAGAACCTTCTCTCCTGTGTCTCCTCTACTCTGTCTCCCTCTCAGCCTTCCTACTGTCTCAATAAAGAACCTTCTCTCCTGTGTCTCCTCTACTCTGTCTCCCTCTCAGCCTTCCTACTGTCTCAATAAAGAACATTCTCTCCTGTGTCTCCTCTACTCTGTCTCCCTCTCAGCCTTCCTACTGTCTCAATAAAGAACCTTCTCTCCTGTGTCTCCTCTACTCTGTCTCCCTCTCAGCCTTCCTACTGTCTCAATACAGAACCTTCTCTCCTGTGTCTTCTCTACTCTGTCTCCCTCTCAGCCTTCCTACTGTCTCAATACAGAACCTTCTCTCCTGTGTCTCCTCTACTCTGTCTCCCTCTCAGCCTTCCTACTGTCTCAATACAGAACCTTCTCTCCTGTGTCTCCTCTACTCTGTCTCCCTCTCAGCCTTCCTACTGTCTCAATAAAGAACCTTCTCTCCTGTGTCTCCTCTACTCTGTCTCCCTCTCAGCCTTCCTACTGTCTCAATAAAGAACATTCTCTCCTGTGTCTCCTCTACTCTGTCTCCCTCTCAGCCTTCCTACTGTCTCAATAAAGAACCTTCTCTCCTGTGTCTCCTCTACTCTGTCTCCCTCTCAGCCTTCCTACTGTCTCAATACAGAACCTTCTCTCCTGTGTCTTCTCTACTCTGTCTCCCTCTCAGCCTTCCTACTGTCTCAATACAGAACCTTCTCTCCTGTGTCTCCTCTACTCTGTCTCCCTCTCAGCCTTCCTACTGTCTCAATAAAGAACCTTCTCTCCTGTGTCTCCTCTACTCTGTCTCTCTCAGCCTTCCTACTGTCTCAATAGAGAACCTTCTCTCCTGTGTCTTCTCTACTCTGTCTCCTCTCAGCCTTCCTTCTGTCTCAATACAGAACATTCTCTCCTGTGTCTCCTCTACTCTGTCTCCCTCTCAGCCTTCCTATTGTCTCAATAAAGAACATTCTCTCCTGTGTCTCCTCTACTCTGTCTCTCTCTCAGCCTTCCTACTGTCTCAATACAGAACCTTCTCTCCTGTGTCTTCTCTACTCTGTCTCCCTCTCAGCCTTCCTACTGTCTCAATAAAGAACCTTCTCTCATGTGTCTCCTCTACTCTGTCTCCCTCTCAGCCTTCCTACTGTCTCTATAGAGAACCTTCTCTCCTGTGTTTTCTCTACTCTGTCTCCCTCTCAGCCTTCCTACTGTCTCAATAAAGAACCTTCTCTCCTGTGTCTCCTCTACTCTGTCTCCCTCTCAGCCTTCCTACTGTCTCAATAAAGAACCTTCTCTCCTGTGTCTTCTCTACTCTGTCTCCTCTCAGCCTTCCTACTGTCTCAATACAGAACATTCTCTCCTGTGTCTCCTCTACTCTGTCTCCCTCTCAGCCTTCCTACTGTCTCAATAAAGAACCGTCTCTCCTGTGTATCCTCTACTCTGTCTCTCTCAGCCTTCCTACTGTCTCAATACAGAACCTTCTCTCCTGTGTCTTCTCTACTCTATCTCCCTCTCAGCCTTCCTACTGTCTCAATAGAGAACCTTCTCTCCTGTGTCTCCTCTACTCTGTCTCCTCTCAGCCTTCCTACTGTCTCAATACAGAACCTTCTCCCCTGTGTCTCCTCTACTCTGTCTCCTCTCAGCCTTCCTACTGTCTCAATAAAGAACCTTCTCTCCTGTGTCTCCTCTACGCTGTCTCTATCTCAGCCTTCCTACTGTCTCAATACAGAACCTTCTCTCCTGTGTCTCCTCTACTCTGTCTCTCTCAGCCTTCCTACTGTCTCAATAAAGAACCTTCTCTCCTGTGTCTCCTCTACTCTGTCTCCCTCTCAGCCTTCCTACTGTCTCAATAAAGAACCTTCTCTCCTGTGTCTCCTCTACTCTGTCTCTCTCTCAGCCTTCCTACTGTCTCAATAGAGAACCTTCTCTCCTGTGTTTTCTCTACTCTGTCTCCCTCTCAGCCTTCCTACTGTCTCAATAAAGAACCTTCTCTCCTGTGTCTCCTCTACTCTGTCTCCTCTCAGCCTTCCTACTGTCTCAATAAAGAACCTTCTCTCCTGTGTCTCCTCTACTCTGTCTCTCTCAGCCTTCCTACTGTCTCAATAGAGAACCCTCTCTCCTGTGTCTTCTCTACTCTATCTCCCTCTCAGCCTTCCTACTGTCTCAATAAAGAACCTTCTCTCCTGTGTCTCCTCTACTCTGTCTCTCTCAGCCTTCCTACTGTCTCAATAGAGAACCTTCTCTCCTGTGTCTCCTCTACTCTGTCTCCCTCTCAGCCTTCCTACTGTCTCAATAAAGAACCTTCTCTCCTGTGTCTCCTCTACTCTGTCTCCCTCTCAGCCTTCCTACTGTCTCAATACAGAACCTTCTCTCCTGTGTCTCCTCTACTCTGTCTCCCTCTCAGCCTTCCTACTGTCTCAATACAGAACCTTCTCTCCTGTGTCTCCTCTACTCTGTCTCCCTCTCAGCCTTCCTACTGTCTCAATAAAGAACCTTCTCTCCTGTGTCTCCTCTACTCTGTCTCTCTCAGCCTTCCTACTGTCTCAATAGAGAACCTTCTCTCCTGTGTCTTCTCTACTCTGTCTCCTCTCAGCCTTCCTACTGTCTCAATACAGAACCTTCTCTCCTGTGTCTCCTCTACTCTGTCTCCTCTCAGCCTTCCTACTGTCTCAATAAAGAACCTTCTCTCATGTGTCTCCTCTACGCTGTCTCTCTCTCAGCCTTCCTACTGTCTCAATAGAGAACCTTCTCTCCTGTGTTTTCTCTACTCTGTCTCCCTCTCAGCCTTCCTACTGTCTCAATAAAGAACCTTCTCTCCTGTGTCTCCTCTACTCTGTCTCCCTCTCAGCCTTCCTACTGTCTCAATAAAGAACCTTCTCTCCTGTGTCTCCTCTACTCTGTCTCCTCTCAGCCTTCCTACTGTCTCAATAAAGAACCTTCTCCTGTGTCTCCTCTACTCTGTCTCCCTCTCAGCCTTCCTACTGTCTCAATACAGAACCTTCTCTCCTGTGTCTCCTCTACTCTGTCTCCCTCTCAGCCTTCCTACTGTCTCAATAAAGAACCTTCTCTCCTGTGTCTCCTCTACTCTGTCTCCCTCTCAGCCTTCCTACTGTCTCAATAAAGAACCTTCTCTCCTGTGTCTCCTCTACTCTGTCTCCCTCTCAGCCTTCCTACTGTCTCAATAAAGAACCTTCTCTCCTGTGTCTCCTCTACTCTGTCTCTCTCTCAGCCTTCCTACTGTCTCAATACAGAACCTTCTCTCCTGTGTCTTCTCTACTCTGTCTCCCTCTCAGCCTTCCTACTGTCTCAATAAAGAACCTTCTCTCCTGTGTCTCCTCTACTCTGTCTCTCTCAGCCTTCCTACTGTCTCAATAGAGAACCTTCTCTCCTGTGTCTTCTCTACTCTGTCTCCTCTCAGCCTTCCTACTGTCTCAATACAGAACATTCTCTCCTGTGTCTCCTCTACTCTGTCTCCCTCTCAGCCTTCCTACTGTCTCAATAAAGAACATTCACTCCTGTGTCTCCTCTACTCTGTCTCCTCTCAGCCTTCCTACTGTCTCAATAAAGAACATTCACTCCTGTGTCTCCTCTACTCTGTCTCTCTCTCAGCCTTCCTACTGTCTCAATAGAGAACCTTCTCTCCTGTGTCTTCTCTACTCTGTCTCCTCTCAGCCTTCCTACTGTCTCAATACAGAACCTTCTCTCCTGTGTCTCCTCTACTCTGTCTCTCTCTCAGCCTTCCTACTGTCTCAATAGAGAACCTTCTCTCCTGTGTCTTCTCTACTCTGTCTCCCTCTCAGCCTTCCTACTGTCTCAATACAGAACCTTCTCTCCTGTGTCTCCTCTACTCGGTCTCCCTCTCAGCCTTCCTACTGTCTCAATAAAGAACCTTCTCTCCTGTGTCTCCTCTACTCTGTCTCCCTCTCAGCCTTCCTACTGTCTCAATAAAGAACCTTCTCTCCTGTGTCTCCTCTACTCTGTCTCCCTCTCAGCCTTCCTACTGTCTCAATAAAGAACCTTCTCTCCTGTGTCTCCTCTACTCTGTCTCCCTCTCAGCCTTCCTACTGTCTCAATAAAGAACCTTCTCTCCTGTGTCTCCTCTACTCTGTCTCCCTCTCAGCCTTCCTACTGTCTCAATACAGAACCTTCTCTCCTGTGTCTCCTCTACTCTGTCTCCCTCTCAGCCTTCCTACTGTCTCAATAAAGAACCTTCTCTCCTGTGTCTCCTCTACTCTGTCTCCCTCTCAGCCTTCCTACTGTCTCAATAAAGAACCTTCTCTCCTGTGTCTCCTCTACTCTGTCTCCCTCTCAGCCTTCCTACTGTCTCAATAAAGAACCTTCTCTCCTGTGTCTCCTCTACTCTGTCTCTCTCTCAGCCTTCCTACTGTCTCAATACAGAACCTTCTCTCCTGTGTCTCTCCTACTCTGTCTCCCTCTCAGCCTTCCTACTGTCTCAATAAAGAACCTTCTCTCCTGTGTCTCCTCTACTCTGTCTCTCTCAGCCTTCCTACTGTCTCAATATAGAACCTTCTCTCCTGTGTCTCCTCTACTCTGTCTCCCTCTCAGCCTTCCTACTGTCTCAATAAAGAACCTTCTCTCCTGTGTCTCCTCTACTCTGTCTCTCTCAGCCTTCCTACTGTCTCAATAAAGAACCTTCTCTCCTGTGTCTCCTCTACTCTGTCTCCCTCTCAGCCTTCCTACTGTCTCAATAAAGAACCTTCTCTCCTGTGTCTCCTCTACTCTGTCTCCCTCTCAGCCTTCCTACTGTCTCAATAAAGAACCTTCTCTCCTGTGTCTCCTCTACTCTGTCTCTCTCTCAGCCTTCCTACTGTCTCAATACAGAACCTTCTCTCCTGTGTCTCCTCTACTCTGTCTCCCTCTCTGTCTTCCTACTGTCTCAATACAGAACCTTCTCTCCTGTGTCTCCTCTACTCTGTCTCCCTCTCAGCCTTCCTACTGTCTCAATAAAGAACATTCTCTCCTGTGTCTCCTCTACTCTGTCTCCCTCTCAGCCTTCCTACTGTCTCAATAAAGAACCTTCTCTCCTGTGTCTCCTCTACTCTGTCTCTCTCTCAGCCTTCCTACTGTCTCAATACAGAACCTTCTCTCCTGTGTCTTCTCTACTCTGTCTCCCTCTCAGCCTTCCTACTGTCTCAATACAGAACCTTCTCTCCTGTGTCTCCTCTACTCTGTCTCCCTCTCAGCCTTCCTACTGTCTCAATAAAGAACCTTCTCTCCTGTGTCTCCTCTACTCTGTCTCCCTCTCAGCCTTCCTACTTTCTCAATAAAGAACCTTCTCTCCTGTGTCTCCTCTACTCTGTCTCTCTCAGCCTTCCTACTGTCTCAATAGAGAACCTTCTCTCCTGTGTCTTCTCTACTCTGTCTCCCTCTCAGCCTTCCTACTGTCTCAATAAAGAACCTTCTCTCCTGTGTCTCCTCTACTCTGTCTCCCTCTCAGCCTTCCTACTGTCTCAATAAAGAACCTTCTCTCCTGTGTCTCCTCTACTCTGTCTCCCTCTCAGCCTTCCTACTGTCTCAATAAAGAACCTTCTCTCCTGTGTCTCCTCTACTCTGTCTCTCTCTCAGCCTTCCTACTGTCTCTATAAAGAACCTTCTCTCCTGTGTCTCCTCTACTCTGTCTCCCTCTCAGCCTTCCTACTGTCTCAATAGAGAACCTTCTCTCCTGTGTCTCCTCTACTCTACAACATTAACCTCACATGTAGTATCAAGAACAACATTACTGGTAAAGGAAAAGCCCGTTCAGACGGGGGAAAGACCGGTGCTTGATGTCATAGAGACGTGATTCTGTCAGATGAAGATGAGTGTGTTTGTGTATCTGTCTGTCAGATGAAGACGAGTGTGTTTGTGTATCTGTCTGTCAGATGAAGACGAATGCGATGCAGAGCCATGCGGTCACGGTCGGGGGATCTGCATCAACACAGAGGGGGCGTACCAATGCCACTGTCGCCATGGCTACAAGCACATGGTGCAACATGGGAGACTAAAATGCGTGGGTGAGTCTGGTCGCTCTGGTTACGATGTGACACACATGATTGATGTGTAAAACGGCTGGTGAGGGAGGGCGGGGCTTTTATGCAGCATCATATCCTGATACTCTGTCGAGAGAGTGGACAGTTTTAAGTACCTCGGAGTCCACATATCCGAGGACTTGACATGGACCACACACATTGACAGTGTAGGCCTCTACTTCCTTAGGCGCCTAAGGAAGTTCAAAGTGAGTCCGAAAATCCTTAAGAACTTCTACTAATGCACAATAGAGAGCATCCTGACTGGCAATATCACCTCCTGGTTTGGGAATAGCACTGCACAAGACCGTAGCAGACTTCAGAGAGTGGCCCGTTCAGCCGAACGCACAATTGGAGGTGGGCTTCCCACTCTCCAAGACATTTACAACAAGCGTTGCATGGGTAAGGCTAAGAGAATAATCAAAGACTCTAGCCACCCAAACAACTGCCTCTTTTAACTGCTGCGGTCAGGCAAGCGATACCGGAGTCTCATGGCAAGCACAGAGACACTCAGAAAGAACTTATATCCCCAGGCCATCAGGATGCTCAATGACAATAACACTATGTAACAAACTATGAAATACACTCACAGCACACACATCCACACGCACACAAACTCTTTAAATAAACAACTCACTGTAGCACCCACTTTACCCACTTTAGACACTTTAACACACTTTATATTTATTGGTAAAGAGATTTGCACTACAACTCATACCTCATTGCACCTTACCCTAAGTTGTACCTCATCCCATTTCTGCATTGTACTGTATATTGTATTGTAACTCAGTTACAAATTATTTCCTACTCAGTATTGTATATTGAACACTTTTGTTTTGAACACTTTTGTGTACACTTGTTAAGTACTTTTGACTTCTATTTTATACTTATCTATTTTATTTTGTATCTAGCACACTCTCAGGAGCAGAACAGAAAAATGTATGACAACTAATAAAGAAACTTGAAACTTGAACTCTGCCCAACGATCTCTCTCTCTTTCTGTCTCTCTCTCTCTCCCTCTCCCCCTCTCTCTCCCCCATCTCTCTCTCTCTCTCTCACTCTCACTCTCTCTCTATCTCTCTCCCTCTCTCTCTCTCCCCCCCTCTATCTATCTCTCTCCCTCCCCCCTTTCTCTCTCCCCTCTCTCTCTCTCTCTCTCTCTCTCTCTCTCTCTCTCTCTCTCTCTCTCTCTCTCTCTCTCTCTCTCTCTCTCTCTCTCTCTCTCTCTCTCCCCTCTCTCTCTCTCTCTTTCTCCCCTCTCTCCCCCCTCTCTCTCTATCTCTCTCTCCCTCTCCCCCCCCCTCTCTCTCTCTCTCTCTCTCTCTCTCTCTCTCTCTCTCTCTCTCTCTCTCTCTCTCTCTCTCTATCGCTCTCTCTCCCTCTCTCTCTCAGATGTGAATGAGTGTCCTGAACCAGGACCTGTGTGGAGTGGGGGGTCAGTGTGTGAACCTGCCCGGCTCCTACAGGTGTGAGTGTCACCCGGGATTCAGGAGCAAGTCCCACCGCGTGCCGTCCTGTGAAGGTAGCGTGACGAGTGTCCCATATATCCTACAGTATCCAGGTCCTGTGAAGGTAGCGTGACGAGTGTCCCCATATATCCTACAATATCCAGGTCCTGTGAAGGTAGCGTGACGAGTGTCCCATATATCCTACAATATCCAGGTCCTGTGAAGGTAGCGTGACGAGTGTCCCATATATCCTACAATATCCAGGTCCTGTGAAGGTAGCGTGACGAGTGTCCCATATATCCTACAATATCCAGGTCTGGTGAAGGTAGCATGATGAGTGTCCATATATCCTACAGTATCCAGGTCTGGTGAAGGTAGCGTGACGAGTGTCCCATATATCCTACAATATCCAGGTCCTGTGAAGGTAGCGTGACGAGTGTCCCATATATCCTACAGTATCCAGGTCTGGTGAAGGTAGCGTGACGAGTGTCCATATATCCTACAATATCCAGGTCCTGTGAAGGTAGCGTGACGAGTGTCCCATATATCCTACAATATCCAGGTCCTGTGAAGGTAGCGTGACGAGTGTCCCATATATCCTACAATATCCAGGTCCTGTGAAGGTAGCGTGACGAGTGTCCCATATATCCTACAATATCCAGGTCCTGTGAAGGTAGCGTGACGAGTGTCCCATATATCCTACAATATCCAGGTCCTGTGAAGGTAGCGTGACGAGTGTCCCATATATCCTACAATATCCAGGTCCTGTGAAGGTAGCATGACGAGTGTCCCATATATCCTACAGTATCCAGGTCTGGTGAAGGTAGCGTGATGAGTGTCCCATATATCCTACAATATCCAGGTCCTGTGAAGGTAGCGTGACGAGTGTCCCATATATCTTACAATATCCAGGTCCTGTGAAGGTAGCGTGACGAGTGTCCCATATATCCTACAATATCCAGGTCTGGTGAAGGTAGCGTGACGAGTGTCCCATATATCCTACAATATCCAGGTAATAGTAATTTAGCTGAACGCTTTTATCCAAAGCCACTTACAAGTTCTGTACGTCAATCCAGCAGGAAGGAAGGGTACAACTCTGGCAGCTGAGGGTCAGTAACAATGTTAATCAAACAGTGTTGAACTTGAGTGCGAGTGCATGATAGTATAAACACATTACAAAGGTTAGTATTTCGTTTTTCTTTAATACAATGTTTTATTTTCATTTCAGATATTGACGCTTTCGACCTTTGGGTCATTTATAGCTCTAATTAACAGGTTCAGTGCCAGAGGGCGTTGGGCCGTTGTGTGCCAGCGCTCTGTTCAATGGGGATAAGTTCCGGTGTTTGCAGTGCTAAACCTATATTCAATTTTATAGCTATGGATCTAATAACAACGTCGATTGTCAGTGAGTTTCTTCCGGTCAACATGCAAAAAACAGATACTTTTTTCATCCATACATTTCCATTTTATACCGTGGTGAATATGAGTATAGTTTTAGAGTGATCCTGTGTAATCCCAGGGAACTCCGGAAAACCTGCGCTTTACTGCATTTCCTTATAAATCGTGCCATTTCTCACCTGATTATTGAATCAATCTGAAATCAACGCTAGATTATCGGTATTATGTTTCATCATGCATGCACAAAAGGGTGGGGGGGGGGGGGTTCTATGCTTCGAGCGCCACCAATGGCATACATTACACAGTACAATACAGACACGCTGCGATCGTGGGGGAAAAATCATCGGATCAACGCAAGATTGATAATATATAGTCCTTACCTCGTCTATGATGTACTGCAAAAAGAAAAATCTAATTATCTGATCGCCATTCCAAATACTGATTGCGGTCGTGTGTCCAACGCTCATCCACCAAAACACATGAATCCACGGTGCTCCAGTGTCCCCAGTCCGTGTGTTATAACGTTACTCATGCCCGAGAAGGAAAACCTGGACCGGACTTCTTAGATCGATGCACAGCCCAAGCCAGAGGGATTCCAATGATGTGCAATACTGGCCGCAAGGTGTTAGGCGGGCGGTGTTGGCCGTTTGCGATCTCAGCCATTCCCAATGATAACATCAGGCTGGATGGATGAATTATGAATGGATATAGCTAATAAAAGAAATAACGATTAAAACCAGACTTTTCTCGGGTTTGGCGCTCAAGCGATGGCGAGTTAACCTGACTTATCTCGGGCCTGGCGCCGAATGTGTTAATAACCATTGTACGTCGTTTTGTTGTTTGTTCCTAACAGTGTGTTTGTCCTAACAGTGTGTGTGTGTCCTAACAGTGTGTTTGTCCTAACAGTGTGTTTGTCCTAACAGTGTGTTTGTCCTAACAGTGTGTGTTTGTCCTAACAGTGTGTGTGTCCTAACAGTGTGTGTTTGTCCTAACAGTGTGTGTGTCCTAACAGTGTGTGTTTGTCCTAACAGTGTGTGTGTCCTAACAGTGTGTTTGTCCTAACAGTGTGTGTGTCCTAACAGTGTGTTTGTCCTAACAGTGTGTGTTTGTCCTAACAGTGTGTGTGTCCTAACAGTGTGTTTGTCCTAACAGTGTGTTGTGTGTCCTAACAGTGTGTGTTTGTCCTAACAGTGTGTGTTTGTCCTAACAGTGTGTGTTTGTCCTAACAGTGTGTGTTTGTCCTAACAGTGTGTGTGTCCTAACAGTGTGTTTGTCCTAACAGTGTGTGTGTGTCCTAACAGTGTGTGTTTGTCCTAACAGTGTGTGTGTCCTAACAGTGTGTGTGTGTCCTAACAGTGTGTTTGTCCTAACAGTGTGTGTTTGTCCTAACAGTGTGTTTGTCCTAACAGTGTGTTTGTCCTAACAGTGTGTCCTAACAGTGTGTTTGTCCTAACAGTGTGTCCTAACAGTGTGTGTTTGTCCTAACAGTGTGTTTGTCCTAACAGTGTGTGTGTGTCCTAACAGTGTGTGTTTGTCCTAACAGTGTGTGTTTGTCCTAACAGTGTGTGTCCTAACAGTGTGTGTTTGTCCTAACAGTGTGTTTGTCCTAACAGTGTGTGTTTGTCCTAACAGTCTGTGTTTGTCCTAACAGTGTGTGTGTCCTAACAGTGTGTGTGTCCTAACAGTGTGTGTTTGTCCTAACAGTGTGTGTTTGTCCTAACAGTGTGTGTGTCCTAACAGTGTGTGTGTCCTAACAGTGTGTGTTTGTCCTAACAGTGTGTTTGTCCTAACAGTGTGTTTGTCCTAACAGTGTGTTTGTCCTAACAGTGTGTGTTTGTCCTAACAGTGTGTTTGTCCTAACAGTGTGTGTGTCCTAACAGTGTGTGTTTGTCCTAACAGTGTGTGTGTCCTAACAGTGTGTTTGTCCTAACAGTGTGTGTTTGTCCTAACAGTGTGTTTGTCCTAACAGTGTGTGTGTCCTAACAGTGTGTGTGTGTCCTAACAGTGTGTTTGTCCTAACAGTGTGTTTGTCCTAACAGTGTGTTTGTCCTAACAGTGTGTTTGTCCTAACAGTGTGTGTGTCCTAACAGTGTGTGTGTCCTAACAGTGTGTGTGTCCTAACAGTGTGTGTTTGTCCTAACAGTGTGTTTGTTGTGTCACAGATATCAACGAGTGTCTGAACCCCAACACCTGTCCTGACGAACAGTGTGAGAACACGCCCGGCTCCTACGAGTGTCTCCCCTGTCTGCTTGGTCACCACGCACAAGGAGGCACCTGCTACGGTGAGGACACATGGAGAACCTTCTAGAACACATGAATAACCACCTAGAACACATGAAGAACCACTTAGAACACATGAAGAACCACCTCGAAAACATGAATAACCACCTAGAACACATGAAGAACCACTTAGAACACATGAAGAACCACCTAGAACACATGAAGAACCACCTAGAACACATGAAGAACCTTCTAGAACACATGAAGAACCACCTCGAACACATGAAGAACCACCTAGAACACATGAAGAACCTCCTAGAACACATGAAGAACCACCTCGAACACATGAAGAACCACCTAGAACACATGCTGCCTCTAGAACACATGCTGCCACTGGAACACTAACCTTAACCACACTGTTACCTTAAACTAACCATAACCCTTTTGATTTCATTTCGAACCTCTATTTAAACTAGAAAGGCAACATTTACAGTCATGTTGCCAAAAAAGGCAATATAAAATCACAACAATATGACAAGTAAGGATAACAATAAATTAAAACGTGTACAACTTGATTGACGAAGGTTGGAGATCATGGTTTTAAACTCTGAAACAGAGGGGAGAATCTCAAGCTTTAAGGACATGAGCTAGAGGGGCATCATAACAAAAGGCAGATTTACCTGTTCAGAGCAAACTCAGGGACCTTAACTCATTCAGCGCCGGAGGCAGAGAGCATCTTAGTTCCTACTGCGCCACCACTCTTAAGAGATAGGGCGCGTTCCAATGCCATCGAGTGAACCGCTAGACTCGCCTGACCAAGAAAACTGTGCCCGGAGACATTTTAATGTAACACTGTGTGTGAAAAAAAGGTTTTGAAGGGTGGGCGATACTGCCACTACCTGGATGCGGCCGGTATTGCACTCTAGCGATCTCAGAGTGGTTCCCTATGGTAACCCCGAGGTCCGTGTGAGAGAAATGAATAAAAATATCGAATAAAAGAAATAACGATGAAAACCCGACTATACTCTGGTTTTCGGGAGTCCTGGCGCTCAACGCATAGCGAGATAACCCGACTATCCTCGGGTCTAGCGCTGATTGAGTTAAGGACCAGCCAGTCCATAGGTTCCAAAATTCCATTCCAATAATGATGTAGCATAAGGAGGCAGCTTACCAATAAGGGCCTTACAAATGTACAAGAGATGTACAAACAAATGTGTTTGTTGCGCCTCTCTGTCAGAGAGGACCAATCAAACTTCTCATAAAGGACACAGTGATGAGTGTCATATCTATCATTCATTAGTGATGAATCTGAGGGCAGAGTGATATACAGAGTCCAGGGATTTAAGGGTGGAGGTCCTATAAGGGTTAGGGTTAGGGCAGCTCCTAGTGGTCAACAGTGTCAGACTGGTTGTACTGGGCAGCTCCTAGTGGTCAACAGTGTCAGACTGTGGTTGTACTGGGCAGCTCCTAGTGGTCAACAGTGTCAGACTGGTTGTACTGGGCAGCTCCTAGTGGTCAACAGTGTCAGACTGTGGTTGTACTGAGCAGCTCCTAGTGGTCAACAGTGTCAGACAGTGGTTGTACTGGGCAGCTCCTAGTGGTCAACAGTGTCAGACAGTGGTTGTACTGGGCAGCTCCTAGTGGTCAACAGAGTCAGACTGGTTGTACTGGGCAGCTCCTAGTGGTCAACAGAGTCAGACTGTGGTTGTACTGGGCAGCTCCTAGTGGTCAACAGTGTCAGACTGGTTGTACTGGGCAGCTCCTAGTGGTCAACAGTGTCATGCTGGTTGTACTGGGCAGCTCCTAGTGGTCAACAGAGTCAGACTGGTTGTACTGGGCAGCTCCTAGTGGTCAACAGTGTCAGACTGTGGTTGTACTGGGCAGCTCCTAGTGGTCAACAGTGTCAGACTGTGGTTGTGCTGGGCAGCTCCTAGTGGTCAACAGTGTCAGACTGTGGTTGTACTGGGCAGCTCCTAGTGGTCAACAGTGTCAGACTGTGGTTGTACTGGGCAGCTCCTAGTGGTCAACAGTGTCAGACTGTGGTTGTACTGGGCAGCTCCTAGTGGTCAACAGTGTCAGACTGTGGTTGTACTGGGCAGCTCCTAGTGGTCAACAGTGTCAGGCTGTGGTTGTACTGGGCAGCTCCTAGTGGTCAACAGTGTCAGACTGGTTGTACTGGGCAGCTCCTAGTGGTCAACAGTGTCAGACTGTGGTTGAATCCGTGCTCAGCGAACCTACCCTGGTAAATAAAGGTTATACTGTAAACAGAAAGCCACTTTCTGCAATATCTGAAATAGCTGCAATATCTGAAATGAAAAAAAAGCGACTAACCTTCGTACTGTCTTTTACTATTATGCACTTTGCTACTTAGGAATCTACCTTACCTATATTACTACCTACTATGCTAATATGTCTCTACTACTATGCACTAGGGCTGCAACGATTAGTCGACGATGTCGATTATGAAAAATCGTCGACGAGATATTGTTGCGTCGATTAGTCATTAAAAAAAATAAAAAATAAAATATTATATATATATATATATATATATATATATATATATATATATATATATATATATATATATATATTTTTTTTTTTTGCACACTACCTATCTTTGTGAAAGTGGCTTCTCAGCTCTGGTCCAGCTGAAGACTTCTTAGCTTAACATAACAGACCGACAGTAAGTTTGGGGGAACTAATGGGATAACTGGGGATGTTGTTTGGTCCTGACAAGAGTCTCAAAGCAACTCTTTGAGGTCATGCTCAATGTCCAATCTGTTCCTCTGCTCTGTCTTCAGCTGGACCAGAGCTGAGAAGCCACTTTCACAAAGATAGGTAATTAATTAAAAAAAAAAAATGATATATTTTTTTTTGTTTTGTTTTTGTTTATATAATTGGTTTTCGATTAGTCGACTAATCGAAAAAATAATCGACAGATTAGGCCCCGTTTAGACGGAAACGCTAGCAGGTGAATCCGCAAAAATATTTTTTCGGATGTGCCTTTCGTTTATACGGAAACAGCGTTTTTACGGGTTGAAACCGCAAAAAAGTGAGACTACCTTCCAGGGTGGAATTCCTAGAAACGCAAAAGCTTTGCGCTCTCGTCTAAACTGTTAAAACGTATAAATCTGATAAAACGATGACGAAAGGTTTGTCACGGCTCTGGTCGCGCGTACTGCTTACGTCACAGGTAGCAGGTATGCGCCAGTAGCCGAGACGTAAACAAAGCAAGTATGTCTGACTTATATCAACGGAGATCACCTGAAGGCTACATTGGCAGTACTTTTAACCCTTTCACTGCCACACGACAGAAGGTTACCCCTTTACTATCACACAACCGGCTGTCGTGTGGCAGTGAAAGGGTTAAATACACAAGAATCTGTCCCGCTGCGTGAGTGGACCCACTGTCTGTGAGTGACTCTGCTTTGGTGCAATCACATTCCCCATCCACAGTCTGCGAATCAGAGGCAGAGTAGGGCGGGTCTTCACAGCACGTCATGTGACATATGCGCCAATCGTGTGACAGCGGGTCTCCGTCATTACAGCGTCGTCTGCACGGAGAATTCCACTCCAAAACGCTCGTCTAAACGTAAAATTAAAAGTGAAACCGCAAGATGACTTTTGCGGTTTCTGTTCACAAAACGCTCGTCTAAACGGGGTAAAGTCGACTACCAAAATAGTCATTAGTTGCAGCCCTACTATGCACTCAACACTGTAGCACTCAAGTTCAACACTGTTGAGCGTAGTGTTGTAGTCGAGTCGCTGAATCGCGAGTCGGGTCCCCAGTGTTCAAGTCCAAGTCCGAGTCCAAGTCCAAGTCTGAGTCACCAAAGCTTGAGCTTGAGTCGAGTCCCCATTACCCGAGTCCGAGTCCGAGTCATCAAGGTTGAGTCCACTCCACTCTGGCAGTCAAAGAGCTGACATACAAATAAAAAAAGGTCTACATTACACATAAATGACACAGCGGTCACCGTTTCAGAGGGGAGTATATTTACTTTGGAACACAATAGCCAAACAAATGCATTTTTAATAAATAACTGTATTTATCTATTAACAAGTTAGAGTGCTCGTCTGCACCTTCCGAGTCCGAAGGCAGTCAATGCTCGAGTCCAAGTCCAAGTCATCAGTGCTCAAGTCCAAGTCGAGTCACAAGTCCTGAAAATCAGTCCAGGACTCGAGTACTACAACACTGGTTGAGTGACAATGTTACTGACTCTTTTTCATTTATTTTTTATTTATTTGTACATGGAATTATTACAGTCCAACAGTACATATTAATATGCACCACTAAATTCCATGGCCGAAAGGAACAGGAAGAAGAACATTCTTATTTGTACCTGCCTCTACACACATACAGTACACTGATAGACTAAGGGCGCGTTCACACCTACCCTGTTTGGTCCACTTTAAGTGGACCATGGTCCCTTTAGCTCAATAGTCCGTTTCGTTTGAACAGGTGTGAACACAAACCGAACTATTTTGAGGATCAAACAACCGAACCATGGTCCTCTTGAAAAGTTGGGACTCGTTTCGTTTTCAAAGTGGACCATGGTGCGTTTGCTGTTGGTGTGAACGCGATCAAACTTTATATAGTACCTAATCTAGAGCAAATGAGTGACAGGCGCCTAGTGGCGGCTGGCGCGACCCAACTTGACAGCGCCAAGTGACAGCTTACGCGCGACCCAACTCAAATGAATGACAGGCGCGCGGACAGTCTCTCTCTTCCTCTCTCTCTCTCTCTCTCTCTCTCTCTCTCTCTCTCTCTCTCTCTATCTCTCTCTCTCCCTCTCTCTCTCTCTCTCTCTCTCTCTCTCTCTCTCTCCCTCTCTCTCTCTCTCTCTCTCACTCTCACCTCTCTACTCTCTAGTCGACTTGCGCCGCGCTCGTAATGACAGTATCTCTCTCTTTCATTACGCTGTTGGCAACTGTTTACGTTTGTGAGTGCTATAGTCCAATAGATGAACGACTTGGCGACTGTATGTCCTTTGTTTACAAATTAGATCCGCACCAAAAAGGGTAGTGTGAACGCAGACCAAAATCAAACAATGTATCATTTTCACATTTGGTCCACCAGAAAGTCCGGACTATCCGCGGACTTTCAGGTGTGAACACGCCCTAAGTGCAATATTTACCAAACCAAACAAAATGTACATACTTATTTTGCAGAAATGGAAACATCAACACAATTAAATTAACATAAATAAATACATTTTGTTTATCTATCAGTTAGCTGCCAGGGTTGTGTCCTTCCTGCTGACTTGTTGTCCAAAACTACTAAATGTAAATGTGTAATATCTTCCTCACGTTTCTCCTCTGTTGACAGTGATGATAAGTCTATATAGTAATCATTTACCGCCCCCTGCTGGGCTAAATTGTGACTGCACAAGTCATGGCGTCTTGGTGATTTGGTGCATCGACATTATTAACAGACAATACCAACACTTACAGAGCAAGTAAATAAAGGAGTAAATAAAAAATTTGTAAATTAAAGTCGAAATAAAATATATAAACTAAATAAAAATACAATATAATATAATATGATATAGGACAGGGCTATATAAATTAGTACTACTGAGTAATAGTGCTAATCAGATGTATGTACAGAGTTGTAGTATTAATATGTACAGTGATACAGGTATGAAGACACTATGGTAGTAAGTCATACTGGCCAGCAGCGTAACTAGTAAGAGAAGGTAAGAGATATGTACAGATATAGTAACTAGTAAGAGTAGGTAAGAGATATGTACAGATATAGATATAGTATCTAGTAAGAGTAGGTAAGGGATATGTATAGATATAGTAACTAGTAAGAGTAGGTAAGGGATATGTACAGATATAGATAGATATAGTAACTATAAGAGTAGGTAAGGGATATGTACAGATATAGATATAGTAACTAGTAAGAGTAGGTAATGGATATGTACAGATATAGATAGATATAGTAACTAGTAAGAGTAGGTAAGGGATATGTACAGATATAGATATAGTAACTAGTAAGAGTAGGTAAGGGATATGTACAGATATAGATATATAGTATAGTACGAGTAGGTAAGGGATATACAGATATAGATATAGTAACTAGTAAGAGTAGGTAAGGGATGTACAGATATAGATATAGTAACTACAGATATGTAACACAGGTTATATGCAGGTAAGTACAGACAGATGTGGGCAGATATACTGTATAGCCTGAGAGTGAGGACATTGACTTGGACATGGAAATGGACAATTTTAACCTCAGCCTGAGCCAAGTGCGCTTGACCGCCGTATATATATATATATATATATATATATATATATATGATTTGATGATTTGATCTTTATTTATTTTCGTGTCTTACATACAGGTGCATGCCCAGCCCATATTATGGGCTTACAAGACACATAAACAATAAGTATATAATAGTATACTTGACAAATTACTTGACAAATTATGACATATAGACCAAGATGGCCACAAAAAAAGAAAATACAATAAAACGTAATATAACACAAGCTGTAAGCAATGTATGTAAACAAAGAAACAAGAGGAATTCATATACAATTATATAGGATATAGTGTGTTTTGTCTCAAGTGCCATGCTTTCTCCAAAAATCCTGCAAAACTGAAGATGTCCTCCACAAAAAAAAAACTCAACATACAACTCTCAGACTGCCAAAAGAAATCCGGATTTACAAATTGAATTTTCTCAAATAAAGCCCTCCTCAAATCGGTGTACAAAGGGCAATAAAAAACAAAATGATATTCATCTTCCACCACTCCCAGATCACATAGAACACACAACCGCTCCTCCTCAGGTTTACCTTGGAATCTACCCACTTCCACAGCTAATGGCAGGGTGCCAGACCTCAACTGGGCACAGAGACCTCCGTCTTCTCTTTAAGCTTAACATTACATAAGGTTCAGTAAAATACTAATTTTTAATTACAACATATTTTCTAAGTTTAGGTTTTTTTCCATATCTCCACCTTCCACTTATCCTGATGGATTGTTGATCATTTTGTTTTAATTATGTGAACCTTACACTGCAGATTGTTCATAAAAATCATACTTAAGTCAGCTGAAGAAAAAATCATGGACATCTCTCTGGACCAGGGATGACTGTGTGCTCTGTCCCAGTTAAATATCTTTTTTGTCACCCTGTCATTTGGCAGTTGGACCAGGCGGTTCCATAACCTAACCATTTCACCTTTTTGCTTGACCAAGCATGAGTCCCAACCCATGTCCCCTTCTATAGCCCCTTTTGGTGTATATTTATGGACTCCCAAGAAGTATCTCATGGCACGGTTCTGGATAGCATTACATTCAGGTGCATCATCAAAACCCCATACTCCATCAAATAAAACAGAACCCACCATTGAATCAAATAATTGTGTAAATGTTGAAAACCCAAGGACAGTGCACACTTTCATTTTACTCAACATATGTGTGTTATTGATTTTACTCTGTTGAGCAAGTCATAGTGTGCTTGTTTGTTTTTCTTTTTCTCTTTTTTTAATGTTGTTGTTATGCCGGGGTCTATACGTCTACATTGCCTCCTAGGGGTAAGAATATGTTATTTATCCATTCTGCTCCTGCTTTATTTTTTATTAGAATACATCACTTCCCCCTCATTTAGATGGTATGTTGTAATATATTGTTTTCTTCAGTCCTTTGTATCAAATGTAAATGTTGTGGGCATTTTAATAATGCATGGTTCAAAAACACACGTGTAAATGAAACCTGTCTCTCTCCCCCCTCTCTCTCCCTCCCCCCTCCCCTCTCCCCCCTCCCCTCTCCCCCCTCTCTCTCCCCTCTCCCCTCTCCCCTCCCCCCTCCCCCCTCCAGACACTAACGAGTGTCAGCAGCGTGGCATCTGTCCCCACGGTCGGTGTGAGAACCTGCCCGGAACGTACCGCTGCCTCTGCAACGAGGGCTTCCTCCCGTCAGCAGACAGGGGCTGCCGAGGTCAGAGGTCACTCAGAGGTCACTCAGAGGTCACTCGCACATACCGCCTAAAGGCATACTTCGGAACTTTGATTTTTTATTTGAAATCTTTATTTCTAACATGTAAATAAATACAAACAATATAAAATCAGGCGGCTGGGTAGCGCAGCGGACTAAGCGCCTGCCTACCACCGCAGAGACACTGGTATCGAATCCAGCTGTCAGCGGTGCCTCCGGCTTGGTCGGTTGTCCATACTAACCAATTGGCAGTGTTAGCGGGTGGGAAGCCGGCGGGGTGTGTATCCTGGTCGTTGTAAACAGCGACTCCTACAGGTCGGTCGGGGCGCCTGCTCAGCGAGGGAGGGAACTGGGGGAAGTAGTGTGAGCCTCCCACATGTTACGCTCCCCCAGTGAGAGTCCTCGCTGTCAGGTGAAAAGAAGCGGCTGGCTGACTCTGCATGTATCGGAGGGGACATGTGATAGTATCTATCAACCCTCCCTAGACCGGCAAGTGGGGGGAAAATGCGTGCAACGACCAGGAAGGGGAAGGGGGAAAATTGGCATAACGACTAAATTGGGATGGGAGAAAAATACAGAAAAAGGAGGAGAAGAAGTAGATAAAAAAAATATATATATTATATAAAATCAACACAAATCATTGACCTCAAGACATTTTATAAAAAAAACTTAAAAAAATAAACAAAAGCAAAACATAACTCAATTTACATGTTCGAAAAGGAGTAGGAAGAAGTATACACTTATTTAATCCTACCCCTTTTGGAGGCTCATACAGAACCAAGCATTTCACTGAAACACGCACAGCGTTATGGGGAAATGCTGCTCGCCACCATCTTCTTCTCCAGAGTCGGACGAGAAGATGGATACCAGTTTCCTCTCTGTGCGTTCAGTTAGAGGCGACAGTGGCTCCAGGAGGTAGAGCGGTCCTTCTGCCCATCGGAAGGTTCCCGGTTAGATTCCGGCTCCCTCCCTCCCTGCCGGTGAACATTATTATCAGGCTCCTCTCCTGGTGGGTCCATGTCTTGAGTTGAAGTTGTGAAACGCTTTGGATAAAAGCTGTTCTATAAATGCAGTCCATCTATCATTAAGTAATGGCTGCTTTTTTTGCTTTTTTATATAGCGCTTTTATCCAAAGCGCTTTACAATTTGTTACTCACATTTGACCTATTCACTCACACGTTCACACACCGACGGCGGAGGCGACCATGCGAGGTGCCAACCTGCTCATCGGGAGCAATTAGGGGTTAAGTGTCTTGCTCAAGGACACATCGACACGCTGTCCGGGAGGAGTGGGAATCGAAGCGGGAACCTCCGGATTGCCAGACGACTGCTCTACCTCCCGAGCCACTGTCGCCCCCAGTAGAAAGCTATCCGGCTGCAGTCCAGCCTATCTTAGCACAAACGAAAGCAAGCGGATAGGGACCACTAGCCTATCTTAGCACGAGCGAAAGCAAGCGGATAGGGACCACTAGCCTATCTTAGCACGAACGAAAGCAAGCGGATAGGGACCACTAGCCTATCTTAGCACGAACGAAAGCAAGCGGATAGGGACCACTAGCCTATCTTAGCACGAATGAAAGCAAGCGGATAGGGACCACTAGCCTATCTTAGCACGGAGGAGAGCAAGCGGATAGGGACCACTAGCCTATCTTAGCACGAATGAAAGCAAGCGGATAGGGACCACTAGCCTAACTTAGCACGAACGAAAGCAAGCGGATAGGGACCACTAGCTTAACTTAATCTGGGAGAGGTGTTTTGGGTGAAACCAGCATCTATCTTCTGGCCTGACTCTGGAGAAGACATGATGTTGGTGTGTTCCTTTACGTTGTGAAATACTTGAATGGATGAATGATTTTATTTCTGTCTTTTTTTTTTTTTTACAAAGCATAGTAGTAGAACTTAAAAAATAAAATAGAAATAAATAAATGACCAAAAAGGTGTAGGCTGAAGCTGAGGCTTATAATTGCCTACCCTTTTTACATTACACTATTTAAAAAAAAAAAAAAATTATATACAAAAAAGAAACATAATTCAGTATATCATTTAGCAAAGGTTACTGTCAGAATGCAGGTAGGTGAATTCCAATGGGTGAAGGCAATCACAGAGACAGAGAGTGTTTACTCTTGAACAGGTTCGACTTTAATAGTAAGAACACAGAGTAAATTCTAAGAGAGAACAAGTGCTAATAGCACAAGTGGAAAATAAGGTAAATGGGAGCTTATTGGAGGTCCAGAGTAGAACCGTCCGCGTTATCCCCGAACGCAATTAGTGAAGACCTGACAATGGACAAGCAGAAGAGAGGTATGTTACATAGACACCAAATACCAACATTCCACACACACCCCCGTGACAGCCAATCAGGAACCACCCCTAAGTGACAGCACTAATTGACAGGGAAATGACAGGTGACAAGCCCAGTGACAAATGCCAGGAATGTGGGTGGTCACCGACCGAGGTCGGTGTCCAGAACGTAACAGGTTACAAACGTTTCATAGTTTTATGTACAAAACGTATACACATTTATTTATATATTTTTTTTTATATATACTTTTTCTTTTTTTATATATATTTATGTTTTTCTTTTTCTTTTTTCTTTTTCCCTTTGTCACTATTTGAACACAGCTATGTTATAGATACAATATAACTAGGATAATTATGACTTGCTAGTGGTGTAGTTCATGCAATGCCCTTAGTTTACTCACAAAGCAACCATTGGGAAGCTTCAGCTTATCCAAAACTCTGCAGCTCGATTACTAACTCATACAAGGAGAAGAGAACATATCACTCCAGTCCTGGCCACTCTGCACTGGCTTCCAATAACTCATAGAATTGATTTTAAGGTCCTTTTCCTAACATATAAAGCTCTTAATGAGCAAGGCCCAAAATACATAGCAAATTCCCTAGTTAGTTATCTGCCCTCAAGAACGCTACGGTCATCCACTACAGGTTTACTAGACACGCCCAGAAACCAAAAAAGGATAGGAAGTATGGCATTTGCCAACTATGCCCCAAAACTATGGAACACACTACCAACACACATCAGAAACGCCAGCTCTATACACATTTTTAAAGGAAAATTAAAAACGTACCTATACAGTCTAGCTTACAAATAGTTATGGCTTGGAAAAACCTGATGGATCCATGAGGCTAGGATAAGCCTTGTGGACCCAACTTTTTAGATGAATGAACGGGTACATAGGAGACACGCCTCCAGTTTTTAAAAAAGTTTTTGACACGCCTCAGCTTCTGAGCTGAAGGAGTGTTTTTGCGGACCTCCCAAACTTTCAAACTTTTTAGATGAAGGAATGGGTACAATAGGAGACACGCCTCCAGTTTTTCAAACGTTTTTGACACACCTCAGCTTCTGAGCTGAAGGCGTGTTTTTGCGGACCTCCCAAACTTTCAAACTTTTTAGATGAAGGAATGGGTACAATAGGAGACACGCCTCCAGTTTTTCAAAAGTTTTTGACACGCCTCAGCTTCTGAGCTGAAGGCGTGTTTCTGCGGACCTCCCAAACTTTCAAACTTTAGACTGTTTTCTTTATGCGTTTTTCTTTTTCTTTCTTTCTACCACAAGACGCGGCCACTGATGGGTCCATGGGACTTGGATAAGTCCTGTGGACCCAACTCTGGCCACTGACCACATGAGCGAACGGGTACATACGCACACAAATACACGGCCACTGATGGATCCATGGGACTTGGTAAAGCACTATGGACCCAACTATGACCACTGATAAAAACGTAACTACACTAGCATTATAAGACCTAAACATTGCTACCTACCATACAAGTGCATTGGTTTAGTGCATTTCCGGTTGCCAATGAGCGGAAATGTTTGTGCGGACCTGTTCTCCCAAACTGGTAAGCAAATGACTGTTTTTACGTTATTTTCATTTTTACGTTACTATTATTATTATTATTATTATTATTTTTTTTTTTTTTAACATTGATCTTAACTGATCACTATGACTTTATTGCTTTTATCGTTATATATGCCTATAATTGTGTACAGCACTTTGAGCTACATGACATGTATGAAAGGTGCTTTATAAATACTTACTTACTTACTTACCGAGGGCCGTGGTCAGAGTTCTGGACCGGTTCTGAGTTCTAGCCCGGTTCTGAGTTCTGGCCCGGTTCTGAGTGAACCACAGTGTTAATCCTCATCAGAACACCGTCCACAACAGGAAGCCACAGTCCTGTCCTCTGCTTCAGAACCATGTGCTGGGTTTGTGTTCATGTTCACAACATGAATCAAGCACAGAAAATGCTTGAGTACAGCGGTTATCTGTTGTGAAACGGTTAACCCTTTCTAGTGTGGTAGTGAAACGGTTAACCCTTTGTAGTGTGGTAGTGAAAGGGTTAACCTTTTGTAGTGTGGTAGTGAAAGGTTAACTCTCTGTAGTGTGGTAGTGAAAGTTTAACCCTTTGTAGTGTGGCAGTGAAATGGTTAACCCTTTGTAGTGTGGTAGTGAAAGGGTTAACCCTTTGTAGTGTGGTAGTGAAAGGTTAACCCTCTAGTGTGGTAGTGTGGTTAACCTGTAGTGTGGTAGTGAAAGGGTTAACCTTCTGTAGTGTGGTAGTGAAAGGGTTAACATGCTGTAGTGTGGTAGTGAAAGGTTAACCTTCTGTAGTGTGGTAGTGAAAGGGTTAACATGCTGTAGTGTGGTAGTGAAAGGTTAACCTTCTGTAGTGTGGTAATGAAAGGTTAACCTTCTGTAGTGTGGTAATGAAAGGTTAACCTTCTGTAGTGTGGTAGTGAAAGGTTAACTTTCTGTAGTGTGGTAATGAAAGGTTAACCTTCTGTAGTGTGGTAGTGAAAGGTTAACCTTCTGTAGTGTGGTAGTGAAAGGTTAACCTTCTGCAGCGTGGCACTTAACCCCTCAGTGTCTCTCTGTCCCCCCGCAGACATTGAGGAGTGTGAGGACGACAGGCTCTGTGCCAACGGGCGCTGCATCAACACAGAGGGGTCCTTCCAGTGTCAGTGTTACCCAGGATACCAGCGCACCCAGGAGGGCAGCCACTGTGAAGGCACGGGTCTCCAATCACTGCGCATGGGTCTCCAATCACTGTGCATGGGTCTCCAATCACTGTGCATGGGTCTCCAATCACTGTGCACGGGTCTCCAATCACTGTGCACGGGTCTCCAATCACTGTGCACGGGTCTCCAATCACTGTGCACGGGTCTCCAATCACTGCGCATGGGTCTCCAATCACTGTGCACGGGTCTCCAATCACTGTGCACGGGTCTCCAATCACTGTGCACGGGTCTCCAATCACTGTGCACGGGTCTCCAATCACTGTGCACGGGTCTCCAATCACTGTGCACGGGTCTCCAATCACTGTGCACGGGTCTCCAATCACTGTGCACGGGTCTCCAATCACTGTGCACGGGTCTCCAATCACTGTGCACGGGTCTCCAATCACTGTGCACGGGTCTCTAATCACTGTATTCACAATTCACAATATTGCATGTATATTTTTCTGTTTCTGTATGTGTATATATATACAATACAATATATGTTTTATTAATTAAAGATGGTAACACAGGGGAGCTCCCGTAGCTCACCGCATATCTCGGCGCTATTTCTGCGTCGGGGAAAACCGTGCTCGTCACGGATCTGGGGGACACAAGTTCGATTCCCGGACCCGCCGTCATTTCTCAGAATGTCTTCCCCTGCTCTACATCCCATTTCAACCTGTTTCTGTCGGTCATGCTTGACCAGAAAAGCGATAAACGCTAAAAAAAAAAAGATGGTAACACAATAGCCTGTGTTGAGCTACCCCTCCCCCACCTAACACCTTTCCCAGGTGAGAGGCATTCACTGGTAGGGGGGGGTAGGTGCGCGAAAGTTACCATAGCTCAGCGTACATACTCTGTCTCTACGTGTTCGGGAGACTCGGGTGCATAAAAACCTGATTATAATCATGTCTCTGCCACAACCACAGGCCGAGCTGTGAGTGAATTACGCGAAGGGGAGCATTATGGCAGGAGACTTATTTTTTGTCATTGCATTTTTTGTTTGTCATGTCATCCCAAATTGAATTAGTTTGAGCCGACCTGTCCATGGTGCTGAATCTCTCAGGCCGAAGTTAGGCACCGTGCCAAAGAGTACTTTGTGAATAGCAGGGTTTGTTTTGGGGTTATTTGCACGGGCGTTAGCGTCGGAGCGAGCCGCGCGATCCCTTTGTGAATTGTCCCCCTGTCTGTGTGTTTCAGACGTGAATGAGTGCGAGCGGCCGTCCAGCTGTCTGCGCGGCCGCTGCATCAACAGCATGGGCTCCTACCGCTGCGACTGTCCCAGCGGACACAAGCTGCTGGGAGGCCGGCGCTGCCAAGGTCAGTCCCTCCACCTCCACATCCTCCATGTCCATATCATCCACCTCCACATCCACCTCCACCTCCACCATGTCCTCCACCTCCAGGTCCACCTCCTCCACCTCCACCACCTCCATGTCCACCTCCTCCACCTCCATGTCCACCTCATCCACCTCCATGTCCACCTCCATGTCCATCTCCTCCTCCACCTCCATCTCCTCCACCTCCATGACCACCTCCTCCACCACCTTCACCTCCACCTCCACCATGTCCTCCACCTCCTCCACCTCCACCTCTACCTCCACCTCCATGTCCACCTCCACCTCCTCCACCTCCACCACCACCTCCTCCACCTCCATGTCCACCTCCACCTCCTCCACCTCCACCACCACCTCCTCCACCTCCATGTCCACCTCCACCTCCTCCACCTCCACCACCACCTCCTCCACCTCCATGTCCACCTCCACCTCCTCCACCTCCACCACCACCTCCTCCACCTCCATGTCCACCTCCTCCACCTCCACCACCACCTCCTCCACCACCTCCTCCACCTCCACGTCCACCCCCTCCACCTCCACGTCCACCTCCACCACCACCTCCTCCACCTCCATGTCCACCACCTCCACTTCCACCTCCACCACCTCCACGTCCACCTCCTCCACCTCCACGTCCACCTCCACCACCTCCACCACCACCTCCTCCACCTCCACGTCCACCTCCACCACCACCTCCTCCACCTCCATGTCCACCACCTCCACTTCCACCTCCACCACCTCCACCACCACCTCCTCCACCTCCATGTCCACCACCTCCACTTCCACCTCCACCACCACCTCCTCCACCTCCATGTCCACCACATCCACCTCCACCACCACCACCGCCACCACCACCTCCTCCACCTCCATGTCCACCACCTCCACCACCACCACCTCCTCCACCACCACCTCCACCACCACCTCCTCCACCTCCATGTCCACCACCTCCACCACCTCCTCCACCTGCACCACCACCTCCACCACCACCTCCTCCACCTCCATGTCCACCACCTCCACCTCCACCTGCACCACCACCTCCACCACCACCTCCTCCACCTGCACCACCTCCTCCACCTCCTCCTCCACCTGCACCACCTCCTCCTCCACCTGCACCACCTCCTCCACCTGCACCACCTCCTCCACCTCCACCTGCACCTCCACCTCCACATATTTGCTTAAAACTCGTTTTTATTTCTTATTTACTCTAAGCCCTATGGCTCCTGTGAGAACAGAGCCGCCTCATATGTAATAACAGTCTCTCTCTTTCTCTCTCTCTCCCCCTCTCTCCCCCTCTCCCCCCCTCTCCCCCCCTCAGATATAGATGAGTGTACAGCAGACAGGTCTCTCTGTAAGCCCTATGGCTCCTGTGAGAACAGGGCCGGCTCGTACGTGTGCGTCTGCGTCGAGGGCTCCATCCCGTCCGAGGACCAACACAGCTGTGAGAGTAAGTGTCAGCAGCAGGACCAACATTCACCTAACAGGACCAACATCCACCTAACAGAACCAACATTCACCTAACAGAACCAACATTTATCTAACAGGACCAACATTCACCTAACAGAACCAACATTCACCTAACAGAACCAACATTCACCTAACAGGACCAACATTCACCTAACAGAACCAACATCCACCTAACAGAACCAACATTCACCTAACAGAACCAACATTCACCTAACAGAACCAACATTCACCTAACAGGACCAACATTCACCTAACAGAACCAACATCCACCTAACAGGACCAACATCCACCTAACAGAACTGACATTCACCTAACAGAACCAACATCCACCTAACAGAACTGACATTCACCTAACAGGACCAACATTCACCTAACAGAACTGACAGTCACCTAACAGGACCAACATTCACCTAACAGAACCAACATTTACCTAACAGGACCAACATTCACCTAACAGAACCAACATTCACCTAACAGAACTGACAGTCACCTAACAGAACCAACATCCACCTAACAGAACCAACATTCACCTAACAGGACCTCAATGACATCATTAACACTTTCTCTGCCACGCTTATATCCATCAATGTTTGATCTCTGCCACCACTTTAAGTCTATGGAGATGTTCACCTTCTTTGCAGGGCTATAACTTTTTAAATTGTATTGCTAAATTGACATTACTATGGCCCATTCAACATCGATTATCTATCGTTCAGGATGTAGGAACGTTTTACTTTTTCATTCACACATTCATACGAAAATACCGTCTCTAGAGTATAAATATGTTTTTATGATTTTCTGCAGTATTTCCCAGAACGTGAGATATAGGCACAAATGCATATTATTAGATCATCAAATGCAGTTTGTTGCCGATCCACGCTATATAAAAAATTTCAACTGTACATGGTCCTAAACGTTATGACTGATCATGCGCGGGTGAACGGAGGGGGGGGGGGGGTCGTTTATAATTCCGTGATAGTCGTTAAATGCTTCATGTAGTATGGGTGATATATAGATCAGAGCAGTTTGTATGGTTAATAATAAAGAAAAACGCTGAAACTCACGGCAGCTTCCTCGTAGCGTTGGGCGATGAGAGTGGAGCAAACAGATTCCAGTTATGTGATGTGGATCGAGGCGATCCAGTTCCGGTTTGTATAATACTAATATACACCCAAATCATGTGGATTATTGAGTTATGGCAACGATCCATATCCACGGTGTGTGTCTTGAGTCCCGCGACGATAAACGAGTGGCCGGACGGAATTAGGGGACGGACCGAGCAACAAAGGGGATATCCGGTTTGGCAACTCGCCCATCAGCCACCAGGTGGCAGTATTGAAGCGTTGCAGAGTTGTGCTGAGTCCCGCAGCATCAGACAATCCTCTGTGAGTGAAATATGAATACCATGGCGAAAATATGAAATATGATCAGAATAACGTTGTACGCCGTGATCTGGCAGAATTTGCATGAACTTGAAACCCGTCTTAAGCCGTTTCCGGCGGGAAATGTGTTAATATCAGGGAGGTCAATCGTTCTCATAACAATGGGAGCTCCGCCCACTGCTAGAAAAATGTCAGCCACTCCCTTCACAATAAGCCAAAGTCCCAAACCGTACTTTCAATTGGTAGATCAGACAGCCACTCAAACTATAGCCGCCCCCAAAAGTGTTTGTTTGGTGAAGTGTTTGTTTGGTGAAGTGTTTGGAAGTGTTTGTTTGGTGACATGTTTGTTTGCTGAAGTGTTTGTTTGGTGAAGTGTTTGTTTGCTGAAGTGTTTGTTTGGTGAAGTGTTTGTTTGCTGAAGTGTTTGTTTGGTGAAGTGTTTGTTTGGTGAAGTGTTTGTTTGGTGAAGTGTTTGTTTGGTGAAGTGTTTGGTGAAGTGTTTGTTTGGTGAAGTGTTTGTTTGGTGAAGTGTTTGTTTGGTGAAGTGTTTGGTGAAGTGTTTGTTTGGTGAACTGTCTGGTGTTCTGTGTGGCAGTAGTTGAAGCGCTGGTGGACAACAAGAAGGAGTGTTACCTGAACCTGGACGACACGGTGTTCTGCGACAGCGTCCTTGCCACCAACGTCACCAAGCAGGAGTGCTGCTGCTCCATCGGCGTGGGCTGGGGAGACCACTGTGAGATCTACCCCTGCCCTGTCTTCCACTCAGGTGAGACCACTGTGAGATCTACCCCTGCCCTGTCTTCCACTCAGGTGAGACCACTGTGAGATCTACCCCTGCCCTGTCTTCCACTCAGGTGAGACCACTGTGAGATCTACCCCTGCCCTGTCTTCCACTCAGGTGAGACCACTGGTAGGCCGTTCACACCGGGAATAATTGGTTCGGAACATGACAGAGGCTTTAGTTCGGCCCTCTAAGAAAACACTGAGCACCGATTTTTCATGTTCCGAACCAATTATTCCCGGTGTGAAGAACGCGCCGGCCGGTTCGAGATTACGTTCGGAGCCCGGCCGGTGTGAAAGGCCTGTGTGAGATCTACCCCATCACGCTGTGTTATTGTCTATCAACCAACACATTGGTTGAAAGCTAAAATTGCCGCTTGACTAGGGATGGGTACCGAATTAGGTACTTTTAAAGGTACCTACCGAATCACGTCGGTACTACTGAGTACCGATTCACGTGAGATCCGTCGGTGCCAGATTCCGGTACTGTAACTTTTCTTTTTGCGTCAACGTTCACGCGCACAATATACGCTTACCTAGGATTTTACTTGATTCAACAACAAAGCAGTCGGGGCAATGGCAAGCCGAAAACGGTCGAAAGTGTGGTTATTTGAAGTTTGGATAATTTTTTTCACAACTGAGGTAGGTAGATTACATTTTTAGAGACTAAAGTACAGAAAAAAGGTACCGTTGGGTACCGGTATCGATTCACAGGTACCGGTACCGTATCGGTTCAAATGTGAACGGTACCCATCCCTACACTTGACCTATTACGTGCTTCCAATCTCAGGTTATAAAACCAAACAGCCAACGAGCGTCAGTTTTGGAAAAAGTGACCGCCTCTGGTCTCGCCTCTCAATGACTGGACAAATCACCATTGACACTGAAAATAATTGGCGGTTTGTGTAGCCAATGAAATTCTGAAAAGAATGACATCTTACTTGAGTTGGTTTTCTGAGACCGAGAAGCGGTAAAAGTGGTAAAAGCGTACCATACGCAAGATAATGAAAATTGCGCTAATCTGCTATTGCGTTGATCTGTTGTTGTGTGAGAAAGGGTGGGGTGGTGTATGTGACAAGAGGTTAGTGGGGGAGGGGGAGAGGGGACTGAGATAGTGTGACTCATCTCACTCCTTTTTGGAAAAACGCCTAAACATATCATTACATAAAGATGTGTAAAGCACTTGTTTTTTGTGATATTCTTTTTTTTTTTTTTTTTTTATTGCAAAACAGAAATTATTAAAAGTCAGTACTCAACACATAATGCATAATGAAACTAACAGTCAAGGTGGTTAAAATTACATGCAAGTACAGAAACAAGACAAAAAAAAAAGTCTATAATAATATTTTACCGTATACAGTGTATATCCAGCGAAATTAACAATTATACAAATGCTTATATAGGACATACCCCTAATACCTATTTTCTAAAACCCTACACACATATGCTCCAGCTCGAACCCCCCCCTCCCGGACCCCTCCTTGGATAGTACCTCCATTATCCCTCACTCCTAACCAGACACTACCATTATAAGCTAGCTTTTATTCTCTCCACCACTTCTACCCACATTGACATTTTGGATTCGTTGAGACCCAGAATTCTTGCTGTAGATATTTCTTGATATATCACATCGAGATATGTAAGAGACCAAACTTTCCGGCACACTAATAGTCGACTATCGTCAAATTTTGGCCAATCATAGTCAACTATCCAAATCCTTAGTCGGGGACAGCCCTAGTATGTATATATATGTATGTTTATAAATTATTGGTGCGAAACATGATACTGGTATTGGTTCACCTCTAGCGCATGTAGTGCAGTTTTTAGCCTGATTTTGTTATAATGTTATTTTTGTTCTTGTTTTGTTTTGTTTTGTTTTGTTTTTCATTAACTCAATCAGCGCCATGCAGTTGAGCATCATTTGTACTTAACAGGCCGACGCTCTAAAATATAGGAATACGTGGCGGTGTTTGCAGGGCTATAACTATATTCTATATTATAGCTATGGATACAATACTATGGCCCATTTGACATCAACTATCTATCGTTCAATATGTGTTACCACATTCCTGGCCAACCACGTATATATACGCGGCCAACCACGTATATATATGTGTTACCACTCGGTTTTGCTTTTATTCCATTTTAATATCCTATTCAATGTCCCGGAGCTGTATGTTGGCTGGAAACGGCATATCTGGACTCCGAAAGTGCAGTACCGGCCAGATCCTGGTATTGGCGCTGTCTCGATAATGCAGTTTCCCTTGTTGCAGACGGGGGGGGCCCTTTTTTTCACTCCGGATTAGCTTTTCTGTTAGCCTGAAGCGAGGGCTTCAACCGATCGTCTGGAATATTTATTGCGACGCCGAATTCAGTATGCAGTAAAGGAATATAGCATCAGCCAATGGACATATCGATCTACCAGATGGCGATCAATAACTGGGAAATTCTTTTTGGAATCCAACCGGCCACAGGTAAGAGCGATTTGACGTCAATTTCAGCTTGATCGTGCCTTGTTCTCATAGCCATCCACCCGGTCAACATATGATGTTGCAATAACGAATGCCGTTATTGGTAATCAATAATCAGAAACGACTTCCCCCGCCCCCCCCCCCCCCTTTTCATGCATTCATGGTGGACCATGATACCGATCATATACATTTTGATTTTTAACTCTAGCTTGTGTAGGGCCGAAACGCCAATCGATTTAACGTTATTAGCTTAGCGCCCTATAACTAGCTTTGCAGGAATTACCCTAGAACATTGCGGTATATAGTTCATATTCACGATGCTATAAAATGGGAATGTATTGATGAATTTTTTTTTCTTTATGGCATATTGAAGGGAAGGTTTATACTGTCAAATTGACAATGACAATGGACACATAGCAATAATATAAAATATAGATTTAGCTCTACAAACACCTCACGCACAGTGAAACCTTGTAATGAAAAGCTGGCCTCATAGAGTGGGATTAGACGGGCCCCAATGGCCATGAATGTGTTAAAGAAATAATTTTTCATTCATACATTCCCGTTTTATACCGTGGTGAATATGAGTATAGTTTTAGAGTGATCCTGTCTAATCCCAGAAAACTACGCTATGCAGCAATACGGGCAATTCACTAAAAACTTTGCCGTTTCTCACCTGTACACGCTACTATTTCGAAATCACATTTATATTATCGGTATTATGTTTCATCATGAATGCATGAAAGGGTGGGGGGTCGTTTTTTGATGCTTTGATTGTCACCAACAGCACACGTTGTGGAGTAACGTTACACACATATGTTGTGATCGAAGTGAAGTCATGGTTGGATCACAGCAGGATTGATACCATATAGGCCTTACCTTTACTAGGATGTACCCCAAAAAGAATATTCCAATTATCTGATTGCGAGTCCCAGTATTGGTGTTGATCGTGTCGCCAACATAATCCGCCACACATCATGCACCGGGAGCATTTCACACTTCTCAATCCGACCGGATACTTTTGATCGACGCACAGGCCAAGATATAATGTTTCAAAGGGTGCTCGATACTGCCACTTGGGTGGATGCGGCCGGTATTGCACTTTGGCATTCTCAGGATGATTCCCCATGTTAACCCAGATGTCTGTGTGCCTGTAATGAATGGAAATATCGAATAAAAGAAATAATGATGAAAACCCGACTATCATCGGGTCCGGCGCTGATTGAGTTAACAGCCTTGAAATACCTTCATACTTTTGTTTCGTCTTGTTTTGTTTGTCTTTTTCAATTTACCCGCTGCAAAAGAATGAAGTGTACGTTACAACTGACCTACTATAAACTCACCCCTGTGTTTGAACTGACTCACTATAAACTCCCCCCCGTGTTTGAACTGACCCACTATAAACTCCCCTGTGTTTGAACTGATCCAATATAAACTCCCCCCTGTGTTTGAACTGATCCACTATAAACTGCCCCCTGTGTTTGAACTGATCCATTATAAACTCCCCCCTGTGTTTGAACTGATCCACTATAAACTCCCCCCTGTGTTTGAACTGATCCACTATAAACTCCCCCGTGTTTGAACTGACCCACTATAAACTCCCCCCTGTGTTTGAACTGACCCACTATAAACTCCCCCGTGTTTGAACTGATCCACTATAAACTGCCCCCTGTGTTTGACCCCCAGCTGAGTTCCACTCCCTGTGTCCCATCGGCCGAGGCTTCTACCACGAGGAGGGGACAGCCGAGTACGGCCTTGCTCTCCACAGAGGTGAGACAGTTTTTTTTTGTTTATTTGGGTATCTAGCAATATTATTATTATGATTGTTATTATGATTATTATTATTATTCATGGTCATATTATCATTATTATTATTGTTGTTATTATAATTATGGTAATGATTATTATTATATTATTATTGTTATTATTATATGGTATGAAGCTGTAAGGTGCACTTGAGCTGACCATTATGTTAAAATAAATATGAAGTTTGGAAGGGGGCAGGAAACATATGTTTTCTTCATCCTGCCCCTTTTCGGCCATGGGTGTATCAAAAAAAAGATGTTGGTGATATTGTGCAAAGATGAACTGTACACCCATGTACGAAACAAAATAAAATGAATGAATGAATTGATTGATTGAAATCTTTATTTCGAACATGTAAATAAATACAAACAATATAAAATCAAAACAAATCATTGATCAAGAAATTAAATGAAAAAAATAAAAAATAAACAAAAGCAAAACATAACTCAATTTACATGTTCGAAAAGGAGTAGGAAGTACTCCTATACACTTATTTAATCCTACCCCTTTTCCGCTACTCAATGAGTGTACTAATTTAAAACCTTACAAAACTAATATATATGCAAAACAAAAAGCAAAATTTTATATGTAAAACATGAAAGAAATAAAATAAAAATGTAAACACCCGTGAATGTCAAATCCCTTCCTCATCCCTGTACCTCGTGCACATAATTTCTTTATAATTCAGTTTGAATTGTCTCATGTTTGGACATTGCTTTATAATAATAATAATAATAATAATGCATTCTATTTACAAGGCGCCTTTCAAGGCACTCAAGGTCGCCGTACAACAATTTAAAAACAGTTAAATTCACAATCACAAACTAAAAAATTTAAAAAATATAAAATCAGACAAAATAAAATCAGACATACGCCTGCCTAAACAGGTGGGTTTTGAGGTGGGTTTTAAATGGAATGATGGAGTCAATGTTCCTGATGTCGGGGGGGAGGGAGTTCCAGAGGCGAGGGGCAGAGCAGCTGAAGGCTCTTGACCCCATGGTGGACAGACGGGCTGGGGGGACGGTCAGGTTGATGGAGGAGGCAGACCTGAGGGACCGGGTGGGAATGTTGATGTGAAGGAGGTCGGACAGGTATGGAGGGGCGAGGTTGTGAATGGCCTTGAATGTATGGAGGAGGATCTTGTAGTCTATGCAGTGTTTAATGGGAAGCCAGTGTAGTTGGCATAGGACGGGGGTGATGTGACTGATGACAGGGGTTCTGGTGATTATACGGGCAGCAGCGTTCTGGACCAGTTGGAGCTTATGGAGGAGTTTGTGGGGGAGACCAAAGAGAAGGGAGTTTCAGTAATCTAAGCGGGAAGTGACGAGGGAGTGGACCAGGATTGCGGCGCTGTTGGGAGTGAGTGAAGGGCGGTTGATGTTGCGAAGGTGGAAGTAGGCGGACCGGATGATGTTATTGATGTGGGAATGGAATGATAGGGTGCTGTCGAGGACGACACCCAGACTCTTGACCTGGGGGGAAGGGGAAACCAAGGAGTTGTCTTGAACTATGTTCCACAGTTTCACTCCACATATTGAAATGCAGTGTCTTCTCATGGTAGTGCGTACACTAAGAACTTTTAAATTGAGTTCTCCCCTCAGATTATAACCCCCCTCTCTATCAAAGAACAGTTCTTGAATGTTTCCTTTTGCTTTATACATTAATTGTGGTGTTTTAAATTCCACAAGATCATTTAACTTGAATGTTTTTGACTTAAAAGAAATGATATGTTTGTGTGATCACGATAACCTGCAACGTGAACTATCCTTATGGCTCTTTTTTGGAGTATAAAAAGTGGCTGTGGTACATCACTGAGGTCTGTGGTCCTGTCCTGGTCTCCTAGACATCGACGAGTGTGTGCTGTTCGCCAACGAGATCTGCAAGGAGGGCCGCTGCATGAACACAGCGCCCGGCTACGAGTGTTACTGTCAGCAAGGCTTCTACTACGACAGCAACCTACTGGAGTGCATCGGTAACCGTGGTGACACACACTACACAAGACACACACATGCACACATGCACTACACAAGACACACGCACACACACACTACACAAGACACACGCTAGTAACACGACACACTATACAAGACATATGCTAGTAACACTACACACTATGTGAGAATGCTATTCATCGACTACAGCTCGGCATTCAATACCATAGTCCCCTCCAAACTCATAGCCAAGCTCAGGGACCTGGGCTTGAACTATGACCTCTGCCAGTGGGTCTTGGACTTCCTGACGGGCAGACCCCAGGTGGTGAGAGCAGGCAACTGCACCTCCTCATCCATCACCCTCAACATAGGGGCCCCCCAGGGCTGTGTTCTGAGTCCCCTCCTCTACTCCCTGTACACACACGACTGTGTGGCTCAGCGGAGTAGCAACACAATCATCAAATTTGCTGACGACACAGTGGTGGTGGGCCTGATCTCTGCAAACGACGAGAGGGCCTACCTGGAAGAGATCAAGGTCCTGGCGGGATGGTGCCAGGAAAACAGCCTCTCCCTGAACGTCAGCAAAACAAAGGAGATGATTGTGGACTTCAGGAGGTCGGGGGTCAAGGACTACAGCCCCCTCAGCATCGACGGGGCACCGGTTGAGAGATTGAACAGCTTTAAGTACCTCGGAGCCTACATATCCGAGGACTTGACATGGACCACACACATTGACAGTGTTGTGAAGAAGGCACGACAACGCCTCTACTTCCTCAGGCGCCTAAGGAAGTTCCAAGTCAGTCAGAAGATCCTTAAGAACTTCTACTCATGTACAATAGAGAGCATCCTGACTGGCAACATCACCTCCTGGTTTGGGAATAGCACTGCACAAGACCGAAGCAGACTACAAAGAGTGACACGTTCAGCCGAACGCACAATTGGAGGGGGGCTCCCCACCCTCCAGAACATTTACAACAAGCGGTGCAGGGGCAAGGCTAAGAGAATCATTAAGGACTCCAGTCACCCGAACAACTGCCTCTTTGAACTGCTGCGGTCAGGCAAGCGATACCGGAGTCTCAAGGCGAGCACAGAAAGACTCAGAAGAAGCTTCTATCCCCAGGCCATCAGGCTGCTCAACGAACAATGAACACTACACAACAACCATCAAACGCACATAGCACACACATCCACACGCACACACTCACTTTAAACAAACACACTGTAGCACCCACTCCCCACACTTTATAGCACACACTCACTTTAAACAAACTGTAGCACCCACTCCCCACACTTTATATTTATTGATAAAGGATTGCACTACAACTCGTACACCTTACTGTAAATTGTACCTAAATTGTACCTCATCCCATTCTGCTTGCACTATATAGTATTGTATATTAGTACACTGCATAGTATTGTATATTATATGGTAACTCAGTTACGTATATTCTGCATCGAACATTGTACATATGTCTATACTGAACACTGTGACCTCATTTTCTACTTCTAATTTACATGCTATACTATGTTATTTGATACTTATCTTGTCTAGCACAGTCTCTGGAGCGTAACAGTAAGAAGCATTTTGTATGAAAGTATTCTGTACTTCTGTATGACAACTATTAAAGAAACTTGAAACTTGAACTTGAAACACTACACAAGACATACACTAGTAACACTACACAGTACACACACTAGTAACACTACACACTACACAAGACACGCACTAGTAACACTACACAGTACACACACTAGTAACACTACACAGTACACACACACTAGTAACACTACACACTACACAGTACACACACTAGTAACACTACACACTACACAAGACATACACTAGTAACACTACACACTACACAAGACATACACTAGTAACACTACACAGTACACAAGACACACACTAGTAACACTACACAGTACACAAGACACACACTAGTAACACTACACACACTACACAGTACACAAGACATACACTAGTAACACTATACACTATACAAGACATACATTTACATTTAGTCATTTAGCTGACGCTTTTATCCAAAGCGACTTACAAGTTCTGTACGACAAGACAGCAAGAAGGGTACAACTCTATCAGCTGAGTAACAATGTTCATCAAAGTGTTGAGTGTTACAGTGTAGGTTAGTTTATTAGGACAAGTGCATGACAGTAAGGTTAGTTAGGGTTTACATTTTAATACACTAGTAACACTACACACTATACAAGACATACACTAGTAACACTACACAGTACACAAGACATACACTAGTAACACTACACACTATACAAGACATACACTAGTAACACTACACACTACACAGTACACGCTACACACTACACAAGACATACGCTAGTAACACTACACACTATACAAGACATACACTAGTAACACTACACACTACACACTACACAAGACATACACTAGTAACACTACACACTACACAAGACATACGCTAGTAACACTACACACTATACAAGACATACACTAGTAACACTACACACTACACAGTACACAAGACACACTAGTAACACTACACAAGGCACACACTACCCCCTATACAAGACATACACTAGTAACACTACACACTACACACTACACAAGACATACACTAGTAACACTACACACTACACAAGACATACACTAGTAACACTACACAGTACACAAGACATACACTAGTAACACTACACACTACACAAGACATACACTAGTAACACTACACACTACACAAGACATACACTAGTAACACTACACACTACACACTACACAAGACATACACTAGTAACACTACACACTACACAAGACATACACTAGTAACACTACACAGTACACAAGACATACACTAGTAACACTACACAGTACACAAGACATACACTAGTAACACTACACACTACACAAGACATACGCTAGTACAGTGATGGGCAGTAGCTTGCTACAAGTAGCGAAGCTACATAGCTTAACTACAATTCTCAGTAGCGTGCTGGTAGCTTGCTACTTTTTAACCAGGGTAGCGGTCTCTGTAGCGGAGCTATTTATAGAACGAAGTAGTAACGTAGCGACGATAAACGTTACACGCTACTTTCGCAGTCTAGACTAGAAGATCTGCGAGGAGAAAAAAAAACTCCCCGTAAAAAACCCACTATGATTGGTTGGTTTGTTTAGATATGAGTGACGACTCACAATTGGGTATGGTAGGCCAAAATATTACGGGTAGGCCAATCAGAGGCAGGATAGGGCGGGACTCCAGGCCGCAAACCAGGAAGTGAAAATCAAAACGCAGACCACTGAATGAGAATGAATGGATGCATTTACAATAACAGCGCGAAATAATGGCAGAGGGATTTGATGTTTCCACTGATGGCATTGATGAAGATGATGTCAACAACAATAACAACACTGCATCTCCATGGCCCTACCTGGGCCCTGTTTCATGTACGTGGTTCAACTAAGTCGATCAACATGTCCATTATCCAGCTTCAGTTAACCCGATGTTCAAAGCCGGGATTTTCCTGTTTCACAAAGGAGGATTCAGTCTCGTTAACTCAAGCCAGACTTGAGAGTCAGGCTCAAGTCAGGCTAGATGCGCGCTCCCGTTTTAGGTGGAAAGCCAGCACGTATCGATGGCAGAGACCCTGATTCTCAACGGCATTGATTGATTAATTGATTTAAGACTTTATTGACAGATTGCAATAGGCTCAATCGCCTCGCCGACAAGTTAAATGCGTTATCTATAGGCTAATTCTAAGTCCCTCATTACCTCAATCAATCAGATTATATTTCTTTAAACTTGCCTGCTGGATTGAATAATCAAATGAGATCTTGCTAGCGAAAATTATTAGTTAACTGTTATACAGAATTACGATACGGCTCTCTTACCCATTGATTGATGTATAGTCAATCTTTTACTTATCTTCTCTGTGGTGTAACGGGTTCTTCTTTTGACTTTCACACGGACGACCGGGGTTCAAGGCCCTAGTCTTTTCCTTCTTTTTGCAATATAGGAATAATTCAATTTGGTGCACGTTGAGAGCTATATAAAGAATGACATCCTCAATGCATGTAGATTTATAATATTTTAACTTAAAACCAGGCTACTTTGGCATATAATCATTAATATTATATTCAAAAAAATCATATTGGAAACACGGGGATTTGAACCCCGGTCGCTGAATTGGCAGGCATGAGCACTACCGCTGGGCCACTGGGCCAGATGGGATAAATTCATTGTTTATACATTAATGAACGAGAGACCCGTGTTTAGAATATCCGTTGTTTTGAATGAAGTTTATCTCTTTATCCTCATTCATTAATGTGACGTCAACGGCTCATTCAATTTCTCAAATCCGTCAAACAGCGCATCTCATCAGACATCTTAATCCCAGTTACAATTAAAATAACCACATCATGTGTACATCGCACGAGCGAGCGCCACCGTCGCCACGGTATATATAACGTGCATTATTTAGGACAAAGTGAATTTAATATCAGCATTTTGGGTCTATTTTACATTTCAAAAGCCCCCTCTGGAAGAATGGAGCACAAAAACGTAATTCAGAATGGTATAATGCAGATCGTAGACTGTGGGAATAGTTTCAGGAAACGGGCTGTCACTTCTTTGCGGGGGCGTGGCGATAGTTCAGGCTAACTTGAACTTGAACTCTGCTTTCGAGCAGGCTCAAACTTTTGGATATGTTGTCATGGTGATTTGGGAAATCCAGGTACATGAAATCGGAAAGTCAGGCTAACCCAGTTATCCAGCTAAAGTTATCCGGCTAACTCGGTTATCCCGGTACATGGAACGGGGCCCTGGACACGTTTATGAGTTTGACTGAAAAAACGCCTAAAACATATGTGTTTATGTGTTTATTGTGTCAACCAAAAACGAAGCTGCTCTCGACGTCCCACACGTCCAATACTAACTTGAGAACACATATTCAGGTGAGCTGATGAAAACCCTTACTGTCTTTACATAAACATTGTCAACTGTTCCCAAACAGCACACAAGTCAGTGCACTTTTTATCAACAGCTTTAACTAACAGTCTGTCTGAGATAGGCTAGCTGCTATGAACAATATTATTGATTGATTGATTGAAAAGTGTATTAACAGATTGCAGAATGGGTACTGTAACTGAGGGGTACAATTCCCTGACTGTATTACTAGATATGATACTTACTACCACTACCTTTGTACTTAATATTCGGCCACCCAGTACACGGCATAAATATATTATCATGAACACTCTCACGTAGATGAAACGGATCCAACACAAATGTACGAATTAGAAACAGGTCTTTATTTCTACACAGCGATGGTGTGTAGAATAAGCACTTAATCACTTAATTACATTTATGAATTGAAATAGTATGCACTTTTATGGCAAGGAGTATTCGTCGGTATATCAATAGAGAATGTCCAATCTCTGAAGGCGCAGGTGGTAAATATACAACCTGGAATAGTTAAGGAATAACAGCAATGATACTTTAATGATTATACTAGATACACTAGAGGGGGTTAATCCGGTCGCTTGTAAGCCGACAGGAGTAGGAGGGGGGGGGGGGGGGTAGAATCCGGCTGCCTCGTCCGGCCAAGGGTATCCCAGGTGAACCCACTGTAGTGCCGTTCAATGCGCCGGCGATCCTTGGACCACAGATGAAAGCAGGTGGACTCTTTGTGGGCCGGCTCTCTCCGGTCCACGGGGGAGAGACGTGAAGCGACCTCGTCTTGCAGAGCGTCTCCTCACCTTGCGTCCTCTCCAGGGGGGGGGGGTTCCAACACACGGCAGTGTCGGGGGTCTTTATCCATGGAATAATCAAAGTATCCAAAGCATAATCCGTGCCTGGGAAGGCGGGCTGTCGTCGGTAGAATAATCCGGTATACAGGTCCACTCGCTCGTCGGCTCTGGGGCTCCTCGGGTGCAGCTTCACATAGGGTCAACACCCTGGGTAAGCAGCCAGTTCTCTGCCCGAAACGATGGGGTACTGACTACGGTAGTATTCTCACCGCACGAAGCACTATATATTAACAGACTATTATTAACTTAATAGACTACGTCCAACTCGACGATATAGTGCCAAATATGACTATTCAAATATTAATATACACGATGTCTCAATACCGATGGTAGGCGAACTTGGCCTTACTCCCACACGTGGCGTCGCGGGGAGGCTTTACGTCTGTGACTCTATTGGAGGGTAAGAAACTGGACTGAAAAGAAAGTCCTACTTTAGTAGCGCAGTATATATACGCACTATGAACAAATAGTCCCATTAGTGGTGCGGTAGCCAAATTCCTACGCGGAACTAGGACTTGTTCGTACATGTCGAGCGGTACGTTTGAACTGGGTCTGAGGGGTATGGCAGCCTGGCACCAAGGTCTCGACCAATAGTAGAATGGAGACTATTATGGGATGTTCAGTAGGCTAGAATGGATATTCAATGCATATTGTACAAGGAATATACAAGGGATATCAGGGAATATTAGAGAATATACAAATACAATTAAATATATATATATAAATAAATATATATATTCGGTTTAATCTGGCCCTTCACAACAGCCACCCCCTGAATAGGTCCCAGACCTAATCAGTTAAACAGAGACAGATTAATCGCGTTGTCTATTTACACATAAGGGTTTGCTGTAGGGGTCAGTCAACTTCACAAAGTCATAGGGTTGTAGGGTCATGGTCATCATCGATTGTGTCTGGGAGTCGAGGCAGTTCTATGAGCCTTGCCACGGGACGGGTGTAAGTGCGACCCTGGACGAGCACTTCAGCTGCTCGGACCTTGCCGTCGGCACCGGTGATCACTTTGCTTACGCGGCCGGCCGGCCACATAGCTCTGGGCAGTGATTGATCAATAATCATGACGACTGTTCCTTCTGTCAAATTGTCTCTCTCCTTTACCCACTTCTGGCGGGTCTGTAGAGACGGTAGGTAGTGCAGTAGGAAACTGTTCCAAAACTTGTCGGCTAATACTTGGCTGTACCTCCACATTCGTCGGCCGTTCGCTTCTTCAGGCCGGTACATTGTCTGTGGTAATGCAGGATCTAGCCGCCCCATCAGGAGTGTGTTGGGGGCTCTGCGTAGGCGACCACCCACTCTGATGAGGGTATGAGCGTCGCTCTCGGGGGCCAGGTGAATTAATCTGCTGTCGGATGGGACGGGCTTTCCTCCCTGTAGACAGGCCAATTCATCGGGGAACGAGTCTCTCTGGGCTCGCTGCAGTAGAAGCAATTCTGCTTCCTCGTAGTTAGCTGCTGACATATCAGCGGGGGACTTGCACTCCGGGTGGTACCGCAGGAATGTTCTTTGTTGTGCACTCTCTATGGACGTGCAATCGTCTATGTTAGGGTCGGTGGAGGCTACGGTGCTCAATCCACAGAACACAGACTTCTTAATTTCCACCTCCTCTGGACTTGCTTCCCTCGGGATAGGCATGGGCCACTGTCCTTCCGGGAGTCTTAGGAATGCGGGGCCGTCACTGTAGACATTGCGACGGGTGAGGTCATCCAGGGGCATCCCCCGGGTGATGACGTCAGCTGGGTTCTGTTTTGTATCAACGTAGCGCCACTCTGTTTCTCCGGTTAACTCTTCGGTTAAGTCTTGAATCTCGGTGACTCTGACTCCTACGAAGACTTTGTACTTGCATGAGTCCGATTTGATCCAGGCGAGTACCGTCGTGGAATCTGACCACAGGATTGTTCTAGACACCGGTATGGTGAGCTCACGTTGGATGAGCGTGGCTAGGTGCGCTCCGGCTAGGGCTGCGCAGAGCTCTAGACGTGGGATAGATTGTTGCTTGCGTGGGGCTATTCTCGAGCGGGCGAGGACAAATGCTGTGTAGATCTCTCCGTCCGCTGCTGGGTCCTCTGCTACATGTTTCTGTAGTGCAAATGTCGCACAGCAGGGGCTGCACGTCGTTCCGAAGGGGAGGACTTCCCATTGGTAGATGGCTGGGTGCTCATCTCCTGGCTTCTCTCTCCATAGGAACCGTAACAGGGGCTTGTCCGCCTCTACTAATCTCACCTGCAGGAACATTCCTTTAATGTCCCCGCTGATGGCCACCTTTTCCTGGCGGAAGCGGAGTAGAACGCCGAGTAGGGAGGGGCCGAGTGTGGGACCGGGCAGTAACTCTTTATTCAGATTTTGGGATCCGATCTGGTAGCTGCAGTTAAATACTATGCGGTCTTTACCGTTGTGATGGACCTTGTGGTGGGGCACGTACCACGATTCAGTGGTCTGGTCAGCCTCTTTAATGTCCATCTTTGTGACGTGTCCCGCTGTGATGAGCTTCTCAATCTCAGCGCGGTATACACTCTCTTGGGCGGGGTTCTTGGCTAATCGCCGCTCCGTGTTCAGCAGGTACCGTTCTGTGGCGTCTGTCTTGGCGTGGAAAGTAGGCATTCCTTCTCGCCGCAGGAGTGGCGTGGCGTATCTCAACACGCCGTTGACCGGGACTCTCTTGGTCCCTGTCTCGAGGAGGTGAATTGCGTAAATGTCATCTTTAGAGCGAATGTCTTTCTTTCCGTTCTTAAAGGGCATTTGTTCCAAGGTCCATAGCCGCTCTACGTGTTGCAGGAGTGCGGTTTCTCCCTCTGTGACTCGGGAGTGGAGACATCTAGTGGCTGTACTTCGGTTGAGAGATTTGGCGAGCGGGCCTTGGAGAGTCCATCCCAAACGGGTCTCGACTGCTGCAGGGCAGCCTCGGGGTCCGGTATGAACCCGGTCTATCGGGACAATGAGGTCTGCATGGTCGGAGCCTATCAACAGGGTCGGCATAGCATTGTCTATGAGCGGGATCGGTAACTTGCGCAGATGTGCATATTTCTCCATCAGCTTGGCGACGGGGTATGTGTACCGCGACAGTCCTATTTCTTGGCTGGTGAAAGCGTCTGCAATCTGGTACCGTCGCTCAGGCTGGCCGCTTGCTGCGATAGAGAATGAGACATTCTCGCCCTTTATCGTCTTCAAATCTCGTCTTATTGTCCGAATTGTCATTTGGGTTTCGCTTCCCCGCAGCCCTAGCTGGGCCGCAGCGGAGGCGAGCAGCAGGGTCTTCTCTGACCCGTCATCGAGGACGGCGTAAGTGTCCAGGACTTTATTCTGGTAGCTTAGTGTCACACGCACTACTTTTAGGAGTACTCGGGCTCCACTGCTGCTGGCGGGATCGATGTACATGACGCTCGCTTTGCGGCTGGATGGTGCAGGTGAAGGGCGCCGTCTGTTACTGTCGTGAAGTATGTCCAGATGGGCTCCATCGCACTTGGTGCACCTTTTCTTTAAGCGGCATTCGGCTGCCATGTGTGAGCGCGCACAGCGAAAACAGCGCTTGTTGGACTTTATCCATTGACCTGCTTCCTCCGCGTTCAGCTTGGGGAAGGAGTCACATTGCGCTAGCCAGTGTTCTTTCTCACAGTAGGGGCACACTATCTTCCACTTCTCCGTTTTGGAGGGGGTACTGTGGCTCCTGCTGCTCGGTACTGACTCCGATTGGTGCATCACAGTCACCGATCTTCTTCCATCATTTAGTCGTCTGGTTCCTTCTCTGGAGCCAGGGGTGCTCCGTCCGAATGTATCTAGCCGTAGGCTGCTGACTTCTCTCGCCAGGAAGTCTGCTAGATCGAGGAGGTTCGGTTCGGGGCCATTCGGGTCTCTGTGGTCCCTCTGCCGCCTAAAGCGCTCCTGACGAGCGGGCGGCAGCTTCTCCAGGATCCTTTCCACATTTGAGTTGGCGTAAAGTTCATGCCTCCCCTTCTCTCTTTGCGCTCCCAACATCCCTACCAGGGACTGCACTCTGATGGACAGGTCGTCCAGTGCTCGATTGTCTATTGCTGGGGGTAAGCGGTCGATGTGTCGGATCTCCTGGATCACGTAATCCCATATGCGCCCATACCTCTGGTCCAATGCTACCAGCGCTGCTGTGTATGGGGTGGTGGAAGTCGCGTAGGCGAGCGCTATATTATGTGCGCGGGGTACCTTTAAGTGCTTCAGTAGGATGGCGTATTTGTGGCGTTCATCCAATACATCCACCAACATGGTCTCCAGACACATGCGGAGTTCTGTATACTGGGCCCGGTTCTCTTGGGTGAAGTCGGGTACCATAGGCGTGCCAATGTATGACGCTGACTGTGGATACATCGGCGAGCGTTGGGGGAGAGGCCTCCTAGGCGAGTCTCCTCCCGCTCCTTGGTATGGGCTGGTACCGGCAGTGTACCATGGCCCGCTTGTCCAGGTGCTGTTCCTCGGTGCGGGTCGTGCGTCGTGCTCACCCGTGTATAGAGTCGGGGGTCTGTAGCGCAGCTCCGCGGGAGTATAGCCTGGGCTGTACCGGACCTCCTGGTCCGGTAGAGTACTGTGCTGTCTTCGGGCGTGGTTCTCCTCCTCTTCCTCTTCGTCTTCAGTTAGGTCATCCAGTGCTTGTAGTCTCTGGTTTAGCCTCTCCACAGGATATGCTGCTCCTTCCCGGTTGCTAGGTCTCGCTTGGACCGGTGGGGGGAGGTGGTCTGTGGGGGGTATAGACCTCGTCTGTTGGTCAAGTTCAGGGTTGTTTACTCGGCTAGGGGATGCCGCCCTGGAGGTGTGTCTAGACGAGTTCCTGGAGCCTCTGGCGGAGGGAGAGGGTGTTGTCCGTCTGATCAGCTGTTCTATTAGTTGCGACTGCTGTCTGTCGCGCGCTGCGTCCCGTTGAGCACCGGCTCGTTCTCGGGCCACATTCTCTTCCATCTGAATGCGTCTTATTTCTAGACGTATCTGCTCGTGTTCGCTTCGCTGCTGGATCTGCAGTCGGTCGCGTTCAGCAGCGGCGTTCAGGCTGATGAGGAAGGCCTGCTGTAGGGTCCTCTCTGCCTCGCTGGGAGAAGGCGGTTGTATAGGGGAGCCTTCCCTCGGGGTACTCCTTGCGGAGCCTTGGAGCTCTATCTCCACGGTGCTCTCCCCGTCTTCTTCCGTGCCGAGTTCTCTCTCGGTAGCGTTGTATTCCTCCCGGGACTCATCGGGGACTACTTCTTCAGTACTGGCGGGGTGTGAAGTCATGTCTGGTTCCCACTGGTCCCCACCGTGAACTTGGTCAGTTACATTAGAGCCCGTAGGGGCCTCTATGGTCGGGGTAGTCTGGGCGTTGGGGTTAGACATACTTTTACTTTCTAGTTTTAACGCGTTTACTGTTAGTAGAAGACTAGGTTGTTGACTGACAGCGTAAGCCTCTAAGTACTGAGGGAGCCGTCGTTCGCGCTGCGGGCGTTGGTTAGGAGGATCGTTTCGTGGAGTGTTCATCATAGGCCATTTCAATATTAATAACACTATATTAATATTACACTAATTACCCTCCGGCTCGAAGGACCAATTGTAACTGAGGGGTACAATTCCCTGACTGTATTACTAGATATGATACTTACTACCACTACCTTTGTACTTAATATTCGGCCACCCAGTACACGGCATAAATATATTATCATGAACACTCTCACGTAGATGAAACGGATCCAACACAAATGTACGAATTAGAAACAGGTCTTTATTTCTACACAGCGATGGTGTGTAGAATAAGCACTTAATCACTTAATTACATTTATGAATTGAAATAGTATGCACTTTTATGGCAAGGAGTATTCGTCGGTATATCAATAGAGAATGTCCAATCTCTGAAGGCGCAGGTGGTAAATATACAACCTGGAATAGTTAAGGAATAACAGCAATGATACTTTAATGATTATACTAGATACACTAGAGGGGGTTAATCCGGTCGCTTGTAAGCCGACAGGAGTAGGAGGGGGGGGGGGGGGTAGAATCCGGCTGCCTCGTCCGGCCAAGGGTATCCCAGGTGAACCCACTGTAGTGCCGTTCAATGCGCCGGCGATCCTTGGACCACAGATGAAAGCAGGTGGACTCTTTGTGGGCCGGCTCTCTCCGGTCCACGGGGGAGAGACGTGAAGCGACCTCGTCTTGCAGAGCGTCTCCTCACCTTGCGTCCTCTCCAGGGGGGGGGGGTTCCAACACACGGCAGTGTCGGGGGTCTTTATCCATGGAATAATCAAAGTATCCAAAGCATAATCCGTGCCTGGGAAGGCGGGCTGTCGTCGGTAGAATAATCCGGTATACAGGTCCACTCGCTCGTCGGCTCTGGGGCTCCTCGGGTGCAGCTTCACATAGGGTCAACACCCTGGGTAAGCAGCCAGTTCTCTGCCCGAAACGATGGGGTACTGACTACGGTAGTATTCTCACCGCACGAAGCACTATATATTAACAGACTATTATTAACTTAATAGACTACGTCCAACTCGACGATATAGTGCCAAATATGACTATTCAAATATTAATATACACGATGTCTCAATACCGATGGTAGGCGAACTTGGCCTTACTCCCACACGTGGCGTCGCGGGGAGGCTTTACGTCTGTGACTCTATTGGAGGGTAAGAAACTGGACTGAAAAGAAAGTCCTACTTTAGTAGCGCAGTATATATACGCACTATGAACAAATAGTCCCATTAGTGGTGCGGTAGCCAAATTCCTACGCGGAACTAGGACTTGTTCGTACATGTCGAGCGGTACGTTTGAACTGGGTCTGAGGGGTATGGCAGCCTGGCACCAAGGTCTCGACCAATAGTAGAATGGAGACTATTATGGGATGTTCAGTAGGCTAGAATGGATATTCAATGCATATTGTACAAGGAATATACAAGGGATATCAGGGAATATTAGAGAATATACAAATACAATTAAATATATATATATAAATAAATATATATATTCGGTTTAATCTGGCCCTTCACAACAGGTACAGTACAGTACAGCTCAATACATACAATTGTTAAGGGGATGCAGACCAGAGAAAGACTTTCATCTTGTTTACATCAGGGTCCCCCATTTTCAATTCATCATAACATATATGACATATATTGGTCTGCATCCCCTTAACAATTGTATGTATTGAGCTGTACAGTACTGCTACATCTATACATTTATGACATATCAGATTTGCAAATACAGTACTGTTTGTGATACAAAAAGTGTCCAGAAAAAGAATGTATATACATTTGACGTAGAAACTGTACATTGGAGGAGGTTGGGTGGGTGGGGTTGGTGGGTGGGGGCTGTGTTATACTCTGAGTACATACTGTAGTAGTATAGTTCCAATGCCGATTACCCCATGCTGCTTATTTCCGTACTTAAGAATGTATAAATGTTACATAGGATTTCGTTAATGTCTATTTTGTAGACAAATGTTTCTTGCACTTTTTCTTTGGCCAGGTTATTGTCATTTTGTTACTGTGGTTTGAGTTGAAACAGTAGTTTATCCTGTGCTGAAAAGTCTCCATTCCAATAGAGGGAGTATATATTTGTGTTTATTTTATTATTGTTTCACTGCCTTTTATTTATTACGTTTCCACAGTTCTTTCCTCATGTTAAAAGGATGACACAAAAAGCCAGACCGAGGGCTTGTTTTTGCCTGCCTATTTGTTTGGTGTAAACTTGATCACAAAGTAAAAAAAAAAAAAAAAAGTAGTGCCGATGTAGCTAGCTATTTTAGCCATGTTCTTGTAGTGTAGCTTGCTACATTTCTCTGGGGATAGCTTCCATTGTAGTTTAGCTATATTTAATCGAGAGTAACTTGTAGTGTAGCTTGCTACATTTTCCAAGTAGCTTGCCCATCACTGCGCTAGTAACACTAATGTGATTGATTAAATGAACATTTTATTAACAGATTGCAGAATGGGTACAATACAGTACGGCTTAATACACACAATTGTTAAGGAAATGCAGACCAGAGAAATTGATTGATTGATTGAAAATGTTATTAACAGATTGCAGAATGGGTACAATACAGTACAGCTCAATACACACAATTGTTAACACAATCGCGGCCACTGGGATGAGTCTAATAAATCTCTAGAGGACCAGCAAATGTAAACAGACGTGGGGCTGTTTGTAGAGCTAAATCTATACTTTATAGTATTGCTATCTGTCCATTCTCATTGTCAATTGAGACCATAAACCGTCCCTTCAAAATGGCTTAAAGAAAAAATAATCATCAATACGTTCTCATTTTATAGCGCCGTGAATATAAGCGTTATACGGGATTTCGGCTAGGATATTTCCTGGAAGGCGAGATAAAGGGCTAATAGCTACTACCGTTATATCCAATGGCATTTCTGTTATACATATGCTACAGTTAAAACTCAAACTGCATATGATCGGCACGATCCTCAAGCATGTATGCATGAAAGGGGGGGGGGGGGGGGCGGGGGATGTCGTTTCTGATTATTGATTACCAATAACCGCGTTAGCCTCATTAGCCTCATTCATTGATCGGATGGATGGCTATCAAAACAATGCCCGATCGGGATGTACTTTACGTGAGAAAAAGATCTTACCGGTGGGATCCCCCAAAGCATTTCCCCGTTATCGATCGCCATCTGGTAGATCGATATGTCCATTGGCTGATGATAAATCCCCTTATTGCATGGTGAAATCTGCGATCCAAAACGTAATTCAAGCTACAGGCTGCACATCCAGAATCGAGCTAACTGAAAACTCCATTGAAAGTCAAAAAAAATAGTCCACCGTTCAGCCACAGGGCACACTCCATTATCGCGACAGCGCCCCTAAGAGGATCTGGCCGGTAATGCACGTTGGCGAATTCAAAGAGTAGGGTACATCTGCAGTGCAGCTCGGCGACCTTGAATAGGTTATTAAAATGGAATAAAAGCCAAAACAACTTGCCACGGATATATCCGTCCTTCTGTCCACAACGGGTGGAATCGAATCACGGAGATATCCGTGCTTGGGCGGGATTGTGTTAAGGGGATGCAGACCAGAGAAAGACTTTCGTCTTGTTTACATCAGGGTCCCCCATTTTCAATTCATCATAACATATATGACATACATGACATACAGATAGACAGTACTGCTACATCTATACATTTATGACATACCAGATTTACAAATACAGTACTGTTTTTGATACAAGAAGAGTCTAAAAAAGAGAGTATATACATTTGACGAAGAAACTGTACATTGGATGAGGTTCGTAGGTAGAAGGTTGGTAGGAGGGGTGGAGGGGGGGGTGGGGTGGGGGGGAAACTGTACATTGTAGCTGGTGGGGTGGGGGTTGGGTGGGGGGGGGGTAACTGTACATTGGATTATCGACTAAGCCTTACTTGGTCCCAAGAAGAGGGTCTAGTGTATTATTGGGTTTAATAGGACATTTATTGTACATTGGAGGGGGTTGCGTTAGGACATTTACAGGGGCCAGTTTCGAATTGCAGTCTCTCGTAGGTGCTCTTTGAGAGTGGTTTTGAAAGTGGGTAGTGATTCACATTCCTTTACAGCTTTGGGTAGGGCGTTCCACATTGATGTGCTATAATTGCGAAACGTGTTTAGTCCCTTGTTTGAGCCGAATCTGGGTTTAACATGATTTGTGGAGCTCCCTCTGGTGTTGTGGTTGTGGTATTCACTGACCTTTGGGAAGTATTTTGACATGTACATGGGTAACTTAGTCGTGTAGTGTATCTTGTAGACCAGGCCCATTGCAAGTTGCTGTACTCTGTCGTCTACTCTTAGCCATCCTAGGTAGTCAAAGTGGGCAGGGGTGAGGTGGGTTCTAGGAGTAAGGTCAAGTAGTAGTCTGACCAGTTAGTTTTGTGATGTTTGTAATCTTGTTTTTAGCGCCTTTGAGGTGCTTTGGTACCATGAGGTGCAAGCATAGTCGTAGTACCCTTGAATGAGTGCTCCTGCCAGAGTCTTCAGGGTATTCTTGTTTACCAGAGAGGAGATCCGGTACAAGAATCTAGTTCGTTGGTTGACTTTTTTGATTACATTGGATGCCATTTTGTTACAGGAAAGATTTTCCTCTAGGATGGAGCCTAGGTATGTAATTTCATCTTTCCTTGTGACAATATTGTCACCCACTGTAACTGAGAAGCCGTCGGTCTTGCTGAGTTTGTTATTTGATCCGAAGAGAATGGACTCTGTTTTACCCAGGTGTAATGATAGTTTGTTATCAGCGAGCCAGGTGCAGATTCTGCAGAGTTCTGAGCTGAGGGTTTTTTCAACCTGTAACTTGTTCTTGTCAGAGACCAGCAGGGCTGAGTCGTCCGCGAACAAGAACAAGTTGCAGTCACAAGCTGACGACATGTAATTTGCATAAATTAGGAACAGTAGCGGTCCTAGTATGCTTCCTTGTGGAACACCACAGCTCACTGTGAGGGGGGGGGGGGGATAGGGTACCGTTTACCTCCACCATCTGTTCTCTACCCTCAAGGTAGGATTGCATCCAGCTCACTGATAGACTATCAAAACCAATTGCTTTTAGCTTGTCAATCAGAATGGAGTGATTGACAGTGTCGAAGGCCTTTTGTAGGTCCAGCATGACCATGCCGCAGTATTTGCCCGCGTCCACCTCTTGTTTGATGTGGTCGTTCAAATAGAGAAGGCATGTGTCAGTGGAGTGGGATGTTCTGAAGCCAGATTGGAATTCGTAGATTTGATTTTTTTCTGCTAGGTACTTTTCGACCTGTTGTCTTCTTTCGCCTTTGATTTTCCTCATTGCCATTGACTGGATCATGAGAAGAACAACTGAAAATCAACGGACAGGAATCCAGTGGACCTTGTTTACCCAGCTCGAGGACCTGGATTTCGCAGACAACCTTGCACTAGTCTCTCTTGTAGTCTATATATATATTGTAGTATATATATTGTAGTGTGTAAATGGGGGACCCTGATGTAAACAAGACGAAAGTCTTTCTCTGGTCTGCACCCCTTAACAATTGTGTGTATTGAGCTGTACTGTATTGTACCCATTCTGCAATCTATTCAATCAATCAATCAATGTATATATTAGGGCTGGGACTTTATCACATTCATTTATATAATTTATATAATTAACTACAGAAAGAATTAAAAGTAAAAAAAAATGTATGCATTTAATCGCATGATTTTTCTTTATTGTGTAAGAATGTTACCTTTCATAGGAGACCAGACTCATGCATGTGCTATAAGAATAAAGTATAATAAAAAAAAAATCTTAGTCTGGTTTGTTCATAAAAAGAAATTTAAATAAGAGAAATTGAGATCAATCAAGAGTTTTTTTTTCAATGGTCAACTGTTCTGGAATGTACTTGAAAGTACTGTGTTTTACTTTTACCTCGAAAGTGCTTGAGTTTACAAAAGGTCCTTTGCGCTATATATAATTCCTAAAATTGCTGCACTTTGTTAAAAAATTGCATTGATCTGTGTAGTAGCTAATACAGGATTTTGCTGCTTAAACTTATGTATAATGTATATTCATTGATTCACTCGTATACCAAGATTAATTGAAAAATGTTGCTTTTCGCATCAAATATTGATTTTTTTTGTATCCACTTTTTCTCCCATTTTCTATATTTTCTCCCATCCCAATTTCGTATCATCCAATTTAACCCTCCCCTGTCACGAACGCTGTTTCTTGCCTCCCACAAGCCGGCTGCAATGTGGACTAAGTCATACATAGCACAAGTCCCCTCCGGTACTTGAGGTAACAGCAGTCGCATCTTTTCACCTGCGCAGCTCGATCTCTCAGTGGCGAGGAGTAACGCGTGGGAGGCTCACGCTGCCCCCGACACTTCCTGATTCTACTGCGCAGGCGCACCAACCGACCTGTAGGAGTCGCTGTCCACAACGCCCGATCCCCACCCATCAGTTTCCCACCCCCTAATACGGCCAATGTGTATTAGTATGAACGACCAGCTAAACTGAAAGCAATGTGGAGTGCTGGGCAAGAACAGGCAAGCCCAGCGTCTCTGCATTCGTGGCGAGCGCCTTGCCCACTACGCCACGTAGCCGCCCCTCGCATCAAATATTGATATGCGATTAAAATGTGATTCATTTTGATTAATTAACTATAAAGTCTCGAATTTATATATTTATATATATTGCAGTCTATATATATATTGTAGTCTCTATATATATATTGCAGTCTATATATATATAGTAGTCTCTCTATATATATATAGTAGTACCGTATATATCCAAAAGAGGATATGGAGAGGGCTACAGCGTTCTTGGTTTTGTGTTTCAGTAGGTGCTCTTTGGATTCAATCTGGGGTAGGATCCGTTATAGTTATAAAAAAAAGTTGAAGTCCAAGGCAGCTCTACACATTTTTAAAAGCCTTTATTAAATGGCTCACATTATTTAGATCATTTAAAAGAAACCCACATGTTTCGGCCTACATAGGGCCTTCATCTATACCCTGATGAAGGCCCATTGTAGTATATAGATTGTAGTATATATATATTGTAGTCTATATATATATTGCAGTCTATAAGTGTATTGATTGTTTAGATCACTAATATGGATGTGATACACATCTCAGAGGACCTGACATGGTCAACACACATAGACACAGTAGTAAAGAAAGCGAAGCAGCGCCTCTACCACCTGAGACAGTTAATGAAGTTCAGAGTATCGGGGAAGATACTCCAGTCCTTCTACTCAGGAGCTGTAGAGAGCATCTTGACCGGAAACATCACTGCCTGGTATGGGAACAGCACGGCACAGGACAAGAAGGCCCTACAGAGAGTGGTGCGCTCAGCCGAGCGTACCACGGGTATTGCACTACCTCCCCTGCAGGCTCTATACAACAAGAGGTGCAAATCCAGAGCCTGCAGGATAATGAAAGACCCCCACCACCCCAATAACAGCCTGTTCCAGCTGCTGAGGTCAGGCAGACGCCTGCGAACTCCAGCTACTAGGACGGAGAGGCTTAGGCTAAGCTTCTTCCCCCAGGCCATCAGAGCCTTGAACAATGAACATTGAGAGACACAGAAACTGAACTATCCACACACAAGCACATACACGACACGCACGCTGAGCATGCTCACACACTAGCAGCCACTTTAACACTCATGCCGCACACACGCACACTTATGGCCAGAGGAAAGGCCACTTAAAGTAGTATAACATCAGGAACAGTGTATTGCACTACTAAAGCTACCTAGCATGTCCTATATGCTCTGTAAATACTAATGTACAGATACCGAGATGGCACACCATGTACCTGTTTATTGCACTGTTTTATTGGATTCTATTAATATGTTGTACCACTGTATTTTTATTGGATTCTATTATATGTTGTACCACTGTATTGCACATCGTCGCGGGCAAGACCAGCCGCATTTCATTGTATACCTGTATGCCGTGACAATTAAAACTCTTGACTTGACTTGACTTGATGGATGGCTAACAAATGCAAATATATTGCAGTCTATATATATATTGCAGTCTATATATATTGCAGTCTATATATATATTGCAGTCTATATATATATATATAGTAGTCTCTATATATATATATTGTAGTAATATATATATATATATATATATATATATATATATATATATTGTAGTCTATTTATATATTGCAGTCTATAAGTGTGTTGATTGTTTAGATCGCTAATATGGATGGCTAACAAATGCAAATATATTGCAGTTGTGTACAGCTTGTATTGTGTGTACAGCTTGTGTTGTGTACAGCTTGTGTTGTGTACAGCTTGTGTTGTGTACAGCCTGTGTTGTGTACAGCTTGTGTTGTCTACCAAACAGAGAAGGTAAAGACGACTTTGAACTGTTGAACAGTAATCCAGAACTATTTTATTGCACTGTAAAAAAAATTTTTTTATCTATTCTATTCTACTATTTTATTGCACTGCACTATTTTACTCTGTCTATTTTATCTACTCTTTTTATCATCGTCTATTTAAAACTGAATCAAACCATAATCAAGGTGGCCTGTTGGGATGTTGGATCCTAATGTGAAAAACTGTGATTTTATATGTCTGCACTTTATGTGCTCATTAATTTTTATGCCTGTCTTGAAGCACTTTGAGCTGCAGTTTCTGTATGAAAGGTGCTATACAAATAAAGTTTATTATTATTATCTAGACCGAGCCTCCTGTGTCCTGTGTTCTCCCTCAGACGTGAACGAGTGCCACGACGAGTCTCAGTGCGCCAACGGGAAGTGCGTGAACACCCGAGGTTCCTTCTACTGCACCTGCAGCACCCCCTGGAGCCCAGACCCCACCAACAGGAAGTGCGTCATCACCACGGTAGCAGGTGAGGTAAAGGTGGATCTGCGAGGGTTGCGAGCACTTGTATTTTTTTTTTTTATATATATTTTTTTACAGCTTTTATGTTCAGACATGACCGACAGAGGAGGGGGAGAATGGGAGAGGATGTGGGGAGGACATGCGGCAAATCCGTCCGGGAGCGGGAGGCGAACCCGGGTCGGCCACGTAGGTCTGCTACGCAGTATGCGGTGCGCCACTCGGGCGCCCCAACGAGCGCTTGTATTTTGACGTCGAACTCGATCCAAACATCGACCCGCCGCTCGTAGTGTTTTCTTTCTCTATGGTTGCATAGCAACAGTTATAACTCGTGGCTCGTCAGCGGTGAGTAGGTGTAACGTTTGGGGTTTTGCTCTCCTCAGGGAGCAAGGCCCTAGCGTTACCTGGTGGTAATGGACCTGCCCTGATTGCATTCATTGGCACCTGGTGTGTCTAGTTAAGGTGGCTTTATATGCTCTTGCGTGTTACTACTGACACCGTGAGTCGATCAACAGACTGCCCGTGGGTAGTGCCTATGTGAGTAACACTTATCGCTCCTGCCATGGAAGTCCATTCGCCATTTGTATTTATTGCCGTGTCCTTTCCTTATCGTCTGTATGACTTTATTGTGTGCATATGCAGCACCGTCGCCCGACGTATTTCTTTTGTGACGTGTTTTTCTGTTACGAGCTGGTAGGAGTGTAGGACCCAGGTGCAGTGCAGAACGGATAAGACGAGAAGCAGGTGTTGGTTTTCAAACAAAAGGTACTCTTTTATTTAGAGTAAAAAGGGTACACACAGACGAGGGCGTATAAATAAAAGGGGAAATACATCCGTCTCCCAAAAGCACAAACGCATAAACTTATCTATACAATAAAGGGGAGAAAACGAAGTCTCAAACACGTTACAAAAGAAATACGTCGGGCGACGGTGCTGCATATGCACACAATAAAGTCATACAGACGATAAGGAAAAGACACAGCAATTAATACAAATGGAGAACGGACTTATTCTCCATGGCAGGAGCGATAAGTGTTACTCACATAGGCACTACTCACGGGCAGTCTGTTGATTGCCTCACGGTGTCTGTAGTAACACGGAAGAGCATATAAAGCCACCTTAACCAGGTGCCAATGAATGCAATCAGGGCAGATAGACAGGTCCATTACCACCAGGTAACACTAGGGCCTTGCTCCCTGAGGAGAGCAAAACCCCAAACGTTACATGTAGGGTTCGCCTCGTTTGACAGTTTGATCTGGATTTCTTTCAATGTTGTGTTTAGTGCAACAACAAATGCTAATGTTACTCACGCTTCAAGGATTCAGAAAAAAGTACAGTGAAAGATTTGACAATACTAGGCGTGTATATAATATTGTGAGTCATGATACACATCCCGAGCGCTGAGCCACGTGTTCCAGCCTGATCTCGCTTGAAAATGTAAATAAAGTACTTATTGACCACAGGAAAAAGGTACATTATTGTACATTATGTTATTATGTAATATATTATTGACATTACGAAAATGTACAAATTGTAAATTGTACAAATAAGTAATATATTGATGTATTGGCTAGGGTTGGGTACCTTTCACATTTGAATCGATGTGGGAAAAAAAATTCAAATTGTCAAAAAAATATATATTGCAGTACCGAAATGTGGCACCAGCGGATCTCACGTGAATCGGTACTCAATAGTACCAACGTGATTTCAGTCGGTACCCTTAATTTGGTTCGGTTCGGTACCCATCCCTAGTATTGGTGTATATTGGTGTATATTGTCCAACTCTTAATTTCCGATACCGATATCAACCGATACCGATATATGCAGGGTTTCCCCCCAAAAAATGGAATAATTTCAGGTAATTAACATTACATATCTCTTGTTGTGGAATTAACACAACATTATGCATACTTTTGACAATAAATACAATCCGTTTGTTCTTACTTGCTTGCCTGGGTAAATAAAGGTTATAGAAATGTAAAAAAAAAGAAGAAAAAAAAATAATTGAAAACCGATACCGATATTTTCCGATATCACATTTTAATGCCGATATCGGCCGATAATATCGGTAGGCCGATAATATCGGACATCCCTAATTATTACATATTCAAAAAGTCTAGTTGTGAGAGCACTCGCCTGCAACCATAAGCGTTGTTAGTTTGACTCCTGGTTTGTTTTGGACTTTTTGCGATACGAAATGTTTATTTTTTTTATACGACATTTAAATATATTACTTACACAATATGTAAATCAGGTTTCAACAAGTACAATTTAAGACCTTTTTAATACCAGTTAGAGCAAACCATCTCCCAGACACACCAAGCTCCTGGTACAGTAGCTCCGCAAAAAACCACTTGAATACAAAAACATTTCATATATTTAATATTATTTAATCTCCTGACAGCCGAGCTGCCCCCCCCCCCCCCCTCCCCAAATATTTAATACCTGTGCAAATGTAAGACTTTTTGATACTTTTTAAGGCCTTGAATTGAGAATTATGAATGTAATACTTTTTAAAACGTTTTAATACCCCTGTCAATATATTACTATAACATAACGTACATTATACCTTTTTTCCTGTGGTCGATCAGAACTTTTAAGACTCGCTGAACTGTAAGAACGTTGGTGTGTGAGAGTTCAGTTGAGTTCAGTTCAGTAATGTTTTATTTCGGGTTTTGGACACATAACAACGGTCATTCCATAAATCGCCAACGTTTTACCAGCTGCTATTGCAGCATTGTCCAATTGTCCGAAAAGTGCTAGGGAGAAGCACTAGGCTTGTCGGGCCCTACCCCTGAAGACTTGAAGAGAGAGAGACAGACAGACAGACAGACAGACAGACAGACAGACAGACAGACAGACAGACAGACAGACAGACAGACAGACAGACAGACAGACAACAGACAGACAGACAGACACACAGACACACAGACAGACAGACCATTTTGATTGAGAGTGACTGAACCGTCTCTCCTGCAGGTGTGGACGAGTGTCAGGACCCGCTGAACTGTAAGAACGGCCACTGTGTTGATACTCCGTCCTCCTTCTACTGCATCTGCTCCCCGCCCTGGACCCTGGCCACCGACCGCAACAGCTGCGTGACGCCAGAGGAGCAGGCCGGTGAGTCACCGTCACGTTTATTTACAGTCACGTTTATTTACCGTCACGTTTATTTACCGTCAAGTTTATTTACCGTCAAGTTTATTTACGGTCGAGTTTATTTACCGTCGAGTTTATTTACAGTCACGTTTATTTAGCATCGAGTTTATTTACCGTCAAGTTTATTTACAGTCAAGTTTATTTACCGTCAAGTTTATTTACCGTCAAGTTTATTTACTGTCGGCGGTCAGGTGGCGTAGCGGAGATTGCGCTCGTCACCAATGCAAGAGACCACGGTCTTGACTCCCGGAGTCAGCATTGCCTAGGCTTGGGCTGATCGCTATACTAACTCGTTTGGCTGGGTTAGGGGGAGGGAAGCCGTGGGTGGGAAACTGGCGTTGTGGACAGCGGAGGTCTACAGGTCAGGTCTGGGCGCTTGCTCAGCGGAGGCAGGACTTGATGAAGGCAGCATGACCTCCCACGTGTTACACTTCACCAATGAGAGTCCTCGCTGCCAGGTGAGAAGAGAGCCACTGGCTGTTGCCGCAGGTGTCGGAGGAAGCGTGCGGATACTTCACGGTTCCCTTGTACTGACCAGTAGGAGAACATGCGCACAACAACCAGGTAGGGGAGGGGGGGAATTGGCACAACGACTAAATTGGGATGGGGAGAAAACAGAGAAAAATCGGAGAAAGAGAGATCAAATTTTCTTTTAGATTTATTTACCGTCGAGTTTATTTACAGTCAAATTTATTTACAGTCACGTTTATTTACCGTCAAGTTTATTTACAGTCACATTTATTTACCGTTGAGTTTATTTACCGTTGAGTTTATTTACCGTCAAGTTTATTTACCGTCACGTTTATTTACCGTCAAGTTTATTTACAGTCATGTTTATTTACCGTCACGTTTATTTACCGTCACATTTATTTACCGTTAAGTTTATTTACTGTCACGTTTATTTACCGTCGAGTTTATTTACAGTCAAATTTATTTACAGTCACGTTTATTTACCGTCAAGTTTATTTACCGTCACGTTTATTTACTGTCACGTTTATTTACAGTCATGTTTATTTACCGTCAAGTTTATTTACCGTCGAGTTTATTTACCGTCACGTTTATTTACTGTCAAGTTTATTTACAGTCAACTTTATTTGTATTGCACATAGGGAGGTGTAGTGATTACATCATTGCTGTTTCCGGCCAGTCCACCATCTTGAAAACGCAATGTATTTCCCCATTGCCCATTTCTAAATCGTTTCGTTTAAAACAAATAAAGCATGAGCATTTGCATGGTGTACCTTTCTGTGCGTATTCATCCACAATCTATAGCTCAACATGAAATTCGCAATTAACCAAATTTGATTTCAACCAAAAACGCTTACACAATAATGTTAGTGATAGAAGGGAACTCATTTTGTGCAAAAATGGAAAGCTTTTCAATGTTCATGAGGCAGAATTGTTACAATAGCCAATAATCCATTTTCCCAATGATGAATCCCTATACGGGTGGACCTCGCGGGCGGTCCAAAGTGACATTGGACTACACCTCCCTATTGTCACAGCTACTTGTCTGAACACCCCCTGACCTTAACCCTCAGTTAAGAAAAGGGAAAATCAAAGTAAAAGTCAGCTTTATTGTCACTTCTCGTAATGTGCAAGACATACAGAGAAATTAAATTGCGTTTCCCCCTTCCCACGGTGTAGATTAAAAATATCTAATATAAACATAAAGTAACATATATAGGACACTATAAACATAAAGTAACTATGGACAATATACAGGACTATATACAATATAAACAGTATTTTGAATGTATGAGTGAATATAAATATAGAGGTAAAAGAGAACTTGGTGCAAATCTTTTTAGCAGCAGTGGTACATAGTAAGTATAAATAATAAATAATGGCAGTAAAATACAATAATGGCAGTTATATTAGTTTAGATATGGCAGTAAACTAATATAATGTAAACTAAAATAATGGCAGTAAAGTAAAGTGGCAGTGAGTTTGTAATGTGGCAGTGTGTGTCTGTGTGTGTGTCAGTGGGGGGGGGGTAGTCCAGAGTCTGTGGGGGCAGAGAGAGAGAGAGAGGAGTCCAGAGTCTGTGGGGGCAGGGTAAGAGAGAGGGGGGAGCGCTGGGCGTGTGTCAGTGGGGTGGGGTGGGGGGGGTGGGACGGTGGGGGGGGTTTAGTCCAGGTTCTGTGGCGGCAGAGTCCGAGTGGGGGGAGAGCTGGGAGAGTTTTGAGCTTCCTGACAGCCTGGTGTATGAAGCCGTCTTTCAGTCTGCTGGTCCTGCAGCTCGGAGGCTCCTCATTCTCCTCCCGGAGGGCAGGAGAGTGAAAAAGCGTTGTGAGGGGTGGGTGATGTCGCACGCAATGCGTAGTGCTTTGCGGGCCAGGCGTGTATTGTAGATGTCCTGGAGGGAGGGGAGGGGGACACCGACGATCCTCTCAGCTGTTCTGACCGTGCGGTGCAGGGTCTTGCGGCAGGATGCTGTGCAGCCGCCGTACCACGCGGTTATGCAGCTGGTCAGGAGGCTCTCGATGGTGCCCCGGTAGAAGGAGCACAGGATGGGAACTGAGGCTCCAGCTCTTCTCAGTTTGCGGAGGAAGTAGAGGTGCTGTAGAGCTTTCTTCGCCAGTGATGCGGTGTTGGTGTTCCAGGAGAGGTCCTCTGTGATGTGCACACCCAGGAATTTGGTGCTGCTCACTTAGTCTCTCCACCACTGTACCGTTGATGGTCAGTGGAGGGTGCTGGGTGTGCGCTCTCCGGAAGTCGACAACAACCTCCTTTGTTTTGTTCACATTGAGAATTAGGTTGTTGTTCCTGCACCCCGTGATCAGTTGGCTCACCTCGTCCCTGTAGTGGGACTCGTCATTGTTAAATTTTTTTTTTAAATTGTTTTAAGCACCTGGAAAAGCGCTATATAAAATAGATGTATTATTATTATTATTATTATTAATGAGCCTCACCACAGTTGTGTCGTCCGCAAACTTGACGAAGAGGTTGGTGTTGTGTGTTGGTGTGCAGTCGTGGGTCAGTAGTGTGAAGAGTAGGGGGCTGAGCACGCATCCTTGGGGGGCCCCAGTGTTCAGGATGATGGTACTGCCTGTGGTCTCCCGGTCAGCAAGTCCAGCAGCCAGTTGCACATCGAGGTGCTCGGCCCCAGCAGGTCCAGTTTCACCATCAGCTGTTGGGGGATGATAGTGTTGAATGCTGAACTAAAGTGTATGAACAGCATCCTGGCGTATGAGTCCTTAGTGTCCAGATGGGTTGAGAGTTGAGTGGAGGGCAGTGGAGATTGCATCATCGGTGGACCGGTTGGCCCGATATGCAAACTGGAAGGGGTCCAGGGAGGGAGGGAGGGTGGATTTAATGTGTTGCATGACTAGCCGTTCAAAGCACTTCATGATGATGGGTGTCAGAGCAACGGGACGGTAGTCATTGTAGCAGGCTGGAGAAGCCTTCTTTGGGACCGGGATGATGGTAGTGTCTTTGAAGCATGTGGGGACAGCGGCTTGGCTCAGGGAGGTGTTAAAGATGTCTGTGAAGACATCAGTGAGCTCCACTGCACAGTCTTTCAGCACCCACCCGGGTATGTTGTCTGGGCCCCCAGCTTTGCGAGCGTTGATCCTGGAGAGGGATTGTCTCACACTGGCTGGGGACAGGGACAGCACCTGGTCGCCTGGGGAGGGGGGGGGTGTTGTCTTCTGTGCAGGAGTGCTGTTGAGGGCCCTTAATCACAGCTGCATGTCTCAAAGGGCCTCACAAGCCCTATATTACCACGGAGCAACAGCAGGTCTTTTGTAGAAAGGTTCTGGACTGAAGATCTGACCCTTCTGTCTGTTCAATATATGGGATGAAAATGTATTGGTGTCTATGGGATGAAAATATATGGGTGTATATGGGATGAAAATATATAGGTGTATATGGGATGAAAAGTTTTTTTTTTTTTACATTCAAAACATCCAATGTGGGGTTTAAGATAATTTATCAAATTTGACTTTTGAAATTATGTCCAATTGTGTGTGTAAAAAAAAAAAAAAAAAGCTAAATTAACTCATCATCCAGGTAACAATAATGATAATAATAATAATAATAATAATAATAATAATAATAATAATAAACTTTATTTGTAGCACCTTTCCAATATTAACTGCAGCCCAAAGTGCTTCACAGCAGTAGGCCTACTAGAGTTATGCTCCAAAGAGCTGCATTTCTTTCCAGTTTGTGCATCTTCGTTGAAGGATGAAGTTGAAACAGATCAGTGATTTGTCCCAGATCGAATACTTGCATGAATTACTCAGCTAGTGATCGAGTACTCATTTAGGGAAATCTATTTTTAATACGCATCTTAAAGAACATGGCTGCAGCAATAACAATGCACAGCGATGCTTAATGCTTATCGTCAGTCAAAACAGTTATTTAATTATATTAGCTCGACTCCACCTGCAACAGGTCTCTCCACTCATGGAAATGTTGATCTCTTGAGAAAAAGAAATTGGTCCAGGATGTGTTCTCTTTAGCTAGCAGTAGCAGCAGTGTTTAGTTACAGCATGTGTCCTCAGGCGTCCTCTTTGCGTGTAGCTTTATGCCAAGCAAGCAGTGCAAAAATTTACCGTAGTGGCATGCAGTAATGCGCCTTTCATTTTCCGCCGCCCAGCGCCCAGGTCGCGCGGAAATAGGCTGTCTATTGCCATTCTCTTTGACAAACTCTAACCTTAACCAGCTCCTTAACAACGCCTAAACTTAACCGTTCTAACCTTAACCAACTCCGAAACAATGCCTAACCTTAACCATAGAAATTATATTGCCATTCTCTTTGACAAACTCTAACCTTAACCAGCTCCTTAACAGCGCCTAAACTTAACCGTTCTAACCTTAACCAACTCCGAAACAATGCCTAACCTTAACCTTAACCATGCCTAACCTTAACCGGCGAAAGAATACACGTTAAAAAAAAATCACGTTAAAAAATATTTTCGATGGGATTCGAACTCGCCAGCAAACAAGCCATAGGATCCACAGCCATGTGTCCTTGCCAATTGAGCTATTGCTAGATACTGGATTAGGGGCGGTGACTTATATATATTGAGCTCCGCTCGTGTCGGATCTCATGCGCATGCGCGGGCACCTCGCGCGAGCACGCCGGCGCACGCACGCACCTGAGCGAGCACGCCGCCGCCGGTGCACGCACGGTAGCATTTGTCTGAAAAGAAGGGCGCTTTACCGCACTAGCGTGCGGTGACGAATGCGGAAGCATTTTTGCACTGCTTGCTTGGCATTAACGTACAGGCGTACACTTTAGCTAGCAGTGTTTAGTTACAGCATGTGTTCTCTTTAGCTAGCAGTAGCAGCAGTGTTTAGATACAGGATATGTTCTCTTTGGCTAGCAGTAGTAGCAGTGTTACTTTAGGTACATGATGTTGTTCTCTTTAGCTAGCAGTAGTAGCAGTGTTTTGGTACAGGATATGTTCTCTTTGGCTAGCAGTACTAGCAGTGTTTTGGTACAGGCTGTATTCTCTTTAGCTAGCAGTAGTAGCAGTGTTTAGGTCCAGGATATGTTCTCTTTGGCTAGCAGCAGTAGCAGTGTTTAGGTACAGCATGTATTCTCTTTAGCTAGCAGTAGTAGCAGTGTTTGAGTCCATGTACTGTAGCACAACTAACGTTAACAGTTAGCTAGCCACAACATCAGTGTGTCCATATCAACAGCCTATGAGCGCTACGCAGAGTGGGCGACATGTTGTTGGTACAAACCGCTCTTTTGATATATTTTAGCTAGCTATTTGCCTCATTCACTTTGCCGGCATCTTTGTTTTTGCAGATCGTTATGAACACATTTCAGTGAAAGTCAAAACATGAAAGTCAGGTAATCATGACGTTGTAATTCCAATAGTAATTTTCGGACTATTCGACTCTGATAGTTTTCTGCCTGTAGTATTGACTCTGATAGTGTATTCTGCCTGTAGTATTGACTCTGATAGTGATTTGCTTTGAAATCTTTATTTCGAACATGTAAATACAAACAATATAAAATCAAAACAAATCATTGATCTCTAGAAATGAAATGGAGAAAAATTTTATAAAACAGTGTATTCTGCCTGTAGTATTGACTGATAGTGTATTCTGCCTGGAGTATTTACTCTGATAGTGTATTCACTCTGATAGTGTATTCTGCCTGGAGTGTTGACTATTTCAGTTCTTGAAGTGGCATTTCTATAGCTATTAGCTAAGCTTTAACACTCAAGCGAACGGGCACTTCCACATCCGTACCTCACATTATGTGAGTCTGCCTCAGGGCAGCTCTGGCTGCAATTGTAGCTTACCACCACCGGTATGACTGTGTATGAACGAATAATGGACTCTGTGAAGCGCTCTGAGTCAGAGAAGAGCGCTATATAAATCCAATCCATTATTATTATTCATTATTATTATTACATTCAAGAGTTTTATTTGTCACATACATACACAAGACATGCAGTGACATGTAGGTATGTAGGTATCAGACTTGACCAACACGGCGGTGAAGTGAACAAGGCGAGTGGGGCTGTGCACCAGGCAACTCTTTTTAAGCTAGCTGCGCTGAACAGATGCTTGCGCGATAACCTAAGAGTGGTGCGAAACGTTTATGGTCAAAGTTAAAATATCTTTAACTTCTCACACGTCATGCTTTATACGTCTAAAGAAACAGGAGTCAGCACTGAAAGGACAGGTGGACACGCGAGCTAAGTAATGGTGTGTTTCTGTCGACACAAAAACTAGAGCCAGGAGCTAAACTGTACAATTATTTTTAAGCTAGCGAATGTCCCTTTCAGTAAAATTTGCAATTGCCAAATTAGGACATAATGGTAATACAAATAGCACAAATAGCAAGCTGAAAAAGTGTTTATAGAAATGTATATACTAAGTTAGTACAAGTAATATTCTAATATTATTTGGGATAGTCAATTGTTCCATCTTTGCGATATATTGGATAGGAGCACTATATGGGTGCTCTATTACACCAACAGGAATCAGGTGCTCTTTGGGACGGGTTAGATCAGAGTCCCAAGTAGAACAATTCAATTGAAGGTAGTCTTAAAGAATGTCCAAGAAACACTGTTCCGTAGCAAACATTAAAACACCTTTATTGTAGGGCGGTTAGGTGGCGTAGCGGAGATTGCGTTCGTCACCAACCCCGGAGCTGTGAGCTGGATTCGCCTGTTCGAATCCAGCTCACAGCTCCGGGGTTGTCACCAGCTTGGCTGGCCGTTCACACTAATACAATTGGCTGTATTAGAGGGTGGGAGAAGCTGGCGGGGTGGGTCCGGGTCGTTGTAAACAGCGACTCCTACAGTTCGGTCGGGGCGCCTGCTAAGCGTGGATAGGACCTGAGTGGGATAGTGTGATCCTTCCACACGCTACGCCCTCTCGGGGAGGATCCGCGCTGCCAGGTGAAAAGAAGCGGTTGATTGGCTGGACGTGTGTCGGAGGAAGCACGTGGTAGCCTCCACTCTCCCAGATGATCTGACTGTGGGGGGTAAGTGCGCAGCGACCAGGAAGGGGATTGGGAATTGGCATACGACTAACATTGGGATGGGAGAAAATCGGAGGAAAATGGAGGGGGAAAAAGATAAAAAAAAAAAAAAAAAAAAAACTTTATTGTGACGTGGCTAAATACAACTGTAAACAAAATAATTGCATACCACCAACGCGCCCCAGCTCCAGAGAGCCTTCCTCACGTTGCCATGGGGATCCATCTTTGATTTGTTGCATGTATAAAACATATCCCATTTACAACAGCCCAGTTTTAGAGCTTATATCCCTAACCCTCGCATTAACTCTGAACTGGGGATACGCATAATTCCAACTATCGGCCAGAATACTGTCGGTTTTTGTGGCCTGTGTAAGTTCTGTTCCCATGGTAACCTTTAGAAATTTGAATATCACCTTTTCAAGTTTATTTGTCACGTATGAAGTACAGTGAAATGCTTGGCTCTGTATGAGCCCCTGAGAATGTGCTTCATACAGTTTTTTATTTTATTTATTTATCTCGAACAACCATAAACACACAAACTTGAAATAACAAAAATTTACAAAAAAGAATTGGAAATTAAATAAAAAAAGAAATAAAATACAAATAAAATAAAATATATCCTAGACATGGAAGCAATTGTCAACATAGCTCAAGACAAATGGTTTTGTTCGAGTTAACTAAATTAAATCCCAACACTATACAAATATACAATACACAAACTAAAGTACAACCTAAAGTACAATGAAGTAAAAATGCAGACAATGAGGTACAAAAATGTGTTCTCATGTCTTCAGGGGAATTGCCTGTATCACAGTGATACAGGGAATTGCCCTGGTTTAATTCTTTTAAAAGTTTTGAATTGAAGTGAATTCCCGAATCCCGACTTAATGTGTGCATTTAACAACTATCGGCAAAAAAATACTGTAATTTTTTGCGGCCTGTGTACGTTATATGTTCCCATGGTAACCTTTAGAAATTAGAATATCACGTTTTTCTCATGTCTTCGGGGGAATTGCCTGTATTGCAGGGGAAACGGGGAATTGCCCTGATTTAATAAAAAAAAATTGTATTGAATTGAAATTGAAGTGAATTCCGGAATCGGGACTTGATGTGTGCAGCATGTGAACACACTGGTTGTAACCTGTGTCCCTGGTACCCTTTGCAGATGTGAATGAGTGCCAGGACCCCTCATACTGTAAGAATGGGAGGTGCGTCAACACACCCGGCTCCTTTCACTGTATTTGCACCCAGCCCCTCACCTTCAGTGCAGCGATCAAACAGTGCGTCTATGACGGTGGGTAAACAGCTCAACCTGAGCCCCGACGAACCTTCCGACACCTGTTATACTCCCGTTAACGTCGGACTGAAAGCAGGTTTTCTTTTAACTCATTGAACGCCAAAAACGTTTTTCAAAGCCAACCGTTAACCCTTTCAATGTCTTTGTGACATTAATCTAACCACTGTTATGTCTTTGTGACATCAATCTAACCACTGTTATGTCTTTGTGACATTAATGACGAAATTAACACTCCCTTTCAAACCAAGGAGCAATTAAGAGGAAATACAAACTAATTAAGAAGGACATGTGGTCCTGTAGCTGTGTGAGGTAATAGTTACACTTGTAATAGTGACATTTGTTGGTGCTCTAGACAAGAATATTCTCTTAATCTGCTATCAGTCCGACTTTAATCTCCCCAATGTGTTGAGCATGTGACAACCGTAGAGGTCAGGGGTCGGGATTGATTCCCTTTCAATTCAATCAATTCAAAAGTGAGACGAAGATCGTCGTTTTGCTCTCTCTCCGACGATGGAACATCATTCACACGTATATAGCCTACTCGTCGAATAGGTTGGAACGGCGGGGACAGCACAGCCATTTTCATGCAAAGATGAAAATTTTACTCTTGATTTTGAAAGAGAGAAATCCACCTTCTGAATTCACTGAATTGAGTGGTGAATTGATCCCGACCCTGAAGCGTCTGTGTGCGGAATGCTGGCTATAGGCGGAATGCTGGCTGTGGAATGCTGGCTGTGGAATGCTGGCTATAGGCGGAATGCTGGCTGTGGAATGCTGGCTATAGGCGGAATGCTCAGTGAAGACACTTGAGGAATGACGCTCTGTGATGTTATCCCATTTCATGGCATTGTGATGTCATGTAGAACAGGCCAAGACGGGCCTTCCAGCCACGCTGTAGGTTCAAGTTCAAGTTACAAGTTTCTTTATTAGTTGTCATACAAAAATACAGAATACTTTTATATTAAATGCCTTTTTCTGACAGGTGTTGATGATGATGATGGGGGGGGGGGGGGGGGTCTGCGCTATTTACCCACAAACTATTTTAGCCATGTTTCAACTATTCATACGATAAAGGAAACTGTCAGCAAGAGATGTATTTCACTGCTGCGGATATAAGACATCTCTTCAGTGTCACAATGCAAAGATAAACTAACTGTATAGAAATATCATATCACACCTTGTACATCACAAACATAACACAAGGCAGCTAACCTGAGATTTTAGAATATTATGCAGAGAACCCGGGTCTGGTTGTTATTGCAGACTTTCAAAAAGCTTTTGACTTTAATAATATTTTTAGACTTTAAGCAAGGCTGCTCCCTCACACCTTGTTTATTTATAATTGCAGTTGAAATATTAGCAATTAAGACTAGATCAGATACTGTAACGGTATTAAAGGAAAACTCCAACATTTGGGGAAATTTGCTTATTTGCCATCTACCCTGGAGTTAGACAAGAAGATACATACCTTTTTCTTCTCTGTGCATGCAGTATGAGTAGGAAGACGTTGGGAACTAGGCTAATGGAGGAATCTACTTCCTGTGACTGACGCTAAGCTAGGCTAACGGTGCACGTCTTCCTACTCCTACTGCATGCACAGAGAAGAAAAAGGGTATGTATCTTCTTGTCTAACTCCAGGGTAGATGCCAAATAAGCTAATTTCCCAAAATGTTGGAGTTTTTCCTTTAAGGGATTAGATATTCATCTAAAGTGTTCTAAAAGCTAAAGTATTAATGTATGCCGATGATTCAAGCTTTTTCATTTCACATTTAATTTTCAAAGTCACTTCAAAATCACTTTGAAATCTCAATCTCTTCGCAAATGTATCAGGCTCACAACCAAAATATGATAAATGCACCATATTATATATCGGGTTGTTTAAAATACACAACTTTAAAACTACCTGCAGCTTCTCAATTGGATGGACAGATGGAGGAGCTGATATAGTAGGAATTCATATCCCTAATTATTTAAATTAAGTACTTGTCCATATACATGAAAACAACATTAGTCAACTCAAGTTCAAGTTCTCAAGTTCTTTAATAGTTGTCATACAGAAGTACAGAATACTTTCATACAAAATGCTTCTTACTGTTACGCTCCAGAGACTGTGCTAGACAAGATAGTATCAAATAACATAATAACATAATATAGCATGAATTTAGAAGAAGAAAAATGAGGTCACAGTGTTCGGTATAGACATATGTACAATGTTCTGAGTTACCATATAATATACAATACACAATACTATGCAGTGTACTAATGTACAGTACTATCTAGTGCAAAGCAGAAATGGGATGAGGTACAATTTTAGGTACAATTTACAGTAAGGTGTACGAGTTGTAGTGCAATCCTTCATCCATAAATATAAAGTGTGGGGAGTGGGTGCTACAGTGTGTTTGTTTAAAGTGGGTGTGTGCTATAAAGTGTGTGGAGTGGGTGCTACAGTGTGTTTGTTTAAAGTGAGTGTGTGCGTGTGGATGTGTGTGCTATGTGTGTTTGGTGGTTGTTGTTGTGTAGTGTTCATTCATTGTTCGTTTAGCAGCCTGATGGCCTGGGGATAGAAGCTACTTCTGAGTCTTTCTGTGCTCGCCTTGAGACTCCTGTATCGCTTGCCTGACGGCAGCAGTTCAAAGAGGCAGTTGTTCGGGTGGCTCGAGTCCTTAATAATTCTCTTAGCCTTCCCCTTGCAACGCTTGTAGTAAATGTTCTGGAGGGTGGGGAGCCCCCCTCCAATTGTGCGTTCGGCTGAACGTGTCACTCTTTGTAGTCTGCTTTGGTCTTTTGCAGTGCTATTCCCAAACCAGGAGGTGATGTTGCCGGTCAAGATGCTCTCCATTGTACATGAGTAGAAGTTCCCAAGGATCTTCTGGCTGACTTGGAACTTCCTTAGGCGCCTGAGGAAGTAGAGGCGTTGTCGTGCCTTCTTCACCACACTGTTAATGTGTGTGGTCCATGTCAAGTCCTCGGATATGTAGGCTCCGAGGTACTTGAAGCTGTTGACTCTCTCAACCGGTGCCCCGTCGATGCTGAGGGGGCTGTAGTCCTTGACCCCCGACCTCCTGAAGTCCACAATCATCTCCTTTGTTTTGCTGACGTTCAGGGAGAGGCTGTTTTCCTGGCACCATCCCGCCAGGACCTTGACCTCTTCCAGGTAGGCCCTCTCGTCGTTGGCAGAGATCAGGCCCACCACCACTGTGTCGTCAGCAAATTTGACGATTGTATTGCTACTCCGCTGAGCCACACAGTCGTGTGTGTACAGGGAGTAGAGGAGGGGACTCAGAACACAGCCCTGGGGGGCCCCTATGTTGAGGGTGATGGATGAGGAGGTGCAGTTGCCTGCTCTCACCACCTGGGGTCTGCCAGTCAGGAAGTCCAAGACCCACTGGCAGAGGTCATAGCCCAAGCCCAGGTCCCTGAGCTTGGCTATGAGTATGGAGGGGACTATGGTATTGAATGCCGAGCTGTAGTCGATGAATAGCATTCTCACATAGTTCCCCTGCCTCTTGTCCAGGTGTGATGCTGCTGTGTGCAGCACATGGGATATGGCGTCCTCCGTGGACCTGTTGGGGCGGTATGCAAATTGCAGGGGGTCCATGTTGATGGGGAGGGAGGAGCAGATGTAGCCCTTTACTAGCTTCTCGAAGCACTTCATGGCTATGGAGGTGAGAGCTACAGGGCGGTAGTCGTTGAGGCAAGCAGGCTTGGATTTTTTGGGTACAGGGATAATAGTGGACTTCTTCAGGCAGGTGGGGATGACAGCCTGTTCTAAGGACAGGTTAAATATGTCAGTGAATACTGGGGCCAGTTGGTCGGCACAGACTTTTAGGACGCGGCCGGGGATGCCGTCTGGACCTGCTGCCTTCCTGATATTCACTTTTTTAAAGGTCCGCCTCACTCCCTAGTAATATCTCATTTACATACCTAATTATGTCCTTACCTTATCCTGGAGATTCCTTTATAAACTCGATGAATAGAAAGTATTTAACTATTGAACGTTAAAATAATGAAAAGGTAAAAAAATAATAAGTAAAAAAATCCTCTGTGGCCATCCACCTCTATGCGTTCTGAAGATTGAGTCACAACTAATTTTCGCTGGTCAACATTCACCTACTTCCTATATTCGCACCCCCCCCCCCCCCCCCCCCCCCCACGTGGGGTATCATTGGAAGCGGACACTCGTTGCCTACAATGCTGTATCATTTTCGCCATCAGCTGTGATTGGTCAGTTCTCGAGCGTATCATTTGACGCACAGCCTGTAAAAAGACGCTCGCCTGACATATCGTCATGTAACTCGAGAACCGAGGCACGGAATTGGTCGAGTGAGGTGGCGTTCGAAAGGCGGCAAATTCCAGAACGGTATATTACATGATCGGCGAAAAATGCAGCCCTGAGACGGTAGACGGGCATGACGGACTGAGGTCGGGCCGTTGCGTATTAAGAGGTTAAAAAAAGTAGTAAACTATGAACTCCAGTCAGTAACGTAGTGGTAGATAAAAGGTTATTAACTATTTTTCTTTTTTTGTATTCTCCACTGCGGCCAGTTACCACCGAAAATTTACATGACGTTCCAGACATTCCATGCTCATTTTAATTCATGATCAAGTAGTGTAACATTACATCAAGTACTGTAACATTACATCAAGTACTGTAACATTACGTAAAGTACTGATAGAAATCAGTGTTTACAGCCTTCTCGTTGATTGTTATCACCTTCCGTGAAGTCTCTGCGTTGTGTTTGTTTATTGTTTGTGAGGCAATCGTTCGGTGGAATTCTGTCTTCCCATGCGCTTACTGGGTGAAGCACTGACTCTCCCCTTTAATGCATCTGGACAAAAATGTACTGGAGTCGTTGTCTCATATCAGAAAGGAGGATGTTTATTTGCATAAACCAAGATTCTCATACAGAATGAACAAATTTAAAGTCTTTAGAGGTATAAGAAAGCTAAAGTTCCATCTCTATCTTCAGAGGTGCTATCTCTCCTAGCTTCCTGCTTGCGGCCTATCACCTCGTGGTCCTTTCTAGCTCCACCACGTCTCTCTCTCTCTCTCTCTCTCTCTCTCTCTCTCTCTCTCTCTCTCTCTCTCTCTCTCTCTCTCTCTCTCTCTCTCTCTCTCTCTCTCTCTCTCTCTCTCTCTGTTCCGTCTCCAAGAATGCCGACCTTGAGCAACTCTCTTTCGGAAAAGCAGCAACAGCTTAAAGGGGACATGCATTGCTATTCCTTTCACTATTTGGGCAACTTTACACAATTCCTGTGAGTCTATGGAACACATCTGTAAAGTTTTTTTCAAAAACAATTATTGTTTTATATTTTTTATCAATTACTCAAAAGCAAAATTTTTCTACTTCAAGATTCCAAGCTGTTTGGGTTGGGCTCCGCCCATAAGCGCTTTGAGTGACAGTTGCCCACAGTCTGCGACTGGCACAGAGAGAGAGGTAGAAAGATTGAGGGGGATACTAATTAATTAATTTCGCCGCAGGGGGCATAATCCCATGGGACAATGCATTGGTAACTTGTTTCAAATGACAATATATACCGCTCTGAATATTATTGCACGGATCAGAATATGGGCGTGCGCGTGGGAGTCAAAGATATTTTGACAGTGATATCCCAGGGAGAAGCCCCACACCAGCCCTGCACGTACACACATTTACACACTCCTGCACGCGGTCCCTCTCTCTCTCTCTACCAGGGAGAAGACCCTCCACGCACGCCGGTCAGGTTGTGTGTAAAATGCGTGTGTTTGTTTCCCCGACAGAAGCTCCTGTCCCTCTCTCTCTCTCCCTCTCTATCTCTCTCTCTCGCTCGCTCGTTCTCTGCCTCTCTCTGTCCAAACCCGCTTGAGGAAGTGTCGGGTATTTCCAATCGCTCTGCTGTTGAGCGAATGGTTGCGCTACAACCATAGAGGGGGCGTTAGTTATGCAGATCAGTGCCTTATTTGCGTCAGCAAAAAAGTCTAATCAGAATGACCTAATTCACTGGGGGAGGAGATTGTCTCAACTGAATTAGAGCAATCCGCCAAAATGGTAATTTTGACAGACCCATTGATACTAACCCCCCATTGCTATAAAACAATGCTAAACACTGGAAAAGGCCATTTATAAGACATGGGACCTTTAAGTCTAACTCTGTCTCGTTATCTGCATTGTCATGGCGACCACTATCTTTATTTTAACTCCCTGGCTACTGGGCTCGTCACCCTAGCAACCGCTTTTGACCCTCCTCACAGGCCCTGCTACTACATGAATGGACTGAAATGTCTCTAATACAAATTTAGTCTAAAACACAAGACTAAACACAATTAAAAGGTGTTTACCTACGTACGTTATAACCATATGAAAACCAGTGAAATCCTTCAGTACTGTAACATTACATCAACTACTGTAACATTACATCAACTACTGTAACATTACATCAAGTACTGTAACATTACATAAAGTTCTGTAACATTACATCAACTACTTTCTGTAACATTACATAAGGTTCTGTAACATTACATCAACTACTGTAACATTACATAAAGTAGTGTAACATTACATCAACTACTGTAACATTACATCAACTACTGTAGCATTACATAAAGTAGTGTAACATTACATCAACTACTGTAACATTACATCAAGTACTGTAACATTACATAAAGTTCTGTAACATTACATCAACTACTGTAACATTACATAAGGTTCTGTAACATTACATCAAATACTGTAACATTATATCAAATACTGTAACAGTACAGCAAATAATGTAACATTACTCAAGTATTGTAACACTATATAAAATACTGTAACATACACTATATCAAATACTGTAACATTACATAAAGTACTGTCACACTATATAAAATAATGTAACATTACATAAAGTACTGTAACACTATATCAAATACTGTAATATTACATACAGTACTGTAACATTGCATCAAATAATGTAACATTACATAAAGTACTGTAACACTATCAAATACTGTAACATTACATAAAGTACTGTAACATTACATCAAATAATGTAACATTACATAAAGTACTGTAACACTATCAAATACTGTAACATTACATAAAGTACTGTAACATTACATCAAATAATGTAACATTACATAAAGTACTGTAACACTATATAAAATACTGTAACATTACATAAAGTACTGTAACATTACATAAAATAATGTAACATTACATAATGTACTGTAACACTATATCAAATACTGTAACATTACATCAAATATAGAAAATGTTGGAGGGAGCTGTCGTGCCTAAAGACTTTGTTAGATTGCTATGTCAATATCTGTTAAGCACCGGTCGTAAACCGAGGTCAGATTGATTATCCCATAACTCATTAGTCCGAATCCCAGCTTCAAGCAGCGTCCCGCGAAGTGTGGGACATCTAGGACTCAATTTGTCTATAACGTTCAGGGCTTAAACTCAGCAGACCTCGGCTCACACACAGGCACCCCCGTCCCCTCCAGTAATACAGTTGATTGATTGGAGTTGCGGGGTATATTTACTTTTCTTTATTTCACTTTAATCTACTCGGTTCGCCGTAGAGTTTACTGTATGGCATTACTTGATAAAACCAGGCTTGCCGAACCCACCTTTCTCCTTAATCACAATAATCCTATTTCTCCTCCTCCTCCTCCGTCTGGGGAAAACCACACTCATGAGTTTTTACATCATTAATACTCCGTCTGGCTAAAGCCTTACTCAGGAGGTTCTTTTTTACATCATAAATCAGGCACATTACAGGCACATTCAGGAACATTATCATTATTATTATTATTATTATTATTACTGGTAAAGTTACAATGCAAAAATACATCTCCATGCTTACCCGTCTTTTTAATCAAAACGCAAAGGGTGAAGTTACAAGGCAAAACACATTTCATGCTTACCCGGCCGTCCGGCCGTCTGGTGTGAAGAAAGGATACAAAGGATATTTATAAAGAGGTATTTTTAATTAGAAAAAGCTAGTTACAAGAAGAGACTGAAGTGGAAAGTGTCCATTTCAGTTAAAATATGCACAGAACAAAACATCTCATCTGGTTCGGCTTGTGCCCCGTGTCTGGCAGCAGGATCTCCATCTCTCTAAAAAGTCTGATCTGGCACGGCTTGTGCCCGCAAGCAACATCTTCCTATCTCTCCAGCTCAGTGTCAAAATCTGCCTTCGATCTCGCCAGTTGGCCCTTATAAAGGGCCCCAGATCTCTTCTGCTTATTGGTCCAAATACAGCGCTGTCACCGTGATGTAATTTCACCAGCCAGTCAATGCACGGCTCGTGGGGACTGGCTCTACTCCCATTTTACTCCACTAGGCCGTAACTCGAAAAGTAATTGTAACGTTTTCGCTGGAACAGACTCCCTTTGTTCTCTGCTGTGGAAAGTCCCCTCCCTCCCCATCTCACTCAGACCCCACAAAGGGTTAACCAGTTTAATGCGTCTGCCGGCCGGAGATGGAGGGAGAGGCCCTGTCTGTCAAGGTCACATGGAGGGAGGGAGACAGATGCATCTGTACAGACCAAACAGTATTTGAAGTGAAAGCAACTCACACCTCCAGCATGAGTACATAGTACATAGTACATAGCCCAATAAATACTACAGATATATACAGATACACTTACATGTATAATACAGTACATATATATATAGCATACAGTGTACACATATATATGCACACACTTGTACCTATCCTTGTCTACTCTACGCAGAGTGTGACAACCTGCTGTGGAAAACACCCTGCTCAGAGATTGCATTCCGAAGGGGGCCCCCCCCCCCCCCTTCGTTCTCACTCGCCCCAACTCAAGGGGATGCAGACGAGGGAGACTGCTGGCTATATTCTATGCAGACCGGACAGGGTTAAACTGTGCCGACTTGCTCTCAGCTCAGGCCTGCTCTTCACTCCGACTGCACATTAACTGTAACATAGTTTTATAAGTGTATAAAGAGTATACAGGTCATATACATAGCTCCAATCATATATAATAAACATAAGAATATTATACAAAGTGTCACTCGTTGACTTGTGGCACTTTAACATGTGTTTACACATAACGTGTTTCTATTCCATTGTCCAGGAAGAATCTACAGACATTCCCCATAATCATATATAAGATCAGGATGTCATACCACCCAGTGTTACTTAGTTGGCTGTGACACTTTACAATATCTATTTGATCCTTGTTGTTGCTGTTGCCTTGGTAACATGACGTTCCTTGTCTCCGTGTCGTTGCCTTGGTAACGTGCCATGCCTTGTCTCTGTGTCTCCCAGACCGCACCGCGGCCCACAGGGACGTGTGTTTCCTGCAGGTGGACGAGGACCTGATCTGCAGTGTGCCCAGGAACGGCCTGGTGGTCACCTACTCGGAGTGCTGCTGCCACTACGGCCGGGGCTGGGGGCCGGAGTGCAGGACCTGCCCCCCGAGGAACTCAGGTAGGAGGAGCCCCCCTAGGAGCTCAGGTAGGAACGACAGGCAGGCAGACGGACGGACGGACGGACGGACGGACGGACGGACGGACGGACGGACGGACGGACGGACGGACGGACGGACGGACGGACAGACGGACGGACGGACAGACAGACAGACAGACAGACAGACAGACAGACAGACAGACAGACAGACAGACAGACAGACAGACAGACAGACAGACAGACAGACAGACAGACAGACAGACAGACAGACAGACAGACAGACAGACAGACAGACAGACAGACAGACAGACAGACAGACAGACAGACAGACAGACAGACAGACAGACAGACAGACAGACAGACAGACAGACAGACAGGCACTCTATCTCCATTCATTCTGATATTCCGGTCTATTGCCCAGTTAAAGGGGCACTTTGCCAAAAAACGATGCTGATTTATTTTGCAAATAATCTCATACACAACCAAAACAGTTTTTCACACATTAATTTAGTTTGACAGTAAATTACTTTAAATGTGACCACCAGTGATGCCATCAGGGACATTGAATCCTTGTGTTAATAACAGCTCAATAACTGCTGAACTAAATTAACCTCTGACCATATTTTTAGAAGATTTGCCTAAAAGTACATACCCAAGTAAATGAAGATTGCTCCACTTCTACAAGGTTGGCGTGAGCTGGGTAGTGTAGTTTTATCGAAAGCCCGAAAAAATTCGAAAGCCCTGAGTCTCTCCTTTCATAGGACTACACTCACGTTTGCCTTCGCCATTTCCTTGCGTCAATATCCGCCAGTTTCTGACTCAATGCGCTGAGATTTCTATAAACTCATACGTATTCATATAACACTTAAAATCATTGGTAAACAAACGTAGTGCTGAAAATATAAACTTTGACTGCTGTTTTGATAGGCTTAGGGTCTTTACGCTACATTAATTAATACGGACTGTATTGATATATTTATTAAGGACCGCTCGCGCTCGGGCTTAAAGGAAAACTCCAACATTTTGGGAAATTAGCTTATTTGCCATCTACCCTGGAGTTAGACAAGAAGATACATACGTTTTTCTTCTCTGTGCATGCAGTAGGAGTAGGAAGACGTTGGGAACTAGGCTAATGGAGGAACCTATTTCCAGTGACTGACGCTAAGCTAGGCTAACGGTGCGCGTCTTCCTACTCCTACTGCATGCACAGAGAAGAAAAACGTATGTATCTTAACACTCCAACATTTTGGTAACCCTGGAGTTAGACAAGAAGATGCATACATTTTTCTTCTCTGTGCATGCAGTAGGAGTAGGAAGACGTTTGGAACTAGGCTAATGGAGGAACCTACTTCCAGTGACTGACGCTAAGCTAGGCTAACAGTGCATGTCTTCCTATTCCTACTGCATGCACAGAGAAGAAAAACGTATGTATCTTAACACTCCAACATTTTGGGAACCCTGGAGTTAGACAAGAAGATGCATGCATTTTTCTTCTCTGTGCATGCAGTAGGAGTAGGAAGACGTTGGGAACTAGGCTAATGGAGGAACCTACTTCAAGTGACTGACGCTAAGCTAGGCTAACGGTGCGCGTCTTCCTACTCCTACTGCATGCACAGAGAAGAAAAACGTATGTATCTTAACACTCCAACATTTTGGGAACCCTGGAGTTAGACAAGAAGATGCATACATTTTTCTTCTCTGTGCATGCAGTAGGAGTAAGAAGACGTTTGGAACTAGGCTAATGGAGGAACCTACTTCCAGTGACTGACGCTAAGCTAGGCTAACCTACTAGGAGTGTCTTCCTACTCCTACTGCATGCACAGAGAAGAAAAAGGGTATGTATCTTCTTGTCTAACTCCAGGGTAGATGCCAAATAAGCTAATTTCCCAAAATGTTGGAGTTTTCCCCTCCAAATTCCTCAGAGACTCAGCAGCCGCCATCACCCCAGTCATCACACACATAATAAACCTCTCTATAAAACAGGGACACGTCCCCAAGGACTTCAAAATTGCGAGAGTGACCCCTCTGCACAAAAAGGGCAGCAAATTAGACCCAGGCAACTACCGCCCTGTTTCTATTCTTACCTCCATCTCGAAAGTCATGGAGAAAATAGTCTACGAACAGGTCGAAAAGTACTTGGCGGAAAAAAATCTAATCTACAAATTCCAATCTGGCTTCAGAACGTCCCACTCCACTGACACATGCCTCCTCTATTTGAACGACCACATCAAACAAGAGGTGGACGCGGGCAAATACTGCGGCATGGTCATGCTGGACCTACAAAAGGCCTTCGACACTGTCAATCACTCCATTCTGATTGACAAGCTAAAAGCAATTGGTTTTGATAGTTTATCAGTGAGCTGGATGCAATCCTACCTGGAGGGGAGGGAACAGATGGTAGAGGTAAACGGTACTCTATCCCCCCCCCCTCACAGTGAGCTGTGGTGTTCCACAAGGAAGCATACTAGGACCGCTACTCGTCCTAATTTATGCAAATGACATGTCGTCAGCCTGTGACTGCAACTTGTTCCTGTTTGTGGACGACTCAGCCCTGCTGGTCTCTGACAAGAACAAGTTGCAGGTTGAAAAAACCCTCACCTCGGAACTAGGCAAAATCTGCATATGGCTCGCTGATAACAAACTATCATTACACATGGGCAAAACAGAGTCCATTCTCTTCGGCTCAAATAACAAACTCAGCAAGACCGACGGCTTCTCAGTTACAGTGGGTGACAATATTGTCACAAGGAAAGACGAAATTACCTACCTGGGTTCCATCCTAGAGGCAAATCTTTCCTGTGACAAAATGGCATCCAATGTAATAAAAAAAGTCAACCAACGAACTAGATTCTTGTACCGGATCTCCTCTCTGGTAAACAAGAATACCCTGAAGACTCTGGCAGGAGCACTCATTCAAGGGTACTACGACTATGCGTGCACCTCATGGTACCAAAGCACCTCAAAGGCGCTTAAAACAAGATTACAAACATCACAAAACAAACTGGTCAGACTACTACTTGACCTTACCCCCAGAACCCACCTCACCCCTGCCCACTTTGACAACCTAGGATGGCTTAGAGTAGACGACAGAGTACAGCAACTTGCAATGGGCCTGGTCTACAAGATACATTATACGACTAAGGTACCCATGTACATGTCAAAATACTTCCCAAAGGTCAGTGAATACCACAACCACTACACCAGAGGAAGCTCAACAAATCATGTTAAACCCAGATTCGGCTCAAACAAGGGACTAAACACGTTTCGCAATTATGCCACATCAATGTGGAATGCCCTACCCAAAGCTGTAAAGGAATGTGAATCCCTACCCACATTCAAAACCGCTCTTAAAGAGCACCTACGGGAGGCTGCAATTCGAAACTGGCCACCGTAAATGCCCAAAACCTCCACCACCTCCTAATAGACAGTCTCCTCCCCACCGCATGTATATATTCCCTCCCCGCCGTATGTATATTTCTCTCCCACCCACACACCCCCTCCTAATGTACAGTCCCCTCCCCATCATATGTATATACTCTGTCAGGATCTAGGGGTAACAGTACTGTATATTTGAATACCGTTTATGTCACAAATGTATCAGTACTAAATACCTATATGTCCCTATGCCATAAATGTCATGTATGTTGTGTATGTCATAAATGTCTATATGAATTGAAAATGGGGGACCCTGATGTAAACAAGACAAACGTCTTTCTCAGGTCTGCATCCCCTTAACAATTGTGTGTATTGAGCCGTACTGTATTGTACCCATTCTGCAATCTGTTAAATAAAGTTTTCATTCATTCATTCATTCCTTTAAGGGGTTAACGTGTGCAAAACTGTTTCGAGTTTTGGGATGTGTGTGAGATCTCGCAGTCTGCCTACCCCTTCCTAACACACAGTGATGTTAGAGCTGTTTCTTGTCATTGACTCAAGTCTGCCTCTGGTTATTAACCCTTTTGCTACCACACTACAGAAGGTTAACCCCCTTCACGGCGACAATACAGAAGGTTAACCCTTTCACCGCCACACGACAAAGGGTTAACCCTTTCACTACCACACTACAGAAGGTTAGCCCTTTTACTACCACACTGCATACGGTTAACCATTTCACTGCCACACGACAAAGGGTTAACCCTTTCACTACCACACTACAGAAGGTTAACCTTTTGCTACCACACTACATAAGGTTAACCCTTTCACTACCACACTACAGAAGGTTAACCCTTTCACTACCACTACAGAAGGTTAAGCCTTTCACAACCACACTACAGAAGGTTAACCCTTTCACTACCACACTACAGAAGGTTAACCCTTTCACTACCACACTACAGAAGGTTAACCCTTTCACAACCACACTACAGAAGGTTATATTTCGTATAGCATCGCGTCCCGCTCTGAGCCTTACGAGATACTTCCATCTCCTGTGATACCTAATGTATCTCCCACGAACAAAAAACACATGCACCCCACCTGTATGGGGCCCCGCCCCTTATGGTGGTACCACCCATATAACCATGACTCTGGTCATGAAACACCCTTCCTCTATTTTCGTCCCAGCGTACTGGATGCTTGCACCATACGAGCTAGCGGAATGAAAAGATTAAGGAAGATTAATAATGTTGAGGGCTTACCGGAGGATTGTGTTTCCCTGGATTCTCCGGAGCTTGTTTCGACGACGCAGACCTATGCTGGTGGTTCCTCGGCTGACGGCGACGGACCGAGGGGCAGCGTACAAGGTTTGGCTAACGGGTCGGCTTGTACAAAGGTGAGGTCTGTGTCAGTAGGCGTCGATGTCGGTGTTGGTCGTGCTGTGGAGTATGTTTCGGCACTAGGGCCGGTGCGGCTTGGCGATCGTTCCACTGTAGTGGGCGATGTCTTGGCGATCCTGGAACATGCTGTTGACGCTAATGCTACTGCTACTGCTAATGCTAATGCTACTACTGCTTCTTCTGCTAACGCTGATGTTGACGCTGGAATGTCTAATAATCCCCGCCGCGGGATTCCGCTTTTCCCTCCTCTTGCCACCTTCATTGATGAAGGTCAGTCGGTGGTGGGTGTGGGGGGGTTCGCTGAGCTCTATTTACCTTTTTTGCGGGTGAAGGGGCTGACGACGGGGTTCAGCCCGGGGGTACCTTGGCTAAGTAGCCAGGTAGCTTCTTTTTTGTGCCCAGGCGGGGATGAACGACGTTCCGCCCGGCCGTTGCTTGATAGCATGTCGGCTCGGAGGGTGGCAGTATGGACGAATGAGTGGTATACTGCTGCAGGATGGCATTTAGCGGCGGCCAGTGTTGTGGCTCAGCTGGCTACTTTCCTATCCAAGATGGCGTCGGGTTGTAGGTCTTTGGGTCCAACCGACACTATGAACGTGATTCATGTTTGTGGTGTTATAGAGATCTTGACTCAGTCGCAAGCTATAACTGCGGGGAGGATTCGGATGCTATCGACTTTGGTTGTTAGGCATCTTTGGTTGGAGCAGTCTCCTCTTGGGGAAGAGGATAGGTTTTCTCTCCTCACGACTCCTTTTTCCACAGATAGTCTTTTTGGGCGTTCTGTGGAGGCGCAGGCGGTTTTTGATTCGGGTCCTACACCGCCTCACGCTGTGCAGCCAGGGGTGGGAGCACGGTCTCGTCAACGACTGTGGCGAGATCCTCGACAGGCGGCCATGTTTCCCCCGCCAGTGGTGCCCTGGTTGGAGAATCGACAGGGTTTCGCAAGGCCGACAGTCTTGGCGGCCGAGGGATCGGCCATTTTGGGTGATTTCGGGGTTGGTAAACCACCCCGTCGTCATTTTGCCGCGAGCAGCCCGCTCCCCGTTCAGTCCTCTCTCTGGTATCCCCAGAAGCGGGGCTTTGAGCGTTCTCCTTTGGCTGCGGGCCGCGAACCTTCTTTGAAGCGTATGCGGCCCCATTCTTCACTTCTCATGGAGACAGGGGCTGACACCCAGTTGATGGCTGAGCCTGGGTCTGTCCGTGAGAATGTTCCGTCGTCGCGTGGTTCCTACACCGCAGGTTGTGGGTGGGTGGAACCTGGTGTTGCAGCTGCCACTAGCTCCAGTGGTCAGCAGGGGGACTCGGTGCCTCTTCTGTTGAATGCTCAGCAGGGGTTACCCCGGCTTCGCCCTCGCCAGGCGGGGTATCGCGCTGTTGCCTCCCACTCCCGTCAAACCGGCAGTGGTCTGCAAAGGAGAGGCTGGCGTGATTTGAGTGGTAGCAATATCACTGCAGGGCTTCGGCGTGTAGGAGCCCATGGGGTCCTCAGGCCTTGCGTGTCTGGCTGCGGAACGGCTCCTCAGCGTGTGCTGGAGGGGTGTTCAGGGGGTGAGTGTGTGTCCACAAGTTTGATGACCGCTTCTCCCGTATCAAACCGGCCCTTTCTGTCGGGGTCCCCCCTTGGGTGCTTTGCACGACGGGGGGGACCGGGCCAATTATCTGCTGTTCCTTGCGGCCCAGCGTCAGTTGACGGCGGGGGCGCTGTGGGATTATATTCACATATGGCGACGGGAATGTCCCTTGAATCGGTGGATGAGGAGAACGTTAGAGGCGGGGCTGGTTTTGCAGTTTGCGCGGCCCCATCCTCCGTTCTCAGGTTTGGTGCCGACCCTATTGTTAGGGTCGGGCGCGGTGACAGCCCTGGCCGACGAGATTCAATCTCTGTTGGCGAAGCAGGCCGTCGTTGTGGTCCCGAGAGAGGACGCAATGTCAGGCGTCTACTCCCGTTATTTTCTGGTGCCCAAGAAAACTGGGGGGGTCAGACCTATACTGAATCTGTCCATGTTCAATCGGTTGATTGTAGTGAGACCGTTCAGGATGTTGACCGTCCGACTCCTTCTGCTTGCTGTCAGGAGGGGGGACTGGTTCACCTCCATAGACCTGAAGGATGCGTATTTTCACATACCCATTTTCCCTCCTCACAGGAAGTTCCTACGGTTCCTGTTTCAGGGCGTAGCGTACGAGTACCACAGAATGCCGTTCGGTTATTCTCTGGCTCCCCGCACATTCACCAAGTGCGTGGCGGCTGCTCTGGGGCCTTTACGTCGTCGGGGGATACGAGTTCTGTTCTATCTCGACGACATTCTGCTCCTCAGCCGTTCAGAGGAGGTTGCCAGGTCTCATACTCGACTGGTGGTGGAATTCCTCACCAGCCTGGGTTTTGCTGTGAATTGGAAGAAGAGTACCCCTCTTCCCAGTCAACAGGTGGAGTACTTGGGCTTGACATTGAGGTCGAAGCCCATGCTTGCGACCCTCTCGGAGCAGCGTCGGGGGGCTCTCCGTCACGCGCTCTGGGGTTTCCGTCTGGGAGGGACGGTTACGGCGCTGCAGGTGATGCGTCTGCTGGGCCTTATGTCGGCGGCCCACACGGTGGTTCCTCTTGGCCTCCTCTTTATGAGGCGGATACAGAGGTGGTTTCTCTCTTTGAGAATAGATCCGGTGTGGGGCAAAGGGAGACGGTTGACGGTTCCTTTGTCGATATGGGTGGGATCTCGCCCACTGGGGGAGGCTGGGTATCCTCTCCGCTGGGGTCCCCATGGGCAGCAGTGGCTCCCACGTCACGGTTTTCACCGACGCCTCTCTCACAGGTTGGGGAGGGGCGTTTCGGACCCACGCAGTGGGGGGCAGCTGGACGGGTCATGCCGACCCAGCTGTCCTGCATATCAATGTGTTGGAGTTGAAGGCGGTCCTCCTGGTCCTCAAACGGCTCGGCCACCTGGTGGTAGGCGAACATGTTTTGATCAGGACGGACAATGTGACGGCGGCGGCGTATATCAACAGGCAGGGTGGGACTCGTTCCGCCCGCCTGCTCCGGGTGGCGCGCGAACTGTTGCTATGGGCATCCCGCAGGCTGCGCAGTCTGCGGGCGCTCCACGTTCCTGGTACGGAAAATGTGGCGGCGGATATAATGTCTCGGGGCGGTCCTCGTTGCGACGAGTGGGAACTCCGCCCCGACATAGTCAGACAGATCTGGGATCGGTTCGGGGAGGCCTCGGTAGATCTGTTTGCGTGCCGACGTTCTCACAAGTGCCCCTTGTGGTTCTCGCTCAGTCAAGCGGATCATCCCCCCTTGGGGGTGGATGCCTTCTCGACCTTTCCGTGGCCGCCCGGTCTTCTGTACACCTTCCCTCCTGTACAGCTGTTGAGTCAGCTGTTGGAGCGGATACGGAGGGAGCGCAGGACGGTGATCCTGGTCGCGCCGGACCGGGGCACGTCAGTGTGGTTCCCGGTCTTAATCCAGCTTCTGGTCGCTCCTCCTTGGGTCATTCCGTGGTCAGCGACGGCCCTCTCGCAGCACAACGGAGTGCTTGTCCAGCCTCCGGTGTTGGGTCAACGCCTGGTGGTGTGGCTGGTGGGAGGGTGAGTCTGGAGAGGATGGATCCCGCAGTGGTTGATACCATCCGGTGTGCGCATGCTCCCTCCACTGTCGCGGTTTACGCGGGCAGGTGGCGTGCGTTCCAAGAATGGTGTAAGGGGGGGGGCTGTGACCCAGTCTCCTGCCCCCTGGATGCTGTTCTGGGTTATCTCCAGTCTCTCCTTGATAGTCTGTCGGCTTCGACAGTGAGGGTATATACGGCAGCTATATCCTCCTATCATGAGGGATTTGAGGGGGATGTCTTGTTCAGCCACCCTCTTGTGAAGCGTTTCCTGCTTGGCGCTCGACGCGTTAAGCCGGTGCAACGCTCCTTGGCTCCGACTTGGGATCTTCAATTGGTCCTCGGTCGGTTGTCCTTGGCCCCGTTTGAGCCGCTCGAGCAGGCGCCGTTGGGACGGCTGTCTTTCAAGACCGCGTTCCTACTGGCTGTCACTTCCGCTAAACACGTGGGTGAGCTCTGTGCTCTCTCGGTACGTCCAGAGTGCCTGTCTTTTCGGACCGATTGCGGTGCCACTCTGCGACCTAATCCTGCTTTCGTGCCTAAGAATATCCGGAGTTCCTTCCGGTCCCGGGATATTGTGGTTCAGGCTTTTCGTCCTCCTCCTCACACTAGTGAGTTAGATGCGGGCCTTCACCTGTCATGTCCAGTCCGTGCTTTGGGGTTTTACCTCAGCCGTACTCAGGACTTCAGGGTTACCGACCAGCTTTTTGTCTGTTACGGTGGGGCTCGTGCTGGTAAGGCACTGTCGAAGCAGCGCCTGTCCCATTGGTTGTGCGAGGGTATTGCCCTCTGCTACACGTTGGCTGGGCAGGATCCCCCTGGGGGCGTCAGGGCGCACTCCACTCGTGGGGTGGCTGCCTCTGCCGCTCTCCTGGGTGGGGCCTCGGTGGAGGACATCTGTGCTGCAGCTTCATGGTCCTCACCGGGCCCCTTTGTAAGGTTTTACCTCATGGACATGACCGGGGGTTCTGTCTCCCAGGCGGTTCTGGGGTCTGTGGCCTTTCCTGCTTCCCGTCCTTTGGTCGGGTAGCAGGAGTGTATGGGTATGGGCCGCAGTGTGTTGAGTCACACGTGGTTCCGCCTGTACGGTGTGTTCAAGGGGTTCTGGCTCCCTCTTGTTCGCATTCAGGTGGAGTTGACTGCGCCCCCCTTTCGTTAGGAAGGATGGGGTGACAGGGCTCCCCGCACCCCTTGATGTGGGCTTACGGGTCCTCAGGGGGTACATCTGTCGGGTCTCGCGCCCGCTCTTCCCCATTATCTCGTAAGGCTCAGAGCGGGACGCGATGCTATACGAAATATAACGATAGGTTATGTAGATAACCTAGTTATATTAGTATAGGCTAAGCGTCCCGCTCTGCGCGCCCTGAGTTTCCTCTTGAGGGGTCTTTTCCTGGGACGGGTTTTTGGCGAGGAAGGGTGTTTCATGACCAGAGTCATGGTTATATGGGTGGTACCACCATAAGGGGCGGGGCCCCATACAGGTGGGGTGCATGTGTTTTTTGTTCGTGGGAGATACATTAGGTATCACAGGAGATGGAAGTATCTCGTAAGGCTCAGAGCGGGACGCTTAGCCTATACTAATATAACTAGGTTATCTACATAACCTATCGTTAACCCTTTCACTACCACACTGCAGAAGGTTAACCTTTTTACTACCACACTGGTAGTGTAAGGGTTAAAGCCCTTACACGTAGCAGGAACCAGCTGGAACAAAGAGCAACATCTCCTTCACATCAAAATGGTAAATGGTTTTATCCAAAGTGCTTCATAATTTTGTTCCTAACATTTTACCCATTCACTCACACACCGACAGCGGAGGCAACCATGCAAGGTGCCGACCTGCTCATCAGGAGCAATTTGGGGTTAAGTGTCTTGGACTCTTCGACACGCTGCCCGGGAGGAGCGGGAATCGAACCGGGAACCTTCTGATTACCAGATGAGCACTCTACCTCCGGACCAACAGGGTTTATGGGAAATGGTCTTAGTGTTTAAGTTCAGCCAGGGTTTAATTGGTTAAAACATGCATTCACCCTTTATCTTAAGTTGAGAAAAAAAACATTATTTGTTTCCCCCAGTGATCTTCAGTCGTCTGTGTGAGATGCACCTGGAGACGGAGTCTGACGGGGAGCTCGACTTCCTCGCTGCGTTCGCCAACTACAACCCAGGTAACGTCTCACATCACTATAAAAACTACAACCCAGGTAACGTCTCACATCACTGTAAAAACTACAACCCTGGTAACGTCTCACATCGCTGTAAAAACTACAACCCAGGTAACGTCTTACATCACTGTAAAAACTACAACCCAGGTAACATCTAACATTGCTGTAAAAACTACACCCCAGGTAACGTCTAACATCGCTGTAAAAACGACAACCCAGGTAACGTCTAACATCGCTGTAAAAACTACAACCCAGGTAACGTCTCACATCGCTGTAAAAAACTACAACCCAGGTAACGTCTCACATCGCTGTAAAAACTACAACCCAGGTAACGTCTCACATCGCTGTAAAAACTACAACCCAGGTAACGTCTCACATCGCTGTAAAAACTACAACCCAGGTAACGTCTCACATCGCTGTAAAAACTACAACCCAGGTAACGTCTCACATCGCTGTAAACGATTAACCCTTTCACTGCCGCACTACCAAACGGTCAACCGATATCAACCGATACCGATACCTATGCAGGGTTTCCCCCCCCCCAAAAAACAGAATAATTTCAGGTAATTAACATTACATATCTCTTGTCATGTAATTAACACAACATTATGCATACTTTGACAATAAATAAAATAATAATTTGTTCTTACTTGCTTGCCTGGGTAAATTAAGGTTAAATAAATGTAATTAAAATTTTATTTTTTTATATATATATATATATTTTTGAAAACCGATACCGATATTTTCCGATATCACATTTTTATGCCAATATCGGCCGATAATATCGGTAGGCCGATAATATCGGACATCCCTAGTCTTAACCCAATAATACACGAGACCCTCTTCTTGGGACCAAGTAAGGTTTTGTCGATATTCCAATGTACAGTTTTGCTTGTACAGTTGTACAGTTTCCCTGACCCCACCCACCCAACCCCCTCCAATGTACAGTTCCCCCCACCTACCCAACCCCCCCCCCCCACCCCACCTACCCAACCTCCTCCAATGTACAGTTTCTACATCAAATGCATATACTCTCTTTTTTAGACTCTTTTTGTACCACAAACAGTACTGTATTTGTAAATCTGGTATGTCATAAATGTATAGATGTAGCAGTACTGTCTATCTGTATGTCGTGTGTGTCATATATGTTAGAGTGAATTGAAAATGGGGGACCCTGATGTAAACAAGACAAAAGTCTTTCTCGGGTCTGCATCCCCTTAACAATTGTGTGTATTGAGCTGTACTGTATTGTACCCATTCTGCAATCTGGTAATACAATTTTCAATCAATCAATCAATCAATCAATCAATCAATCAATCAATCAATCAATCAATCAATCAATCAATCCACCTCCCTCCCTCCCTCCCTCCCTCCCTCCCTCCCTCCCTCCCTCCCTCCCTCCCTCCCTCAAGGTGACAGCTCCGAGGAGGACTCAGACGAGTGCAGCTGTGCTAACGGCCGCTGCGTGCGCTCCTACCTGGGGACCATGTGCGAGTGTAACGGAGGCTTCAGGCTGGACCACTCTCGCACTCGCTGCACAGGTCTGTAGTCTCTCTCCCTCTCTCTCTGTGTGTCTGTCTCTGTCTGTCTGTCTCTCTCTCTCCCTCTCTCTCTCTGTGTCTGTCTGTCTCTCTCCCTCTCTCTCTCTGTCTGTCTGTCTTGCTCTCTCTCTCTCTGTCTCTCTCTCACTGTCTCTCTCTCTCTCCCTCTCTCTCTCTGTGTCTGTGTCTCTCTGTCTCTCTCTCTCTGTGTGTCTCTCACTGTCTCACTCTCTCTATCTCTCCCTCTCTCACTGTCTTTCTCCCTCTCTCTTTGTGTGTCTGTCTCTGTCTGTCTCTCTCTCTCTCCCTCTCTCTCTGTGTCTGTCTCTCTCTCCCCCTCTATCTCTGTGTCTCTCTCTATCTCTCTCTCTGTCTCTGTCTCTCTCTCTCTCTCTGTCTCTCTCTCCCTCTCTCTCTCTCTCTCTGTCTCTCTCTCTGTCTCTCTGTCTCTCTCTCACTGTCTCTCTCACTGTCTCTCTCTCACTCTCAATTCAATTAAATTCAAATGGCTTTATTGGCATGACGTACTTCTACATGTTGCCAAAGCAAATGATTAATATTAAACATGGATTACAAACAGATATAAGTACATACAAAATATCATCATAAAATAAAACATCAAATATTACGGTGTAAACACATGTCAGGTGACTGTCACTCACTGTCCCTCAGTTTATGGCAGGCAGCAACATAGGCTGCTGCTAGCTCACAGCTGGTTGAGTCCTCCCCTAGTAGGACTGGTAGTTTTCCTGTATCTGGTAGTGCAAGAAAACCTTTTGTTATTAATTCAAATTTTTAAAAATGCTTTTCTCTAATATATTTAATTATTTATATTTTTCACATTTGGTGAGGAAGTGCAACTCAGTTTCAGGCTCACTGAGGATGCAATGACAGCACAGCCTTTTCTCTGCAGGAAGCCAGGTTTTCCTGTGCCTCCCCTTTTCAACAGCGAGGCTGTGCTCACTCAGTCTGTATTTTGTCAAGGTTCTTTTTAGTTGTTGATCAGTCACCATGCTCAAATAATCTGCTATGGTGTACTGTCGATTTAGAGCCAGATAGCACTGCATTTTGCTCTGTGCTTTTGTTTGTGTTTTCCAATAGGTGATGTAATTTTGTTTTAGCTGTGTAGTAATTTGATTTATTCTGATTGGTGATGTGTTCTGTTCCTGGGGTGTGTTAAGAGAGCAGGTTTGTGGACTCAGCCTCAGGACCAGCTGGGTAAGGGGGTTCCTGCTGCTCCTCAGCTCTTGGCACTGCAGGGCTTGATAGTGGTACGAGAGGGGGTCACTTTGTTTTAGGTGTGTCCAAAAGTTAATTGCTCTTTTTTGTATTTTTAGTATTAGTGGGTAACGGCCTAATTCTGCCCTGCATGCATTGTTTGTAGGGATGCTCGATATTGTCCAACTCTTAATTTCCGATACCGATATCAACCGATACCGATATATGCAGGGTTTCCCCCCCCAAAAAACTGAATAATTTCAGGTAATTAACATTACATATCTCTTGTTATGGAATTAACACAACATTAAGCATACTTTTGACAATAAATAAAATCAGAATTTGTTCTTACTTGCTTGCCTGGGTAAATAAAGGTTATAGAAATGTAAAAAGATTTTTTTTCTTTTTTTTAAACAGATACCGATATTTTCCGATATCACATTTTAATGCCCAATATCGGCAGATAATATCGGTAGGCCGATAATATCGGACATCCCTAATTGTTTGTAGTTTTCCTCTGGACATGTAGGAGAATCTTACAGAACTCTGCATGCAGGGTCTCGATGGGGTGTTTGTCCCATTGGGTAAAGTCTTGTTTTGTAAGTGGACCCCACACCTCACTGCCATAGAGTGCAATTGGTTCAATAACACATTAAATTAATTTTAACCAGATTCGAATTGGTATTTCTGTTTGTATATTTCTTTTTATGGCATAGAAAGCCCGGCGTGCTTTCCCTCTCAGCTCATTGACTGCTTCCTTAAAATGTCCAGTTGAACTTAGTTTTAGGCCTAAATAGGTGTAATGTGTGCAGTACTCTACATGTTTTGTACCAATTGAGAACTTTGGTAGGACGTCCTGAGATCTGGATCTTTTTTGGAATATCATTATTTTGGTCTTTTTGGGGTTTACTGCCAGGGCCCAGGTCTGACAGTAATGCTCTAGCAGGTCCAGGCTCTGCTGTAGGCCGTCTGCTGTGGGGGACAACACAACCAGGTCATCTGCAAAGAGCAGGCATTTCACTTCCCGATTGTGGAGACTTACACCGGGGGCTGAGGACTTTTCTAGTATATTAGCCAATTCATTAATATATATATTGAAGAGTGCCGGGCTGAGGTTGCAGCCCTGACGAACGCCTCGCCCTTGGATAAAGAATTCTGTTCTTTTTTTGCCAATTTTTACGCTGCACATATTACCAGAGTACATTGATTTAATAATATCATATGTTTCACCCCCTACACCACTCTCTATAACTTTATAGAACAGTCCTGTATGCCAAATAGAATCAAAAGCCCTTTGGAAGTCAATAAAACAGGCATATATTTTGGTTTTATTTATGTTTATCAATTAGGGTATGTAGGGTGTAGATATGATCGGTTGTGCAGTGTTTTGGTATAAATCCAATTTGGCTTTTACTCATGACATTGTGCTTGGTAAGGAAGTTTAAAAGTCTGGTATTCATAATACTACAGAAAACCCCCAGATTACTGTTCACACAGACTCTCTCTCTCTCTCTCTCTCTCTCTCTCTCTCTCTCTCTCTCTCTCTCTCTCTCTCTCTCTTCTCTCTCTCTCTCTCTCTCTCTCTCTCTCTCTCTCTCCTCTCTCTCTCTCTCTCTCACCTTCTCTGTCTCTGTCTGTCTCTCTATCTCTCTCTGTCTCTCTCTCTCTGATTCTGACACATGAACATGGTCTCTCTCTCCCTCTCCTCAGATATCGATGAGTGCGCTGAACCTGGGATCCGCAGCAACCCGTGTAAGAACGCCCGCTGCGTCAACACCTCGGGCTCCTTCAAGTGCTACTGCAACACGGCTTCGTCCCCGCCCGCCGGCCCAACATCTGCGTCCGCCCGCGCTCCCGGTAACGCTCCCGGCACCGCTCCCGGTAACGGGTCTCGCGGGTCCTGCCGCACCAGGCGAGCCACGCCACTCAAACGGCTCGTTTGCTAAAAACAAAATGTACAAACATGTATCCTGGTTGCGTCTATACTTTCTACAACGGAGCTCGGTTTCCGGGTTCCTCCGATTGGCCACGACGCCCACGTGACCTCCGCTAGCACGCCCCCTTCCTGCCGCGCGCCGCGCTGCGCTCGCCAAGCTCCTGCCGCGCCGAGCTCCTGCCTTCCTCAATGAAATGGAAATCGCTACTAGGGTGAACGCTGGCTGTTGGTAACACCACCCACTTCAATGACAGGCTCTCATATTTGCGAATGCATAAACTATTAAAAAATATACCGTTAACTGGAATATGTTGTTTCTTTACACATATGTTGGATTATGTAATTGGTTTGTCATGACAAACCAATAAAATCGCTACTTTACATCAGGCTGAACGCTGTTATGCTGCCACCACCCACTTCAATGACAGAGCTCGGCGCATTACATCAGGCTGAACGCTGTTATGCTGCCACCACCCACTTCAATGACAGAGCTCGGCGCATTACATCAGGCTGAACGCTGTTATGCTGCCACCACCCACTTCAATGACAGAGCTCGGCGCATTACATCAGGCTGAACGCTGTTATGCTGCCACCACCCACTTCAATGACAGAGCTCGGCGCATTACATCAGGCTGAACGCTGTTATGCTGCCACCACCCACTTCAATGACAGAGCTCGGCGCATTACATCAGGCTGAACGCTGTTATGCTGCCACCACCCACTTCAATGACAGAGCTCGGCGCATTACATCAGGCTGAACGCTGTTATGCTGCCACCACCCACTTCAATGACAGAGCTCGGCGCGGCAGGAGCTTGGCGCTTAGCTGGCGAGCGCGGCGCGCGGCAGGAAGGGGGGCGTGCTAGCGGAGGTCACATGGGCGTCGTGGCCAATCGGAGGAACCCGGAAACCGAGCTCCGTTGTAGAAAGTATAGACGCATCCTGGTTCCTCTTCTCGCTCCTCTATTGCACATTTACACTTCAGAAGGCAGATCGGCAAAGGCATATATTTGTTTTGCGATATATTTTTGTAATGTTTTTTGTTTGTTTCTTTTTAAATGTCCGTTCATTTAATGATTCTTAAATGTGCTTCTGGTCCGTCGACCTCATCGCTCCTGTCTACCTGAAGCCCTCCCATTCTACCTGAAGCCCCTCCCTCTATACCTGAAGCCTCTCCCTGTCTACCTGAAGCCCCTCCCTCTCTACCTGAAGCCCCTCCCTCTCTACCTGAAGCCCCTCCATGTCTACCTGAAGCCCCTCCCATTCTACCTGAAGCCCCTCCCTCTCTACCTGAACCCCCCCTCTCTACATGAAGCCCCTCCCATTCTACCTGAAGCCCCTCCCTATCTACCTGCAGCCCCTTCCTGTCTACCTGAAGCCCCTCCCATTCTACATGAAGCCCTCCCTCTCTACATGAAGCCCCCCTCTCTACATGAAGCCCCTCCCATTATACCCGAAGCCCCTCCCATTCTACCTGAAGCCCCTCCCGTTCTACCTGAAGCCCCTCCCTGTCTACCTGAAGCCCCTCCCTGATCCTGATTTGACTGTACAGTGTGTTCAATGGAATATCCTGTTTTAATAACATTGTTGCCCCCCCCCCCCCCCCCCCCCCCCCCCCAGTGTTTTGTTGATGTGTAGTATTTTGAAGCCCCTCCCCCCCCCCCAGTGTTTTGTTGATGTATAGTATTTTGAAGCCCTCCCCCTCTGTTTTGTTTATGTGTAGTATTTTAAGCCCCTCCCCTCAATGTTTTGTTGATGTGTAGTATTTTTAAGCCCCCTCAGTGTTTTGTCGAATTTTTGCCATAATGCACCTAAGTGGCCTTTGAAAGGATACTTTGATATTTGGAATTTTTGTGTTTTAGTGTTTTTTTCTACCAGACCCTCGTCCCATTGGGGACAAATGTATATTTACCCCATTGGGGACAAATCTCTGTATTCACCCCTGACATTGGTTTCCCTTACTTGGACTTTTAACATTGTTAGCCACGGGGCAATTTGAGTTTCCGGAAAAAATCTCTCCCCCGTCACCTCATCTACTGCCGAGGCGACCTTGAGCAAGGCACTTGACCCTCAACCGTTCGAGTGCAGCTACTCAGTGGCCAACGGTAGAAGACTGTGGCTGTACTGGGCGGCTCCAGGGCCTGTCTGTCTCCGTCCCTCCCAAGCCGGTGCTGCAAAAAGGAAGGTGTTCTTGTCTACTTGCCTGCATGAGTAAGGGTTCAAAAAAAGAAGGAAAAAAAAGGTCAGATAATGGAAAAGAACACAACTAAGATAAAAAAAGATTCCAGTATCTCATTATTAACGTGTTTACCGATGAATCTAGAGGGAAATGTTTGCTACGTGTGGCTAAATGATTCAGGAAAGAAGTGAAATGATGTGACTCCTCTGTAGGTTTGTGTTTTGTCTGCATATTGTAACAAGGAACCAAAGGGTCTTGAGGAAAGAATAAACCCAATAAACAAGACGGATGCCAACCACTCAGATACGTGTTCCTCTTGATGTTCCGTTAGGAAGCAGCTTCACCTCTCTCTCTCTCTCTCTCTCTGCGCCTCTCTCTGTCTCTCTCTCTCTCTGCCTCTGTCTCTGTCTGTCTCTATCTCCCTCTGTGTGTGTGTCTCTCTCTCGGTCTCCCTGTCTCTCTCTCTCTGTCTCTCTTTCCCTCTCTGTCTCTCTCTGTGTGTCTCTCGCTCTTGCTCGCTCTCCCTCTCTCTCTCTCTCTCTCTATATATATGTGTGTATATGATTTATATATATATATCATTAATATATTAATGATATCTACATATCCACTGTAGCTCTAACAGAGAGACCATACGAGCTCCACAAGAGGATATCTACATATTAAATATCAAATTTTGAGCTGGAGGAAATAACAGAGGAAGAGGTAAGAACCATCCTTGTGGCGCTGAAACGCTCTAAGGCCAGGGACACTCATGGCCTGGACACAGATTTGATAAAAACGCACTCCGACGCTCTAGTAAAATCAGCATATTATTGAATCAATCGATCAGCTCAAAGGAGGTGCCATCAACACGTTTTTTTTAATCTGGTAGCAGGGTATCGGTGGCCAACTACAGGCCAATCAGCATCCTACCCACCATATCTAAGGTTGCTGAAAACTTATGATTAAACATTTGGACAAAGGTCACACCCCACTCCACTCACTACAATTTGGCTTCCGTGCTCATCACTCCACTGAGTCAGCTAACTGTGTTTTTATTGAAAAGGTTAAGTATATGCTGGACAAAAACCCATAATATGCATAATAGCATATACTTAACCTTTCTAAGATCCAGGAACACAGCACTTACATATTATGCTGTTATTCCTGGATCTTAGAAAGGCATTTGACACCGTCAACCATCAAATACTTTTGGCAAAGTTGTCTCATTTCAATTTCTCTGCAGATACAATACAATGGTTTAAGTCTTACCTAACAAATAGAAAACAGTGTGTCATGGTTGATGGTGTCAAATCTCCTTATCTTGACAATCCAGTCGGTGTCCCGCAGCGATCGATCGTTGGGCCATTACTGTGTTCCCTGTACATCAATGACCTGCCGGACATATGCCCTGACTTCAATGTACAGATGTACACTGAAGACGCTGCCATTTTTGTGCATGGAAAAAAAATTAAAGCACCATAGATAGCACTGAAACTGCTCTTACTAAAATAATTAGTGACCTCAGAAAAAACTCAAATATGCTAATAAAGTCTACATTTTCGTCCTATTGACCATGATATCCTAATAAATTGTTTAGAAAAGTTAGTTGGTCTTTCTGACCGTATTAAACTGGTTCAGAACATATATCGAAGGGAGACATTTATTACGTCAGTCAGGCTTGGACAGGAAGGCTCTACAGAGAGTAGTGCGCTCAGCAGAGCTGACTGACTGGGTGGCTGATTGGTTGGTTGAGTGAGTGAGTGAGTGACTTATTGACTAGCTAGCTAGCTGGCTGACTGTCGGTAACACTTTATAATAACACTCAGTTATAAGACCTTTATAAGGTATTTGTAGATAATGAACTAACCATGAACAGATCATTTATATGCATTTGTAAATTATTATTAAAGCATTTATAACTATATTTGTATAACATTTACAAATGAGTTCTACATTATTTATAACTCATTATCAACATTGTTTGTACTTGATTTGTTCATCATTAAATAACGTTTAATGTGTAGTAACACATTTGTAGATGCTTTGAAAAATGGATATGAAAAAACGACTATACTGTACAAGTCAAGTCAAGAGTTTTATTTGTCACGGCATACAAGTATACAATGAAATGCGGGTGGTCTTGCCCGCAACGATGTGCAAATAACATAAAATAGAATCAACATTGTGCAATAAACAAGTAACATTGTGCAATAAACAAGTAACATATTAGGGCATATCGGTATATGTACATAAGTTATTTACAGAGCATGGAGGACATGCTAGGTCCTTTGGTAGTGTCTTTCTGTACATGCTAATTTATACAATCTCGGGTTATACTATACTATTTTTAAAGTGACCTTTCCTTCGTGGCCATAAGTGTGGGCATGTGCAGCATGAGTGTGTGCTTGCTCATGTTAAAGTGGCTGCTAGTGTGTGAGCGTGTACAGTGTGTGTGTGCTCATGTGTGCTTGTGTGTGGAGAGTTCAGTGTTCAGGGCTCTGATGGCCTGGGGGAAGAAGCTGAGCCGAAGTCCTAGTAGCTGGTGTTCGCAGGCGTCTGCCTGACCTCAGCAGCATGAACAGGCTGTTGTTGGGGTGGTGTGGGTCTTTCATTATTCTGCAGGCTCTGGATTTGCACCTCTTGTTGTATAGAACCTGCAGGGGTTTGATTGATTGATTGATTGAAAAGTTTATTAACAGATTGCAGAATGGGTACAGTACAGCTCAGTGCAATACCCGTGGTACGCTCGGCTGAGCGCACCACTCTCTGTAGGGCCTTCTTGTCCTGTGCCGTGCTGTTTCCATACCAGGCAGTGATGTTTCCAGTCAAGATGCTCTCTACAGCTCCGGAGTAGAAGGACTGGAGTATCTTCCCAGATACTCTGAACTTCCTTAACTGTCTCAGGTGGTAGAGGTAGAGGTACCTCCATTTATTTGTTCATGTTCAACAAATGATTTGTTAAGACATTCATAAAACATCTATAAATCATTTGCCGATGCTATTGTGTGCCCTAATCTAAAGTGAAGCCTATTCATCATTAACAAATGTCTAATAGTTTGTTTATTTGTGGACTTTTATGAATACACACGAAGCAATTACCAGACTTGTCTTTTCATGTTTAACAAAGTATTTGTTAAGACATTCATAAAACATCTATAAATCATTTGCAGATGCTATTGTGTGCCCTAATCTGAAGTGAAGCCTATTCATCATTAACAAATGTCTAATAAATACAGTTAATTATTTGTTTACTTTTTCATCACCTGTTAAAAATGTTGTAGACAGCTTTTGGATACACACTTATTTGTGACATCAAACAGTGACAGAATTAGGACTATAGATAAATGCAATTTTATTAACATATAAAATACATGCGCATAACATATAGTGTAATGTGGGGGGCACTAGGACCCAGGAGTACCCTGGCCAGGTATAGGGAGGTGTAGTCTGACATCACTGTGGTTGTTCCACCCGTATAGGTTTTCATCATTGGGAAAATGGATTATCGGCTATTGTAACAATTCTGCCGCATGGAAATTGACAAGCTTCCATCTTTGCACAAAATGAGTTCCCTTCTACCACTAACATTATTGTTTAAGCGTTTTTTGTTGAAATAAAGGTAGTTATAAGGTTTTAAATTTGTCGTAAAAAAAGAACTACAGTTACCAGTAGGCAGCCTGTTGTTCAGTAGGCAGCCTGTTCAATGCTGTCGCCTAATCCCCGTCACGGCCAGCTGATACCAAGCTAGCTAGCTAGCTAACGTTACCTAGCTAAACGTACTAGACGTTAGCAATGTCTACTGTCGTGAACCATTTTAAATCGGACATGTAGAGGAGTTTCAGGAACGAGTAAAATGTGCAGGTCCTCTTCTCAGACCTGTGGTTACTGGTTAAGCACTGCACGCATCATGCCCAGTTTTATCTCTGTGAGCTAGCTAGCTACTAACGTTAGGTAAAAAAAACAATAACGTTATAAACTATACACAATATGTACAACGAAACAATGATTTACATAGTATTTACAGTGATTTAATATGCAGCAAAATAACGTTATACGATTTAAATTATAAATACAAATATGGTAACGTGGTTGTGGCTTTTACAAATAGTGGTTAGCTTTAGAGATAAATGGTTATGATCACCGGAGCACTAGTGTTGGGTAGGGCTGACCCCTATTAACCGATTAGTCGACTAATCGGTCGAAAGGAGCCGTAGTCGACTGGCCAACCTCTTAGTCGAATATAAAAAAATATATATATTAATATTTTTATTTATTTATTTATCATTCTTTCCAAAAGAAAAGAGGCCTAGAAGCGTGGCTAACGCTAATGGCACGCATACCAGAGGCTAACTGCCTACGAAAACAGGCACAGAGGCACTGAAAGAGGATTTCACCCATCTAATGAACACACTAGACTAGACAAATATCAAGATGTATCCATCAGTGGACCAATTGCATGCTTTTGCAGAGGACAAGAAGCCTTCAGTCGACTCCTTCAGACATTAAGCACCCCCACAGCCCAAATGGAATGATAGAACATTTTTAATTTAAAATAAAAAATGTAAAGTTTAAAAATATTATACTTTTTTTTTTTTTTTTTTTTTTAAGTTGACCAATAGTCGAATAACGGCACATTTTGGCCAATCCTAGTCGACCATCCAAATCCTTAGTTGGGGACAGCCCTAGTGTTGGGTGAAACAGATACTAGCCACAGATTCAGGGTCAGTTATTTTCCCATACGTATTGGTAAGCTTATGGAATGTAAGGGAAATCTGATCCTAGGTCTGCGACTAAAGCCAGGAGTCTACGCTGTGGTGACGTCAGTCAGCAGCGCAAAATGGTAGTGTAGTTTCTCAGTGAACGAAAACATAAACGTTGTTAATTTGCTACTTTTACGATTAATTGCAAATATTTTCCTGTTGAGCTATATATTGTGGATGAATATGCACAGAAAGGTACACCATGTCAATGTCCATGCTTTATTTGTTTTAAAACGAGCCAATTTAGAAATGGACAATGGGGAAATACATTAAGTGGAACAGAGGGTGGAACAGGAAAAAGCAAAAATGACGTATACTGTACTACACCTCCCTATTGACAGAGTATGTAGAGGAAGTATCACGCAAGTGCGTGTTGCCGTCTGTTGAATGGAAGCACGATACATTAGCAGAGCCAAGTTATTTGCACTGCCCTACGCTTTTAACACATTGGCGGCCACTGGGATGCGTCTAATATCACTCTAGACGACCAGCATATGTAAACAGACTTGCACAGTCCGTGGGGCTGTTTGTAGAGCAAAATCTATACTTTATAGTATTGCTATCTGTCCATTCTCATTGTCAATTGAGACCATAAACCGTCCCTTCAAAATGGCTTAAAGAAAAAAAAATTTCATCAATACGTTCTCTTTAGTACTGATACATTTGTGACATAAACGGTATTCAAATATACAGTACTGTTACCCCTAGATCCTGACAGAGTATATACATATAATGGGGAGGGGACTGTACATTAGGAGGGGGTGGGTGGGTGGGAGGGAAATATACATACGGCGGGGAGGGAATATATACATGCGGTGGGGAGGAGACTGTCTATTAGGAGGTGGTGGGGGTTTTGGGCATTTACGGTGGCCAGTTTCGAATTGCAGCCTCCCGTAGGTGCTCTTTAAGAGCGGTTTTGAATGTGGGCAGGGATTCACATTCCTTTACAGCTTTGGGTAGGGCATTCCACATTGTTGTGGCATAATTGCGAAACGTGTTTAGTCCCTTGTTTGAGCCGAATCTGGGTTTAACATGATTTGTTGAGCTTCCTCTGGTGTAGTGGTTGTGGTATTCACTGACCTTTGGGAAGCTATAGACCACCGTAACACTTCCGGGATTCTGAAATCAGGGAGGAGATTGCGGGGGGGTCAAATGAATGAATGTGGACGAGAGCCGTGATGTAAGTGGTTGCCGATACGGCTGTGGGGGTGCTAGAGACATGATCGAATAGACGTTTATGCGCCTCGCTCTCCTGAACACGGCGTGACCCATAACTAATCGATCAGAACTAAATCGGCAGAGAAAAAGCCCATTTTAAAGCACCTATTCCGCATGGACATGCGCAGAGTGCCCATGGAGTCTGGACGACGCGAGATGACGCTCGAATGAATGTGGACTGTTCCATCAGAGGGGGGAGCTTCGATGGTCATGTAAGTGGCTACAGACCGCTGCACTTAAATATAAACATTAGTCTACCTGTAGACTCAATGAGGTAATTGTAGATGTCGCCATAAGACGCGTCTGGCCATTTAGTGGGATCATTTTTTCATTATCCTGTTCGGCTGAAAGGACATTGGCCACCGAAGCTCCCCCCTCTGATGGAACAGTCCACATTCATTCGAGCGTCATCTCGCGTCGTCCAGACTCCATGGGCACTCTGCGCATGTCCATGCGGAATAGGTGCTTTAAAATGGGCTTTTTCTCTGCCGATTTAGTTCTGATCGATTAGTTATGGGTCACGCCGTGTTCAGGAGAGCGAGGCGCATAAACGTCTATTCGATCATGTCTCTAGCACCCCCACAGCCGTATCGGCAACCACTTCCATCACGGCTCTCGTCCACATCCATTCATTTGACCCCCCCGCAATCTCCTCCCTGATTTCAATGTAACGCGGAAGTGTAGTGGTCTATCGCTTCAGGTGAGTAGAAAACTACATTAGAGACCCAAAAAAAAAAAGACAGATTCTGCCACAGGGAACACTGCATTATCGAGATAGCGCCCCAAAGAGGATCTGGCCGGTAATGCACTTTCTCGAATTCAAAGAGTAGGGTACATCTGCAGTGCAGCTCGGCGACCTTGAATAGGTTATTAAAATGGAATAAAAGCCAAAACAACTTGCCACGGATATATCCGTCCTTCGGTCCTTTAAAGGCCAACTTGCAGGTTAAACCCTACTCTTCAATTATGGGTAGTTTACATCATTTCATTGGTATCTAATTTCATAATTTTCTTTCCCCCATTTGACGCCGGAAATGCCACTCAGAAAGGGTTAAAAAGGTCCATGCACGAAAAACATGCACGGAGCAATTGAAAAAGCTTATCAGATGCTAGCAGGGCCGTGAAGTCACTCCAGGTAACTTTCCCTACTTCTGATCCACTACAATGGAGTTTGACGAGTGCAGAAAGCTATTTCCTTGATCCAAATGGACGCCTTACAAGACGCAAATGGGTTTAATCGTCGGAGACTTTGATGGACCAGTTACAACTGGTTGAAACAAGGTAGTTATAAGGTTTTTAATGTCGTAAAAAAAGAACTACATTTACCACTAGGCAGCCTGTTGTTCAGTACAGCAGCACTCAGTGATGGGCAAGCTACTTGGAAAATGTAGCAAGCTACACTACAAGTTACTCTCGATTAAATATAGCTCAACTACAATGGAAGCTATCCCCAGATAAATGTAGCAAGCTACACTACAAGAACATGGCAAAAATAGCTAGCTACATCGGCACTACTTTATTTTTATTTTTATTTTACTTCCTGATCAAGTTTCCACCAAACAAATAGGCAGGAAAAAAAATTCTCAGTTTGATTGTTTATTATAAAACTGAAACAAGCCCTCGGTCTGGCTTTTTGTGTCATCCTTTTAACATGAACTTGTATTATGTACAAAATCCAGGAAGGCAAAAAAAAAGAAAAGAAAGAGACCATTTGGTTTTATCAGTTTTTATAGTATAGTTTGTTGATTACTTTTGATGCAGTAATGGTCTTTTTCTTTTCTATTCTATCTTTATGTATTATTTATCCCTAAACTCTGCATCTTCTGAAACCTGCCCACTTTATCAACCAAAAACACACTTCTTCAATATCTGAATTGTAACTGTTTTACTTCATTTTACTAGTATTATGCTACCATGTATATACTACTACCAACTATGCTAATATGTCTATACTACTACAGTATGTACTCAGAGTATAACACTCAAGCTTGACACTGACAAACAATACTACTTATCCTTGGCTGCTAGATATGTACCACTCCTGCTGACTTGTTGTACACAATTTGTAAGTTGCTTTGAATGAAAGTGTCAGCTAAATGAGAACAATTTATTTAAATATGTAACTCACAAAACATTCCATGGCCCCAAAATCATGTGGGGACCCCCCCTGGGGGTCCTGTCCCACAGGTTGAGAACCACTGCTTTTCCCTCTTTTTTTCTTTTCTCCACCCCCATAATATTGTTCATTTTCTGCCTACAGTGAAACATCATCATGATAGCAGCTATCTGTTAGTTAAAGCTGTTGACAAAAAGTGTACTGACTTGTGTGCTGTTTGGGAAAAGTTGATTTTCATCAGCTCACCTGAATGTGTTCTCAAGTTAGTGCTGGACGTGTTGAGAGCAGCATATGTTTTAGCCGTTTTTTCAGTCAAACTCATAAATGTGTCCCAGATAGGGCCATGGAGAGGCATTGTTGTTATTGACATCATCATCTTCATCAATGCCATCGAACCCCTCTCCCATTTCGCGCGGACTGGTTCATGTAATCCGTTAAATTGCATTCATTCAGTACGTCTGTGTTTTGATTTTCACTTCCTGCTTTGCGGCTGGAGTCCCGCCCTATCCTGCCTCTGATTGGCCTACCCGTAATGTTTTGGCCTACCATACCCAATCGTGAGTCGTCATACTCATATCTAAACCAACCAACCAATCATAGAGGGTTTTTTACGGGGAGTTTTTTTTTTCTCCTCACAAATCTTCTAGTCTAGACTGTTTCTCCCGAAAGTAGCGTGTAACGTTTCTCGTCGCTACGTCACTACTTCGTTCTATAAATAGCTCCGCTACAGAGACCGCTACCCTGGTTAAAAAGTAGCGATGCTACTGAGAATTGTAGTTAAGCTATGTAGCGTCGCTACTTGTAGCTAGCTACTGCCCATCACTGGCAGCGCTACTGGTCTGTGGGCTGTCGCCTTATCCCCGGGTCATAGTATCAAGCTGGCTATATGGCTCTCGCTAACGTTACCCCGCTAACGTTAGCATTATGTCTACTGTCGTGCATGTAAAAGAGTTTGGGGAACGAGTAAAATGTGCAGGTCCTCTTCTCAGACCTGTGGGGCAAAGCACTGCACGCATCATGCCAGCTAGCAAGATACACGTCGCGGCATGTTGATACGATAGTAGCCCCCTCGGATAGCACTCGGTGCATCAGTCACGAAAGGGGCTACCACGATAGCTATTAGCTAACTAACGTTAACATTAACGTTACAAGCTCAAACACCTTATTACTTATTACTATTGTCGTGTCCATAAGTTCTCTGGCAGAATAATTGTGAGGACAAAGGTATACAAAGAGGAGAGAACCATTTTAAATCAGGCATTGTTAGGAGTTTCGAGAACGGCGGCTACCAAGCTAAGCTAAGCTACGTTAGCTACTAACATTGTATACACAATATGTACAACGTTACAATGATTTACATTATTACAAATATGGTAACGTGGTTGTGGCTTTTACAAATAGTGGTTAGCTTTAGAGATGAATGGCTATGATCACGGAGCAATAGTGTTAGGTGAAACAGATACATTTTCATTCATCACTAGTCCTCGGCTAATAGTAGCAAGGCTCTCTGCTTCCTGCTGCCTGTGACTCTCAGAGCCCCTGCTGCCCTGCACCTGATGTGACATCATCATTATTAATGTTCGCAGCATGATTAATAAGATGGACTCCATCAGAATATGGGCCGATTCGACTGACTCTGATATCATTGTCCTTTCTGAGACGTGGCTCAAAAAGTCGATTACAAATGATATGATAAATATAAAAGATTACAATGTCTTTAGAACAGACCGTGTGGGAAAAGGGGGCGGGGTTGCAATTTATGTTAAAAACCATTTAGACTGCACCTGCATCGAATCCCTAACAAAACCGAAATGCTTTGAACTCTCTGTAATTAAACTATCGCTCCCAAATGGTTCAGACATTATAGTGGTCGGATGCTACCGCCCGCCCGCTGCCACAAGCGAAGCCACGAACATACTCTCCAATCTTCTCCATAACTGGACTAAATCCGAGATGGTTCTACTCGGAGACCTAAACTGGGACTGGCAAACGGATTTACAAAACTCTTTCAAGGACACTTGTGACTCTCTCTGCTTGGTGCAACTAGTTAACTCGCCAACTCGGTTAAACCAAAAAGATTTAGAGAAGTCCACTTTGATTGATGTTATTCTTACAAACGCACCTCACCGTTTCTCCGCAGTAGGCACGTTTTGTAATGATATAAGCGACCACTGCGCAATTGCTTGTGTGAGAACCTGTAAGGTCCCTAAAGGAAAGCCACGTTTCATTCATAAGAGACGATTCAAACATTTCGATGAGCAAGCGTTTCTACATGATGTTTTTAATAGTGATTTACACATTGTTTCACTTATGACCGATGTTGAGTTAGCATGGAATTATTTTAAATCCACCTTCTTGGCTATATGTGACAAGCATGCTCCTTTTAGGACATCTAGGATAAGCGGTAAAGATAACCCCTGGTTTAATGATTCTATGTCCTCTCTCATTCGACAGAGAGACACTGCCTGGGCTAAAGCAAAGAAATCGAATATTCCATTAGATTGGAATCTGTATAGGACACTAAGAAACAAATGCACTAAGCTGATTAAAAACTCTAAATGTGCCTACTATCTTAATGCAATTCATGACAATTTGAATAACCCTGCAAAGTTTTGGAAACTTGTTAAATCCTCCTCAGGTTCTATCACTCCAAACAGCCTTCCTGATCTCTTAAGGGTAAATCAGAGTGAAATCAAGGGCAAAATGGATATTGCAGACAGCTTTAATAGTCATTTTATTTCTGCTGGCTCAATCTTTGATTCTAGCAACTCAGGGATGATCGCTGCAGAAGGAGAGCCAGGTCCTCCGCCACTTGACCCTGATCAACTGTTCACCTTTGCCCCCATCTTGACCTCTCAGGTTCACAAAGCTTTAATGAGCCTAGATGTAAAGAAATCTTCAGGCCCAGACAAGATAGAGCCGTTCTTCTTCAAAGTTGCTGCAGGTCTGATTGCAGAACCCATAACCTCTATTTTGAATCTCAGTCTTTGTGCTGGTGAATTACCTAGCTCATGGAAGTCGGCCATGGTTCTCCCCTTGTTAAAGGGCGGAGACCCCTCTGACCTAAATAACTATCGCCCTATTTCCAGACCAGTCTGTAATGGCCAAAGTCTTTGAATCTCTTGTAAACGAACAACTGAAAACGTTTCTAACTGACCATAATATTCTTAACGAGTCTCAGTCAGGCTTCAGATCAGGCCATAGTACTACTTCAGCAACTATGCTAGTCTCAAATGACATAATTGAAGCACTGGACAAGAAAAAACACTGTGCAGCATTGTTTGTTGATCTGTCTAAAGCTTTTGATTCTGTGGATCATGCATTGCTACTGCAAAGGCTTGGCTGCATAGGTCTTGGTAAAATGGCTTTGAGCTGGTTTAAAAACTATCTATCTGAAAGAACTCAGTGTGTTTCAGTAGAAGATTATACCTCAGCTGCTCTTACTGTAAACAAAGGTGTTCCACAAGGTTCTATTTTGGCCCCTGTCTTATTTTCCATCTTTATAAATGAACTAGGAAATGGGATAAACCCAGCACGTTTTCATTTATACGCCGATGATACAGTTGTTTACACAGTGGCTTCCTCTTTAACTCAGGCCATAGAGCTTCTACAGGATGCTTTTAATACACTACAACACTCCTTGCTAAGGCTAAGACTGGTCCTTAATGCAAAAAAGACCAAGTACATGACCTTCTCTCGCTCTCGAGCTAATACAGCTGTCCCCCCGATTCTGACACTGGAAGGGACATGCCTTGACAAAGTAGCATCCTATAAATATCTGGGCATATGGATTGATGAAAAGATGGCCTTTGATGTTCATATTGGGAACCTACTGAGAAAACTTAGACCTAAACTGGGCTTTTTCTTCCGGTTAAAGAAATGTTTCCCGTCTGAAGCCAGGAAGAGAATTGTGCAGAGTTCCTTTCTGCCTGTATTAGACTATGGCGATGTAATCTATATGCATGCTCCTTCCTCCCTGCTTAAAAAGCTGGATTCTGCGTACCATACTGCCATACGTTTTGTAACGGGTGCAGGCTCTCGCACCCACCACTGCACTTTGTATCAGTCATTAGGATGGTCCTCTCTGTACCAAAGAAGACAATCACACATGTTGATTTTTATCCTTAAGTCATTGCTAGGTAAGCTGCCCTTATATATCTCCAGACTTCTGTCCTTTTATACTTGCTTTTTTAATACCAGACGAGCAGCAAATGGGATGCTGTTAAATGTTCCTTTGATGCAGTCAGAGCTTGGTAAAGCTGCATTCTCCCACTATGCTCCCTTTTTATGGAATACGCTGCAAGTGAAACTTTGTCTACAGGCACTTCCTACTGTGAATGCTTTTAAAGGTATGCTACGATTAGCCCTTTATGAAACATGTAACTGTTTTACCTGATGCTATTGTTGATGTGATTATGCTCCTTGCCACTGCACAAATGACCCTCTGTATTTATATTTGAATTGTATGTTTTTTGTTTAATGCCCTGTTTTATGTTGAAACTTGTTGTGTGCTGTGTTGGTCAGGACTCCCTGGAAGAAGAGATCTTGTATCTCAATGGGACATTCCTGGATAAATAAAGGATAAATAAAAATAAATAAAAAATGACACACGCACGCTATGAAACATGGATTAAAATATGCATGTGCGTGGAGGTTGTGGTTGGGTGGACAAAATGGTTGATAAAAAACGCTAAAACTGGGTAAATTTCGATTTCCCCCCCCCCCCCCCTTCATGAAAGTCAGCGTTGGCCTAGTCACATTGTTTATTGAACAAAAATACAACTTGCAAGTTGGTCTTTAAGCATGGATTCGAAACACGGATATATACATTGTTGGGCGGGATTGTGTTAAGGTATGAGCAGGCTAAACACATTTTTTGTTGGTAAATCTATTCCATCATTCCCGACCTACAACTCTTATATGTTGTGTAGACGTACTTGATGTGGTGGGTGCTAACGTTACATTTGAATTATGTGTTTGTTCCTAATGTGTGCTCACTATATTGCAGTATGTGATGATGACACAAGGGTAATAATTATTTGTATTTTCAGGCTGTATCGGCGCCTATTTATTACCCTCATGTCATACTTAGGCTTCACTTCAGATTAGGGCACACAATAGCATCTGCAAATGATGTTTTATGAATGTCTTAACAAATCATTTGTTAAACATGAAAAGACAAGTCTGGTAATTGCTTCGTGTGTATTCATAAAAGTCCACAAATAAACAAACTATTAGACATTTGTTAATGATGAATAGGCTTTACTTTAGATTAGGGCCCACAATAGCATCTGCAATGATTTATAGATGTTTTATGAATGTCTTAACAAATAATTTGTTGAACATGAACAAATAAATGGAGGTACAGTATGGCCTATAGTAGTTTTTTTTAATATTCATTTTTCATAGCATCTACAAATGTGTTACTACTAGTGCTGTCAATAGATTTAAAAAAAATTAACTAATTAATCTAACAATTTTCTGTAATTAATCTAAATAAAAAATAGCATTTTTCTACTTAAGACCGAAGCTTGTAACAGATATTTACTTGAGTAAAATCATGGAATTAATGTAAAATCAACAGAAAAAGTATATTTAGATTCAAAGACTATTTTAATAGCTTTCTTTGAAAAAGAAAAAAAAGAAAAAACTCCAAAACACAACTGCAGGTATACACTGGCTATACAGCAGTACAAGTGTTTCAGTTTTCAAGAAGGGGTTAACCCAGGCCAACAGGTCGACGAAAACAAAGTCAGACCCGGGCCCGGCGGACCAGGACGTACACAGGGATGCCAGAGGAGTTCTACAAGAACCACCTCGACAGCCCCCTCCCAGCCCCGCCAAGCAGGAGAAGAGAGGGGCGAAAAAGAATGGAGAAGGACCAGGCTCCTTCAGCACAGCGCAAGGTACAACACAACATGGACCAAGCAACAGTGAGGGATAACATGTAGTAACATAACCACGAACATCTCCATAACGTCAAACCCTGCAACGCCCGGGCCGACCCGGTATTTTCCCCCCGAAAAAAGCACAAGTCCCTCAGGGTACCAGAACAGCAGATCTGCGCCCCGGCGGACAACGGGTTAACTGACCTGGTCCGGCGCGACCAGAACCAGTCCTGTGCCCTAATCACGCCGTCATCACCAGTACCAGGAGGGGGGTAGGTACGCGTGTCGATCCAAAACATTATAGAGGGCGCCACCCAGAGGGTCAGAACACAAAGCACCGCGCCCGGTGGCCCACCCCAAGGGCGTGAGACCCCTCTACCAATGCTTTGATCTATTCTGTTAACATCCCCCAGAGATGAACGAGAATTCGTCGAGACAAGCCTAGTACACTGGCGCTCTGAAGAGACAAACTCCATCCCAGTTGCCCCATAAAAACGCTGTTTCAATGATGAGCAACCAAGGCAACCATGCATGGTTCCTATCAGAAGCACCCAGGGCCAGCACTATACACGTCGAGACCCAAAACATATCAATAGACATTCTAACAAGAACCCAGATACCGTTCCTCCAAGCCTCCTTGGAGAACGACAAGAAGCCGCTTTCTTCACAGAAAAAAATACGGACATGGGTCCCATACGACGCGGCTGAGGGAAAACAACACCCCATCAACCTGCTCCATAAAAGAGGGGGCCGGGCCTATGGCGGGGGGAATCCCATGACTCAACCAACCATTACAGGCGAGGAGTCAGGGAACTCCCTAAACCAGGGGTTCTCAATCTTTCTGCTGCCAAGGCACCCCTGTGTTCAATAAAATATTCCAGGGCACCCCTACATACGATAAAGACTTTTCCGGTCTTGTCTTTTTTGCTACAATGATGACAAAAGTGCTTGCTTTCAAAATAATGTTTATTTAAGAAACCGGGAAACACATCTGTGTGTATATGCCTATATAATGCATTATTAACAGGTGTTTCAGGTCTAAGTGGCTTAGTACTGTTGACATTACACTGCTTGTAGTAGTAAATCAAATAGCATATTTCTTTAAATAGAATTACAGAAAATTATCACTAAAGTGCTATCTGTTGCAGCTGCACACTTTCCATAAAAATAGCATATTTGGATAAGTGTGACCATTTCTCAAAAACTGAAAATCATGTATTTTTTTTAAATACAGAAAAGGATCACTAAAGTGCTATCTGTTGCAGTTGCACTGTTCTCCATAAAAATAGCATATTTGGATAAGTTTGACCATTTCTCAAAAACAGAAAATCATGTATTTTTTTTAAATACAGAAAAGGATCACAAAGTTACCATTTCTCAAAAAATATAAATAAATACAGAAAATAAGCACTTGTTCACTCAGTGGAAATTTCTAGCTCAATGCGAGGTCTGCTTCTGCTGGCTAATAATACGGTCAATACGTGGGGAGATCTTTGACCAGGCAACACGCATGTCATCCTCAAGGCTCAACTTGGCCCTATATTTAGTTTTCAGAGCTGTCATGGATGAAAAGCCAGCTTCACACAGATATGTGGTGCTGAATGGTATCAACACCTTAACTGCTGCATCATGAGATACTTGGTACTCAGCACCACACTCTGAAACTAGCTCTCCAGGTGGTATCAGATGAGATTTCAATGAGTTCTTCCAAGAGTTTGGATGGAGATGTGTCAGGAAGCTTTGTCTCAATGTTGTCTGTAAAGTTTTGTTTTATCCAGAGTAACTTGGTGATCCTTTTCTGTGTTTTATTAAATAATGATTTTGAGAAATGGTCAAACTTATCCAAATATCGTATTTTCATGGAAAACAGTGCAGCTGCAACAGATTTTCTGTAATCCAAAAAGAATAAAAAAATATATTTTTTTTCTTTCAAGGCACCCCTGGCAGCTCTCTCCGCGGCACCCCTGTTGAGAACCGCTGCCCTAAACAACACCCCGTCAACCTGCTCCATAAAAGAGGGGACGGGGAACCCCCAGAGAGACTTCCCACGTGAGCAATAAATTGAAAAGACATATGCAACATTGAGCTATGTAACAATTTGACTAGGCCTCTCTGAGGAAGAGGCTCTGAAACTCTGAGGAAGCTCCCTCACTGAGAGGGAGGTTCTGAACTCACAGAGGAGGCTCTGAAACTCCCTGAGGAGGAGGCTCTGATCAAATATACACTACTAGTAGGGAGCAGAGCAGAAGAACAAATCATCTCTACTGCATTGCATCACCTACCAAGCTCAATACACATACAACAGAGCAGAACTTCTTTTTAAGTTCTACTCACCTTGACAATAACAGAGGTCCACAACATGGAGCCTGAAAATAACTCACGAAAGTCTCACAACCAATAGAAACACGCCCAGTGACATACTCTATGGTGGGGGGAATTCCGTGGCCCACCGCCCAATATGGCGTGGGACCAGAAACCCCCCCCCCCCCTCCCTACCCTGTGACGCGCTGACCCAGCAACGTGACAGGAAGCCCGAAGGACAGGAGGCCCAACCCCCTGACCAATCAGAGGGAGGTTTTATCAGTTCACCCCCTCATGACCCCTCACCCCTGATACGATGAAAATGACAAAGCAGAGCCATGACACCAGTCATAGCGTGCTACATGAAGCGCATCAAGGTAACAGCTTCACATAGGCTCATGTGCGAACCTGCCACCTGAATTTTTACACCTTTTCCTAAAGGAAGAAAAACACAGACCAAGAGAGGGCCCTTATTTTTAAGGGCCCTGGTACAAGAGCTTACACATGTAACTTCTGTAGGCCAACACCTAACCCAGTTGTGGATCTTAACGACACACACAACCCTCCATCACAACAAAAAAGGCAAAAGTACACTCTCACTACCGTAAGAGGAACGCCGTTTTTCATAATGAGAGAAGACATAAGTCCTCGATTAAGTACTGGTCACAGGCCTTGCTAAGTCCACATGACAGCGACCAAACAATCTTCAGAGAGAAATTGCCTCTCTAAGCAGGAGCACAACCCCAGCAGAAGCTGAGGGGTTACACCGTATCCCCACAAACATAGTGAAACAATATATTGTAAACAAAATCATGTTTGAGGGGAGGGAGGGGGGGGGGGGGCAGGGGAAAACCGGGCGAAAAAACCACCCCTCACCACCTTATCCCTGATACGACTTGTTTGAACAGGTACAGCCCTGTTTATATGTGAACTTGCCACCTGTTTATTGTCATCACAAGCTGAGAGAGGGACTCATCCCTCGATCACATGCCACTATGCAAATGTAGCAGGGTGGATTATCCCTGCTTCGTGGGAACGGGTGGGCACAATCACTGGGTAGCGAGACACAGTAGAGCTCTGTCTGACTGCACCTCCGTCTTTGAGTCTGGAGCTTCAACTGGAGGCTGGCAGTGTGAGTGGATGGGGCCCGGGATTTACCAACCTGGTCTGGTACTCTGGTCTTCCTCCCCTGCAGCAGGGCGGTCAGCAGTACTCCCCAATACGCTCCCACTTCCCCCAATTACTCCTTTAACCCTCCCACACCTAGTGACTGAATTGTAAATAAATAACTTGGTTCCCCCCGCAAGCAGTACCCTCCCTCAGTGACACTAGAAACCTTACAATAAAAAGGGAAAGGTGGAATAGGAAGGGGTTAATTATAGTAGCGTTACCCCACACCAAAATAGCTAATACTGTGCACAGTAATGGACACGCACACAGAATCTCATCTAATGTTTTTATATTAATTGGTAAGTTTGAGTACAAAAGTTGAATAGGAGTGGTCCAATGGAATGAAATCCTACTACTGCTCAGTTGTAACTCAATACCTTATGTCCACGTATATTCTACACACACCTCTGTGTTAGTACCAGGAATAATATACTTTAATGCATTTGACTCATCGCCCACGTCTGGGTCAGTACCATGTATAATACCTCTATCAGGCTTTAATTATATGGTAGGAATAATACCTCAGGTCTGTAACCTCCCCACTGGGAAAGGGTTGATTAGATGGGAAATTATTATTAAAGAACCAACACGTTATCACACTCAAAGGAAATCAAAAATGTGGGCCCACTGTACCAAAACAAAAGTCCTATACTAATGCCGGCATATAATGTGTATGGGGTACCCCTATGAACTGGATTTAGCAACGTTAGCCTCGCCCGTAGGCCGCACCACACTGTGTACTGTGCAATAAGATCCAGAGCACTGACGCTCTATTGTACTCAACCAAGATGGCGTCCTCGCCGCGCCACCACTGTTCGGGGTAGCAAGATGGCGTCGAACGGTCTCGTTGCGGGCGCTAGCAAGCGGGGCTGGAGCAGGGGGGCAGTATCGGGCTGAGAGCGCGTGCTGGATAATGGCGACCTCTGCTGGACGGGAAGAACTCCCGTGCTGGCCTGAAGACAGCCGGTGCAGGGCAGACGTCGAACGCTGGCGAAGACTGGTTGTTGACGGCCGGTGCTGGGTAGACGCGCGGCAATACTCTTGCCCTACTTACACTGAAGCTACTCCTGGGGTCCCAAACAGCCCTCCTGCTAGACGCAATATATAATGACGCAGGGTGTCTCTAAACACCGGTCTTCTTCAAGCCACGCTGGCGGGGCACCTCACTAGAGGGAATATCTTTAACTTAAGCCACACTTGGCTATACCGCATTTCTTCTAGGATAACTCGTTGTATCGCTAGGGTTATTCAGTGGGAAAACATGCAACACGCTACTACGTTTACCTTTCTAGGATAACCCGTAATATACTCAAGTTCAATACGTTCACCCGTGTGGTCCTACACGGGGCTCTGTCAAGACATGACCGATCACATCCAAGTCCAATGTAGAAGAGGCTGGTTCCTCACACTTCCGTCTCAGTTGACTTGCTTCCTTCTCCGTCTCTCTCGTACGCTCTCTGCCTGCCACCGGCGCCCCCTGCTGGTACCGCCTACTAGCCCCACAGGGAAACACTGGGTGAAAGAATATGATCCAGGGTTATTGTTTATAATCCATATTCCAGCCGGTAGAAGAAGGAGAAACCTGTGTCATTGATCAAGGGGATATTTAATGGAAACTAATTAATACGTCTTGGTGTACCAGGGGAGATAAAAGGCTGAATAATAGCCATATTTTCAGGGTGCTACACATAGCTTTGCAGGGTTTTTAACCCAGCCAGTTGTGAGCTCAGCTACGTTGCCTAACGTTACATGAACACACACAACATCTCATCATACAACAAAACCAGTTAATTTTTACTCATGTAAAAAACAATGCTGTTTTCTAGGTAGAGAGAAAGCTATACCAGCGATCAAGACAATTCACACACAACACATGTCGCATCCCCAAATGTAGTGAAGCAACATACGTTTTGGAAAAAACATCGTTATTACAAAACATTCGGAAGGGGAATGAAGGAAGAGGGGGGAAGTGTCCAATGGACCCTTACCTGCACCAATGAACGCAGGCTGAGAGGACCGCAACAGGCTGGTCTCCACGTTGACGAAGGCCCTCGCTGGCGGGGCAAAAGAAGCTAAGGCTCCGGCGAAACGCCCCCCCCCCCCCCCCCCCCTCCAACAGCCGATCATGGTGCAGGGCTGACTACATCTTCTGTCAAAGATGACATCGTAGTCAGAGTGCTATGGCCTGCTATTCTCATGGCTAATGTTCAACGGTGTAGCACAAGCTAACAGCTAACTCCAGGCTAACTGGTAGCATCAGGCTAACGTTCCCAGCCGAGCGAGCGTACAGAGCTAGCGTCGTAGCTAACAGCTAACTGGCTAACAGGTAGCTCAACCCAGCTAGAACGCAAGCTAAGCAGCTACCACCTAAACTGCACAACGTGAGAACACAATATAGGCCAACACTTCAGACAGCCGCTGTTTGTCCCTCTCCTCATCCGAAGAGAGAAGAGGAAAAGAAGTCAACACAGTCTTCAGAACGGTGATTATCAGACACAGCGGTGCCGGCACAATTCCCTCATGGGCTGCAGCCGACTTGAGCGTGGAGATATTCTTATAACGAAACACCAAACCCACGGTGACAGAGAGTATCCGTTTGTCCAGAGATCCGGGGGATTGAACCGCAGATTCGGATACGGTCCCAGGCAATAGAGCTCCCGATGAGGAGCTCATGTAACGTGGGCGTCAAACCAGAACCCTCTCCACGCCGCTAAGAGGCAGCAAAAAAGGGTATCAGCCTGGAGCCGGCTTTCGTAAGTCGTGTAGCCATTCCCCCCATAGCAACACAACTGGCGCTTGCATCTCAAAACCATCACCCACCTGGAGAGGCAGCTAGCCCTCACAACGGCCGAGCGCCTCTCAAGCAAAGTCCAACTGCAGAGCGGAGGTAATACCTGTCCAACTGCAGAGCCGGAGGAATGCCGGTGGGGATTAGGCCAGCAACGCGAGCCCCTAATACGAAAATGCCGGTGGAGGTCAGAATGATCATCATCTTCTAGACACCCCGGTGGCGAAGACATTATCGCTGTATTTCCTCGAAAAATTGTGAGAGAAAATAAAGATATAATGTCAACGCAGCTCCTTCATCGTAGCTCCTCTTCAACATTTCACTAATCTCAAAGTGGTGTATACAGACACTCGCCGTGGTGAAAACAAGGAAGGAGCTGTTAGTATGGCCACACCCCTGCTTATGTAGAGGAGCGGATGGGGGTGTGGCCAGGCGGATGGGTGTGTAAAGGTGCATGTGAAAATGTATTTAGTGCTAGTACTGATATGGAAGTGAATTCCAGTAGGACGCAGAGCGAAACGATACTATAACTCTTTCTTATATCCGCGGCGCTAAGATTGAAGGTGTTTCACTCCATAGATTAATCTAGATACATTTATTTGAATGCTTTAAATCATTTTAATTAATCTCCAAAGTTAAAGCATTAACTTTGACAGCCCTAGTTACTACACATTAAACAACATTATTTAATGATGAACAAATCAAGTACAAACAATGTTGATAATGAGTTATAAATAATGTAGAACTAATTTGTAAATGTTATACAGCTCAGCATTCAATACCATAGTCCCCTCCAAACTCATAGCCAAGCTCAGGGACCTGGGCTTGAACTATGACCTCTGCCAGCGGGCAGACCCCAGGTGGTGAGAGCAGGCAACTGCACCTCCTCATCCATCACTCTCAACATAGGGGCCCCCCAGGGCTGTGTTCTGAGTCCCCTCCTCTACTCCCTGTACACACATGACTGTGACACAGCGGAACAACAACACAATCATCAAATTTGCTGACGACACAGTAGTGGTGGGCCTGATCTTTGCAAACGACGAGAGGGCCTATCTGGAAGAGGTAAAGGTTCTAGCGGGATGGTGTCAAGAGAATAGCCTCTCCCTGAACGTCAGCAAAACAAAGGAGATGATTGTGGACTTTAGGAGGTCGGGGGTCAGGGACTACAGCCCCCTCAGCATCGACGGAGCACCGGTTGAGAGAGTGAACAGTTTTAAGTACCTCGGAGTCCACATATCCGAGGACTTGACATGGACCACACACATTGACAGTGTTATCAAGAAGGCACGACAACGCCTCTACTTCCTTAGGCGCCTAAGGAAGTTCAAAGTGAGTCAGAAGATCCTCAAGAACTTCTACTCATATGCACAATAGAGAGCATCCTGACTGGCAATATCACCTCCTGGTTTGGGAATAGCACTGCACAAGACCGTAGCAGACTACAGAGAGTGGCCCATTCAGCCGAACGCACAATTGGAGGGGGGCTTCCCACTTTCCAAGACATTTACAACAAGCGCTGTATGGGTAAGGCTAAGAGAATAATCAAAGACCCCAGCCACCCAAACAACTGCCTCTTTGAACTGCTGCAGTCAGGCAAGCGATACCGGAGTCTCATGGCAAGCACAGAGAGACTCAGAAGGAGCTTCTATCCCCAGGAGTTCAAAACTTGTAATCCCTATCTGATTGGATCAGATTTGTATTAATTAATTTCAACTCATTATTAATTGAAAATGGGGGACCCTGATGTAAACAAGACGAAAGTCTTTCTATGGTCTGCATCCCCTTAACAATTGTGTGTATTGAGCTGTACTGTACCCATTCTGCAATCTGTTAATTAAAATGTTGATTGATTGATTGAACACTGTACAACTGTACAAGCAAACTGTACATTGAAATATTGACAAAACCATACTTGGTAATTTACTTTACATTGGAGGGGGTTGGGTTAGGACATTTACAGGGGCCAGTTTCGAATTGCAGTCTCCCTTAGGTGTTCTTTGAGAGTGGTTTTGAAAGTGGGTAGTGATTCACATTCCTTTACAGCTTTGGGTAGGGCGTTCCACATTGATGTTGCATAATTGCGAAACGTGTTTAGTCCCTTGTTTGAGCCAAATCTGGGTTTAACATGATTTGTGGAGCTCCCTCTGGTGTTGTGATCGTGGTATTCACTGACCTTTGGGAAGTATTTTGACATGTACATGGGTACCTTGGTCGTGTAGTAGTGTATCTTGTAGACCAGGCCCATTGCAAGTTGCTGTACTCTGGCGTCTACTCTAAGCCATCCTAGGTTGTCAAAGTGGGCAGGGGTGAGGTGGGTTCTAGGAGTAAGGTCAAGCAGTAGTCTGACCAGTTTGTTTTGAGATGTTTGTAATTTTGTTTTTAGCGCCTTTGAGGTTCAATCAATCAATAGGGATTCAATGTTTTGAACTCCTGGGCCCAGGCCATCAGGATGCTCAATGAACAATGACAGACCATCAATTACACACATCCACACACACACACTCACTTTAAATAAACAACACACTGTAGCACCCACTTTACCCACTTACATGTAGACACTAACACACACTTTATATTATATATTTGGCATCAATCCCATGCACCTCACCACCACAAGGTGGCACCACAAGCTAAGCTATACCTCACCATTCTACACTGTACTGTATAGTAGCTGACTGTATAGACTGTACTGTATATTGAAATTTTTTGTTTTGTTTACCCTTGATTACGTACTTGACTTTCTATTTTATACTTATATTATACTATTTACACTATCTTGTTATTTTTATCTAGCACACTCTCAGGAGCAAAACAGAAAGAAGCATTTCATGCAAAAGTATTCTGTATTTATGTATGACAACTAATAAAGAAACTTGAAACTACAAATATAGTTATAAATTATTTAATAATAATTTACGAATGTATATAAATTATTTGTTCATGATTAGTTCATTATCTACAAATACCTTATAAAGGTCTTATAATTGAGTGTTATTATAAAGTGTTACCCTTGTTTTTATTTGTGGACGATGCTGCACTCATGGTCTGCCATCAGGACAAAAGAGAAGTTGAGAGGTCACTCACTCTAGAGCTTGTCAAGATCAGTCATTGGCTGGTCGAAAATAGGTTATCCCTCCACCTGGGTAAAACCGAAGCTATCCTTTTTGGCTCTGCCATTCGACTCAAGAGGTCTCCTGGGTTCAAAGTACTGGTAGGAGATACCGAGGTTACAGCTAAGGAGGAAGTCACGTACCTAGGATGTGTTTTGGACAACACCTTATCAGGGGTGAGCATGGCACAAAAGGTGGTCTCAAAGATCAACCAGAGAATAAAATCTCTCGGCAGAGTGTCCACCTGTACTAACAGGTCAGCCTTAGAAGTACTGGCAGGGGCCCTGATTCAATGTCATTATGACTACGCATGCTCCTCCTGGTACACTGGCATCACAGTAGCACTGAAAGGTAGGCTACAGACAGCTTAGAACAAATTAGCTAGACTAATTTTAAAACTCCATCCCAGGACTCACCTTTCACAGACACATTGTAACAGCCTCAAGTGGCTCAGGGTTGAGGAGAGGGTCTCTCAATTAAAACTCTGCATGGTACACAAGATACTCTGGAATACTGTCCCTCAGTACCTCAGTGGATATTTTAACAGGGTTAGGGATGTACATGGACACGCCACCAGGGGGAGCCCTACAGACCTCGTCCCAGTAAGATGTAAATAGAGTAAAACTCTATAGAGGCCAAAACTCATTCCTGTATTCAGCAGCAGTACTATGGAATATCCTACCAATGGCGTTGAAGTCCATAAGCCCCTTCTCCACTTTTAAATCAGCTATAAAGAGGTGGATCATATTATGTGTCCTTCCTTTTGTTATTTTATTGTTTATAAAATGGAATATTACTGTATGTATGCATGTATTAATAGTATTGCATAGTTGAACAATTTGATTGTAAGTTGTCTGCAATATGTCACCTACCACCCCCCTCCCTGGCGTGGCGGGTTCACCCATGCATATCCACAGACTCTGACCATGGTTTTTTTTATACCACACATCCTGACACACAGACACTATAAACACCCACGTCCACACACCAGTACATAACTCCACGGACACCAATGGAAACAAGCCTATGGCTTTATTGTGTTTAAAAAATAAAATGTAATCCTATTGGTAAATGGTGGGCCGATATGTATACCTGTTCAATTGTATATGTGTTATCCATTCAAATCAATAAACTATTCAATCAACAGACCTGGTGTATCCGTCAGCAGAACTACACAGTCCCCTCTAACTACAGACCTGGTATATCTGTTTGGAACTACAGTCCCTCTACAGACCTGGTATATCTGTTTGGAACTATACAGTCCTCTCTAACTACAGACCTGGTATATCTGTTAGCAGAACTAAACAGTCCCCTCTAACTACAGACCTGGTATATCTGTTTGGAACTACAGTCCCTCTACAGACCTGGTATATCTGTTTGGAACTATACAGTCCTCTCTAACTACAGACCTGGTATATCTGTTAGCAGAACTAAACAGTCCCCTCTAACTACAGACCTGGTATATCTGTCAGCGGAACTAAAAGTACAGAGGGGGAGGAGCCAAGCCATGTAGGATCTTATAGGTAAGGCAGGCATCTTTGAATTTAACAAAATTGTCCCAGCTCAGTAGATTCTGATTTGTTATGCTATGACAATGGTGGTGGCTGTTTGTTTTCCTGTCTAGTACTTTCACAGCCTGATGGTAAACTACTAAACTAACTAAAAGACCCTGGGCCCTCTGGACATTTGGGGAGACTCTAATTCCTTATCTGAAAAGTGGATCCGGGCACAGTGGATGTTATCTTTAACATAAAACACCACACCTACCCATCTCCCTTCAGGTCGCTCTAAATATATTATAACCAGGTACAGTCAGAGCAGCAGCTGGGGAGTTATCATGAAGCCAGGTTTCAGAGAAAAATAAATAATCCAAATTTGATTCTAAGAGTAGTTGTTTAATCTGTTCACTTTTAGGGGTGATACTGCGTATGTTTAGGCGTCCCCCTGGAAGGTCTTTAGGCTTGGCATGGGGGTCCCAGACCACTCTAGCATGATTAACAGACTGGATGAAATGCCACCTTTTTAGTTTTTTAATTGCTTCTTCAGATTGACAAAACAATATAATAAAAACCAATCTGGACATCCTGCAAAACTTGGTCCTATAGCTTTTATTTGTGAACATTTCTCAGAAACCCCTCTTTATCATCAATGTACATAGATACACCATAAACTATCTTAATGCCCCATATCTCTAGTTTCAGAGTAAAGGTTCATGAAGTCATTTTATAAATATATCTACAGCTCATGTATCTCCATTACATGAAGGTAGATGTGACCTAAATAACTATGGACCAAACTGTCCTGTCTAGCAAGAATCCTGGAATCATTGGTAAATAATCAACCTAAAGCATCTCTCTGAGGATGGGTGGGTTTATCTTTGTTCGTCTGTTATCTTTTTTATTTAATTGTTTAACTGTTTGTTAAAAAAAACTGGGGGGGAAAGGAAAAGCTGTACCTTTTGGAAAATGTTTGGATACGTTATATATTTCCAATAAAATATCTAGACATTTCAGTTCTGAAAACATGCTGTAATCCACCGCGATTTTTTTTATCTGTGGCTGTTATTAAATGTTGATTCAATGTAATTTCTCACTCGAAGACCCTTCTGACAAGAATTCAAGGTTGAACCGTTTTAACGGTTAAAAATAAAAAATGTACCTGATTTTAGATTCTGCTTTGGCTTTGTGTATTTTTGGTCTCGACTTTTTACCTGGAGCAATATTTTCAACTGCATGTACATGTTTGACCTTGTAAGGGCTTGTTTATAAAAAATAAGAGAAAACAAGTCATTTGATTTATTTCTCAGTGACAAATAAACAATGACAATGGAGTTTTGAATTCTCACATTTTACAATTTAATAATAATAATAATAATAATGCAGGACCTGCTCAGAAGTCTTTAATTGGCATGCAATTATCCTCAACACACACACACACACACACCGGAACACACACGCATGCATTGTCTCTGTAGGATCGCCGATGCGATCTGTTGTTGTGCATGTTTTTCCATTGGGTTTATCTTATCGGGGGGAAACCCTTGCAAGCGCGGGGAGAACATGCAAACTCCACACAGAAAGGCCTGGGAGATACCCCACCTGGGTACCTGGCATGATGGAAAACTGGTCCGCCAGCGGGAATCGAACCCTGGACCTTCTTGCTGTGAGGAGACAGTGTTAACCACTACACCACCGTGCCGCTAAATTTAGTGATTTAGCTGAGGCTTTTATCCAAAGTGACTTACAGATTGTGAACAGCATGTCACCAGGAGGTACATCTGTGGCAGCCAAGGGTCAGTGGCATTGTTCATCAAATAATATCAAGCTTGACTGTTACACTCCGAGTGCATAGTAGTATAGACATATTAGCAAGATGGGTAGTAGTATAACATTTTTATTTCTTTATTATTTCAGATATTGTTTGAAGGTGTGTCTAGTCAACGGCAGAACATTTTCAAAAAATGATCATTGTTGCACTCAGAAGATGAAGCCTTTCATACAAAGTAGGTTTTTGCGTTTATCGCTTTATTCTACTGGGCAGTCCAGTAGAGAGAGAGGTGAAACGGGAGACAGAGTGGGGGGGAAGACATTCGACAAATAACGACGGGTCGACCGTGCCGCGACTCAGCGCGTTATGTGGTTCGCCACGGGGGCGCCAAAATGAGTTAGTTACTTCTAAGACGTCAATTCACACCTTCCCACTTATCTTGACGCTTACAATTCATCCATATTATTATTAGCATATCATACATTTTATGAGAATGTTTCAAAGTTGGGATCGATTCACTTTTTAATTCAAGATGTAGATTTTATTTAAAATATTTTTAAGTTCCGTCAAGAAAATGTTTTACTATCCAACCTAATGACAAGTAAATGTGAATAGATGTTCCATCATCAGAAAGTAAACAATGTCGGTTTTAATTGATTGAATTTAAAGTGAATTGATTCCAACCCTATAACGTTTTGATAGTTTCATCAATAGTACAGCCATTACTCGTCAATATACACACAATAATGACAAAATAGTAGTTACTTGTGCAACAGGTTGCTCTGCAATTCCCATAAACCCACAAGCAGTTAGATGGTAGAAAAACCATCTAGAAAAAGACAATACACGGGACACTAAAATAAACACCTCTTTGGAAAGTAAAAAAAGTAAACACGTCAACAATGTTGACAATATGTGTGACATTAGTTAAATACATCACTAGTGTCCACATAAAAATATAAGTCCACACCAGAAGCAGTTTCCCCTCCAGTGTGTACACACCACATGTTTGTTAACTAGCTTGGCTTTTGGCTGGTCACCCAATAGTGAGGTCAGAAAGTTCCTATGATCCCAGGATTTAAAACACTAGAACAATGTGTGTTCACTCTTATACCAATGACATATTGTCCCAGGAACATCCACACCGTCTGTCTCACTCCTCAGAGTGACAGAAACACAACTGTTGTTGTCAATGAAAACTGTGTCTATGCTAGTACCGCTTCTCTCTCACAGAGGCTTCTGTGCAGGTCAAAAGCTCTTGGTAGTAGTTTTTCATTTCAAAAGAACGGTTGAATATTACTACCACTATTATTCCTATGATTGTTGATAGACTGATAGCTATAATGACGTACTGAAGCGTTTAACACTGGACCACACATTCATTATGAGTGGAACTCTTCTAACACTGGCTACAGTTGTAGGGGTTCTCTTCATTAATAATGTGCAGCTGAATTGACAGTTTTGACATTTCCCTGAATCTTCTCTCCCAAGTGAACATGTTTTCTGAAATGTGCTAATGTCCTGAATCTCTTATCACACAGACCACAATGATGTGGCTTCTCTCCTGTGTGAATTAACTCGTGTGTTTTTAGATTACTCAGTTGACTAAAGCTCTTCTCACACTGGTCACAAAAGTAGGGCTTCCATCCTGTGTGACTTGTCTGGTGTGTTTTTAGATTACTCCGTTGTCTAAAGCTCTTCTCACACTGGTCACAGGAGTAGGGCTTCTCTCCTGTGTGAATTCTCTGGTGTATTTGCAGACTACTCAGGTGATTAAAGCTCTTCGCACACTGGTCACAAAAGTAGGGCTTTTCTCCTGTGTGAATCATCTGGTGTGTTTTCAGATTACTCAGATGACTAAAGCTCTTCTCACACTGGTCACAGGAGTAGGGCTTCTCTCCTGTGTGAATTCTCTGGTGAATTTTCAGATCACCTCGCTGACTAAAGCTCTTCCCACATTGGTCACAGCAGTAGGGCTTCTCTCCTGTGTGAATTCTCTGGTGTAATTTCAGTCTAGACAGTCGACTAAAGCTCTTCTCACACTGGTCACAAAAGTAGGGCTTCTCTCCTGTGTGAATTCTCTGGTGTGTTTGCAGATTAGGTTTATGACTAAAGTTCATCCCACACTGGTCACAGGAGTAGGGATTTTCTCCTGTGTGAATTCTCTGGTGTGTTTGCAGACTATCCAGTCGACTAAAGCTCTTCTCACACTGGTCACAGGAGTAGGGCTTTTCTCCTGTGTGAATTCTCTGGTGTGTTTTCAGACAATCCAGTCGACTAAAGCTCTTCTCACACTGGTCACAGGAGTAGGGCTTTTCTCCTGTGTGAATTCTCTGGTGTAATTTCAGACTAGACAGTTGACTAAAGCTCTTCTCACACTGGTCACAGGAGTAGGGCTTCTCTCCTGTGTGAATGCGTTGGTGTTTATTGAGATTAATCTTTGAACTGAAGCTTTTTCCACACTGGTCACAGGAGAGACCTTTTCTTCCATCTAAGCCTCTTGGTTTCTTCCCAGGCCTGACAGGACAGCTATCTGGATGGAGATAGTGATGGAGAAGAGTGTCGGAGGAAGGAGAGAAAGATAATTTGTGATTTTATTCAGCTTTAGTTTCTATGTAAGAGGTTTATAATGGTATGTATCTGGATTTTATAGTTTAAGAACACAGTGTAGTCCAGAGTCGTCTACAGTTCTAAACTTAAACCACTTTGTTTCAAGCACCAGTTAGTCAACAGTTTCTGGAGCAGGAGTGGTTACATCAGGTCGGTTTAAATTTAGTCCGGGACTAAAGCCCCTTTAGTCTCAGGTTATGTCAGATTTAAATGTCATCAAACCTTATATCATGTGAAATTCCATCTCAGTAACAATATATATCACAATATAGTATGTTTTCTGTAAATTAAATGAAACATTTGTCTACAAAATAACTATGACTAGGGATGGGTACCGAACTCTGTACTTTTAAGGGTATCGACCAAATTATGTCGGTACTACAGAGTATCGATTCACGTTAGATCAATCGGTGACACATTCTGATACCTAAGAGACACGCCCAGTTTCATATTTCATAATAGACACAGACCAGCGCGAGCTATGTCCAATGTGTAACATGCTTTTCATCCTTGCCATGTCCACATTAGCCGCTAAGCTAAACGGTAAGGCAATGTCACAAACAGGAGGTTTCTGACAAATAGGGAGTCCACACGTGATACCAAGTTAACAAAAGAATTTATTTGATCCTATCTAAACAAACAATAATTGAATAAACAACAAAATGTAGGTATCAGAAATAGGGATGGGAATTGATAAGATTTTATCGATACGATTCCATTATCGATTCTGCTTATTGGTCCGATTCTTTATCGATTCCCTTATCGATTCCTGATCATTTATAATTTAAATAAATAAATTAGAAATAGAATAGAATAGAAATACTTTTATTATCCTGTGGGAAATTTGGCACTGCAAATCGCTCAACATTTAAACATTTAGACAGGACAGGTCACAAATTAGAATAATAACACAAATCAAATCAAGTTGCCTAGGATAAGAGTAGAGTAAAATAGAATAAAATGAAATGAAATAAAATATACAGAAATAAATACAGTAAAAATATACTGAGCAACAGAACTAAGCTGGTTAGAATAACAACATGCAGGGATTAAAGCAAAACTTACTTGAACTTTTTTTCAGGCCAAGTCATATTCTTATTTTAACACATTGACCGCCGGGGGTTGTGCCCATCTCATACCCCTCTCTGCCACCGTTAAAAGCCTATGGAGATGTTTACCTTCTTTGCAGGGCTATAACTTTTTACATTTTATTGCTATATTGACATTACTATGGCCCATTCAACATCGATCATCTATCGTTCAGGATGTGGGAACGTTATACTTTTTCATTCATACATTGTTGTGTTAATACCTTCGAGAATATAAGTATGTTTTTAATCTTTTCTGCTGTAATTCCAAAAACGCTAGTTATAGGCCCAAACGCATATGATAGATTATCGATTGGCGTTTCTTTCCCATACACGCTATATTAAAAAATTCAAATGTGTATGATCGGTATACATTATGCTTCATCATGCGTGGAGGAAAGGGGGGGGGGTCGTTTATAATTCCTTGATCATCAGTAACGGCTTTATGTAGTATGGGTGATATATTGATCAGATGGTTTGCAGTGAAATGAATAAACAATCGGGCTGAAAATAACGTTACTGTTCTCTTACCGTGGGCCGATGAGACTGGCGGTGAAAGATCCCAATTATTCGACGCTGATCGCCTAGGTCCATTTCCGGTTTGTATGGCGCAATAAAACGCCGAAATCATATAGATTATTAAGGTTAGAAAGCGATCCATATGTACTATAGTGTCTGTCAGGAGTCCCGTAGCAAGATGTGACTGCCGGAGGAATTTCCTCGATGCACCGATGACACTTCCGGTTTTTGCGAGAGTGTAACTCGACCGACCATCCACCAGGCGGCGGTATTGAGCCGTTGCAGTCCCATCTAGGGTCCCGCTAAGGCATCGGGGTTGGGTGGATGAATTATGAATGCCATGGCGAAAAAATGTAATATTGATCTCAAAAACGGTCAACGCATGGCGGGCAATAACGCTGAAAAGCGATTTCGGCGACCAATGTGTTAACCTCCACTGTATTTTTTTTTAATAGCGTTAGCGTTTTAACCCATTCTCCGCCGATGACGTGTTTACACGTCATTCTCCGCCATGCGTAATCTGCCAATGACGCCTATTTTCGTCATGGTATTCACATTTCACCCACGAGTCTTGGCTGGTGCTGTAGGACTCCGCTCAACTCTGCAACGCTTCAATACCGCCACCTCGTGGCCGATCGACGAGTTGCCGGAAGTGCTTAGTCCGTCCACTATTCCGTCCGGCCACTCGCTATCGCTCCCAGGACTCTATCCAGACACCGTGGATATCGATCCGTTGCCATAACTCAATAAACAACATGATTGGACGTATATTAGTATTATACAAACCGGAACTGGATCACCTAGATCAGTGTTTCTCAAAGTGGGGGGCGCAGAGGCATGACAGGGGGGGCCTTGAGATAATATTTCTTTTTTGGATTACAGAAATAAAGTGCCAGGCACACAGAAAAGACCTGTCTTTTGTGACGACGGGAAACAACGCGGCGGACGAGGCCGCGAAGGCGGCGGCTGCGGTGCCGTCCACGGCTGTTCTGATGTTTGCGGCCGAACTGACGACTGAGGTAACTGAGGATAATTTGAGTGATCTTCAGGACTCAGCCACGCAGGCCGAGAAACAGTCGTGGACGGAGAGGGGGGGCTGTAAGGGGGGCAGATGGTCTGTGGAGGAGTCATAACGGTTTGATAGTCGCCTCCATCGATCTTCTGTCCTTGGTGATACCTGAGGCTCATGGTGTTGATCACTGTGGAAGAGCAGAGACCCTGAAACGAATCACGAAAATGGGATTTTGGTCCCCAAAGCTTCAGGCACAAATTGACGTTACACTAGCCAGGTGTTTAACATGCTTACAGGGCAATGTGCGCAAAGGAGTACCGACAGTGGCGGCTTACACACCCCTCCCTGAGGGACCATTCAGACATCTGATTATGGACTACACGGATATGATAACGCCAGTGCAGGGCAAACGATACCTCCTGGTAGTAGAGGACTGCTTTAGTCGCTGGATTGAGGCCATTCCATCTAAACACAAGAACGCGGACACAGTGATCAAGTTCCTGTGTCGCGAGGTCATTCCGAGATTTGGAATTCCCACGATATTACAAAGCGATAATGGCCGCGAGTTCATCGACAAGGTGGTTAAAGGGCTGATGCAGAAATTAAGTATAAAACAGCGCCTTTCCTGTGTCTATAGTCCCGGGTCGCAGGGAAAGGTGGAAAGGGCCAATCTGGTCATTAAAAACAAACTGTTGAAAATCTGTATGCAAACTAAGCTTAACTGGATTGATGCTTTGCCACTTGCTCTGATGGCTATTAGAAGCAGCGTAAACCGCCAAACACAGCTAACACCGCATGAAATGCTTACAGGCCGCAGCATGCCAGCACCGCCATTTAGACACCTGGCTAGGGGCCCGGCATTAGATATTTTTGAGCAAGATCTGAAAAAATATCTTCAGCAAGTGACTAAAATACATGAAGCTGTGTTTCGACAGGAGCAGAGAAAGGAGAAAAAGGGGGTGAAGGAGGCGGAGAAGGAAGCCACCAAACCGAGGCTGATCCCTGGGGATCTGGTCTTCGTAAAGGTCCACAAGAGAAAGTGGTCATCACCCCGGAGAGAGGGCCCGTACGAGGTGATCCGATCGACTGGAACGGCAGTCCAAGTCAAAGGATCAACGACCTGGTTCCACTTCAATCACTGCATAAAGGCCAGCGGCGATCTCTTGGGGGATACAATCGATCGCAGTTATGCAGAACCCGACATGGAGGGCCCGAGACGGCAACTGGAAGGTGCAGTGCCTGCTGATGCTCCCGCAGATGTTGGCAGCAGTGTGCGGACGGTCGGCCGGGCGCAACGACGTCATTGAGAACCGTCACGGTCGACCCGTCCTTGAGGATGACGGGTTTGAGTGGGTAGGAGTCCCACGGGGTCCCGCTCAGGCTCAAGTACCGGCAGGCTTTCATGACCAGGCTCAGAATCAGGCGCCCCCTCTGCCCCCCATCGAGGAAGGGGGGGAGAAGATAAGACTACAACCAAAAGGGGTGTTTCCCGGAGGACCGCAAGGGCATGTTTTTGATTTTGACCATTCCCCCGTTACAGGCGGGGATACTTACCATTATACTAACGAGGATCGGGTTGTGGGGGTAGATAGGAGGGTTGAGCCTGTCCCGAACCAGGCACAGGGGACAGGGGTGAGGGGAAAAAGGGAGGTCAAGGACGCTGAGTCGGAAGAGGTGGGGGGACAGGATATGTTCCAGAGGACAGCCGGAACGTTGAGGGACTCAGTGGGCTCACTCTGGGCCAGGTTGAGGGGTTTGCTTCCTTCCGGGGAACAAGATGGGGGCGACTATGACTATGACGAGGAAGACCCGGAGGCTGACCCGATGTATAGGGCGGCTTTAGGGAATGAGTGGTTTAAGTGGGTCCAGTACACGAGCGCGCAGAATCAGATAGAGGATTGTTATGTCTGCTCCAAGGCACGTCCGGATAGGCTGCTGGTGAAGGGCACGAAGTTCAGTTGGGCTCAGTGTGACAGGGACGCAGAGGCATGGGAGGGGCCCCATAATAGTCGCCCTTGGTGCGAGGCAGAGTGTTTGGGGTTTCTCGGCTCTAGTCGTTTTAAGGCGGCAGGAAACGTCACGGATTTCAAGGATGTCACTATGCGGGAACGTTGTAGGAAATTGGATGTACGTGTGCAGGGGGTAGCGACGGGGTTGCCAATACCCAGAGGTGTCAAACTATGGCTGACCAAGGATTTCGAGTGCTTGCAAAAGGAGGGGACCCGGGACGTAGGGGAGGTGGCAGAGGGGCGGTGCACTACTATTTGGAGCATCACGACTAACTGCACGAAAGAAGGAAAGTGTGGACACGGGGTCGTGTTAAAGGGAGTGGATACCAACCCACGGCCTGTAGCTTGCCCTTTTCATGTCCAGGATATAGCACTGGCGGACCAATACTGGCTCTGCGGCGGTAGGAGGTTGAGGAATACACTTCCGTTAGATTGGTCAGGTAGATGTGCCCGGGTTCAGGCGATCATGCCAATGGTGGTCCTACCATTATCAGTGACGGAAGGACCTTCTGAGTCTCCTATCTCTCGAACGAAGCGTAGCTACAAGGCAGACCCAAGGGTGTATCTGGACAGCATAGGACAGCCAAGGGGCATTCCAGCCGAGTTCATGGCTAAGAATGAGATTGCGGCAGGGTTTGAGTCTATTCTGCCATGGATATCGGTCAATAAGAACACCGGGTGGATCAACTATTTGTTTTACAATCAGCAGCGGTATCTCAACTACACCGAGGAGGCGTTGGATGCAATGGGGGACCAGATGCACGCGACCAGTACGGTGGCGTGGCAGAATAGACAGGCTCTGAACTGGTTAATGGCGGAGAAGGGTGGAGTCTGTTCCATGTTTGGACAGTACTGCTGCACATTCATTCCGACGAATGTGGGGCCAGGGGGAAAGTTCTCCGAGGCCATGGCTAAGCTGAAGGATTTGAGGGAGGAGTTGAGGGGGAATTCTGGCCGGAATGAGGAATGGTGGGGGAGTGGGGTGTTGGAAAGATTGGGACAGTGGGGAAGCATAGTGATGCAGACGGGGATATCCATTGGTGTGGCAGGGTTGATATTGGTTCTCCTTTTCTGTTGTGGTATGCCTCTCTTGGGTAGGCTGGTAACTTCACACGTAACGAGCCGAATGCTGATGGTGGGACAGAAAGAGATTGAGCCACAAATCGGGCCATGCCCTCAGCTTTATGCTGCCTTAGAGGGAGACGAGGGGATAGAGGATTAGGGGTATGGTGAGGTAGGGACATTTTCTTTTTGTTGGTTCAGTTTTGTTTGTTTTATTCCTTTAACTAGGCGTATGGTGAGGAAGGGACATTTTCTTTTTGTTGGTTCAGTTTGTTTGTTTTATTCCTTTAACTAGGCGTATGGTGAGGAAAGGACATTTTCTTTCTGTTTGGTTCAGTTTTGTTTGTTTTATCCCTTTTACTTCAAAAAAAAATAAAAAAAAAAATAAAATATGTAAAGGTTTTTTGAAGACATTTTGTATTGGTTCTTTCCTTTAAGAGTGACGGGGGATGGTCTGAGTGATGGTTTATTTTTTATTATTTTTGTTTATTTTACTCATGGTCCTGGTCAAACCGGAATGGGAAGGGGCATCGGTATGGAATGGTACGGAGTGTCGGTTCTGAGCCTGAGGAAGCATTGAGAAGAAGTGGTCTGGGGATCGGTTCTGGGGACTGGAGGGACAAAGGGGGGGGCTAACGCAGTGGGCAAGATGGGCACCTCCCGTCGAAGATGGGGGGACACGTGGTGAGGTCGGGACCAGCGCCTCCCGTCCAGGCATGGGGACATGCTTCTACGGGGACTGGAGGTGTGGCGTGGTGGTTGCTGTATTGGCAAAATGTGACTTTTGGCAATACGGTGAGGAGACTATGGCGTGGGCATGGAAGGGGGGCTGAGCGATGGACACTAGGACTCAATGTTATGGAAGAGACAATGTCATTTTTTTTTGGGAGGGATGTTCTATGTTTAGTTCTGACGGTCAACTTCTCCTTTCCCTGATGAGAGTCGCGGTTTCCGGCCGGAACTGTGGCTCATTTGGTAAGCGGTGGAGGTTGGGGGGATTTGTCTGTCAGGTTAGGATTATAAATTGGGGTATTTTGTTGATGTTTTATTATTACTCTTGTTTGGAACGGTTTTGTGTTTTGGTAAGAACGGTAGTCAGCCTTTGTTGGTCCGTTAGGGGTCCAGTGAATGAAGTAAGGTTTCTTGTTTAGTTAGACATTTATAAAATTTATTATATGGCTAGGTTTCTGGTTTAGATTAGGCATTTAAACTTTTATTATATAATTGTGGTTTCTCGTTTAGTTAGACGTTCACATTTTCTTGGTTATATGATTTGGGTGGGACTAGGGATAGCCCCAAATGGGGGAATGTTGTGGAAAATGTGTATACGGGGGTGGAGGTAGGAAAGGGGTTAGTCTTGACTAGTTTAATATAGGTCAACTAGCAGGGCTCAAAGACACTAGGGCGACAGTCTGGCTGATGTTCTTAAAACAACCTCAAGTATAGGACAGATAGACATTTCAAGTAAATCACATCTTGTTCTTTTCTTTTTTAATCTTGACTCCAGCTTTGTCTCAGGACGATAAACCTTTAGACTTATCTTCTGTTTTTATTCTCTCTTCTATGTTAAATCTATGTGTCATCTTAATGTACGTCATGTCATATCTGATATAATATGTTACGTCATCATATCTGTCATGTCGGGGCAGGGCTGGGAAGGTATTATCTGGGGGAACGGGGGGTTGGGGGGTCAGAGTGTTTTTCTTCAACTGTGGTGACCGTCTACTGATCCATAGCCTCTTCTGTTAAAACTTCTTTTCTTAAATAAATTACCTACTTGTTAAAATTGGAAACAACGTCTCCTGCTGTGTCAACGACAACCAAGCCACAACAACAGTTTCTTCGTCAAATGTATATACTCTCTTTTATAGACTTTTTTTGTATCACAAACAATACTGTATTTGTAAATCTGGTATGTCATAAATGTATAGATGTAGCAGTATTGTCTATCTGTATGTCGTCTGTGTCATATATGTTATGATGAATTGAAAATGGGGGACCCTGATGTAAACAAGACGAAAGTCTTTCTCTGGTCTGCATCCCCTTAACAATTGTGTGTATTGAGCTGTATTGTACCCATTCTGCAATCTGTTAATAAAATGTTCAATCAATCAATCAATATTAACAGATTGCAGAATGGGTACAATACAGTACGGCTCAATACACACAATTGTTAAGGGGATGCAGACCAGAGAAAGACGTTTGTCTTGTTTACATCAGGGTCCCCCATTTTCAATTCATAGTGACATTTATGACATACACAACATACATGACATCATGACATTTATGGCATAGGGACATAAATGACATACTACAGGTATATAGTAAAAAGATACATACGGTGGGGAGAGAATATACGGTGGGGAGGAGACTGTCTACACAGATACACCTGTGTGATGTTGCTACGGAGTTAAGCTAATAAAGGATACTCACAACCACAACAGGGGACTCACGTATTTGTACTGTTAAGTAACACAACAATGACAAATGTGTTGTTTCTGTTTTTCTTTTTGACATAGTTGCGGAATACGGAACAAGTTAACTCACCACTACAGCCCCCAGTAGCCTAGCCAGTCTCTTGAAACACCGCTATCTTCAAACTTCCATTCCTCTCGAAACTTTCTTTTGTTGGGTGGTGCCGCTCATCCTTTTCGTCTGAGAAAACCGTGGTGGTTTTTCTTTTTAGTGGCCGGCTTACTCCTTCCATTTAACCGACGCTATTAAGCTAACGTTAGCTAATCGGTATAGCAGTGTTACAGTGCAAGCAGGTGGTGGATGTGACGTCGGTAAACAAGGAGAGTTGACGCGCGAGGCTGCAAAAAAGGCGACTGTCGTCAAATCAAAACACACCGCAGGTGGCGGTTAGGTGGCCGAGCGGAGATTGCGTTCGTCACCAACCCCGGAGCTGTGAGGTGGATTCGCCTGTTCGAATCCAGCTCACAGCTCCGGGGTTGTCACCAGCTTGGCTGGCCGTCTGCACTAATACAATTGGCTGTATTAGAGGGTGGGAGAAGCTGGCGGGGTGGGTCCGGGTCGTTGTAGACAGCGACTCCTACAGTTCGGTCGGGGCGCCTGCTAAGCGCGGATAGGACTTGAGGGGGATAGTGTGATCCTCCCACACGCTACGCCCTCTCGATGAGAATCCGCGCTGCCAGGTGAAAAGAAGCAGTGATTGGCTGGACGTGTGTCGGAGGAAGCACGTGGTAGCCTCCACTCTCCCAGATGATCTGACTGTGGGGGGTAAGTGCGCAGCGACCAGGAAGGGACTGGGAATTGGCATACGACTAACATTGGGATGGGAGAAAATCGGAGGAAAAATGGAGGGGGAAAAAGATAATAATAAAAAAAAAAAAACACACCGCAGGTTTAATTATTTTACATGACTATTTTGTTACCCACCATGTGGCGGACAGACCTCTCAGACCTCGCAAATGTCACTCGCCCAATAGCCTCCAGCTGCAACCGCAGAGCGAGCAGCGTAATCCTGTCTCTCGAGTCGCTGAGTCCTGCCATTATTGCTCCGCAGCTCGCCAATGACTGCTTGGCACGGCCGTGCCGCGATAGAAAAAAATATCCCTTTTTCATGATATTTGACGCCTCTGATTGGTTCAATTTAGTTTCAATCTGTATGCATCTACAAATCATATTATACCAGGTAGCCAATTCCGTCAGACTCCGAATCAAATTGACGGAACTCCGAATCAAATTGACGGAAATCCGTCTGGAGACGGAACGCTTTAATGCCTGAGAGTGTATACTATATAATATACACAACAGTGCCCCAGTTGTCCGTTACACCAATTCAGCTCATGTCACCAAGGCTGCGCCAAAACAAGTAAATCGGTTGTTATGATCCAGCACTGTTAACCCCTGGTGTGTTGCTTTTTATAGTCTGCAAAGGCTGTTGATTCTTAAAGTCCCCATGAAATGGCTAGCAGAATACTATTTGATTCCACACATTTACGTGTTTCGTTTAAAAACAGGAAGGTAGGGGGAGAGACTTGTCGTGGATATTGAATGGCGATTTACGTTAACCAATAGCGCTGAATGTCGACCCATTAGCTAGCAAGCTAATGTTAGCACTCTACAATTACATTAGTTTTTTAGGGCCTAAGGAAACCGTGAACTGAGGGCCTAAGGTGCTGAATGTGCATTACGGTCGACCCATTAGCTAGCAAGCTAATGTTAGCAACGTACGTTAGCAACGTGATGCAACATTAGTAACGTTAGCTAACAAGCTAACATTGAACATTTGTTCAATTTAGTTAAAGAGGCAGAGTGCTGCTTAGTTACAATGTGCTGTAAATGTCCTTCTAGAAAGCATTTCATTGGATGCTAAATTAGTACACTCCCCCGTGTGCAGGGTGAATTTTTTTTTACAGTTTTCCTGGAAATTACAAACTCTAAAATACCATTAAAAAAAACAAGATGATATGTAGGTGATATGAAGGTGATATGAAGGTAATATGTAGGTGATTATGAAGGTGATGTAGGCTTGTCTATTCATTCCAAAAGAGAAATGAGATGATCTTGATGTGTTACCATTACTGCAACACAGCTAAATGCATTTTATTACATTAGTGGAGGACCTTGGTACGTACCAATATCCTGAAGAGCGTAGGTGGAGAACTCTTCCTCTGTCGGCTCTCCTTGGCTAGAATCCATGTCCAGATCAATGCTGCTCTCCACTGACACCGTGAAGGAGGGCAGCTCCTTCATTAAGATTTGCTCCAGTTGCTCATAAAACTTGCACTCAACTTGCTCCTCTCCTTTCGTGCTGGGCGTTGGATGAGAAGGAAAAGACAGATTTAAGATAATAATAAATAAAAAACGGTTCAAGAGCAGATTTCATGAACGCTTGTCGAATCGTGAATTCTTAACAACCTTGGAACAATTAGTTTTTTTTATAAAGAGTTGAAAGAATGGATATATTTTGGAAGTGCAGTTAACCGTCTGTAGTGTGGCAGTGAAAGGGTTAACCTTCTGTAGTGTGGTAGTGAAAGGGTTAACATTTACCACCCGTCACTCAATCATGATGTAGAAGTAGAAAATGAATAGAACAGCAGTAAAAACATACATACTTGTTGTCATAACACTGCCTGAAACCTGCTTTCAGTCTCTTGATCCTCGTTTGGCACTGCTCCGCCGAGCGAGAGAAGCCGTGGGCAGCCATCTTGTTAGATATGACCGCGAAGATGTGTCCATTCCTGTGCATGCCCCGGAGGCCCTGCTGCATCTTGTCCTCTCCCCAGGTGTTGATGAGGGTCAGGGTCTCCAAGTCAGTCCACGCCACGCTCCTGGTTCCTTGAATGAAAACGTGAAGAAACGTTGCTTTTTTTTGGGGATGCGATTTCCACAATCACGATTCATTAGTGATGCACCGATGTGAAAATTGTGGCCGATACCGATATTAATATTGCTGTTCTGGCCGATACCGATGTTTACCGATGTCGATATCTCTGTATAGAAAACACTTTTTTATGATAATCAAATAAAGAGCTATTTTCCAAAACGCTTTTTTTTTTTTTTATTTATTTTTGTAACTTATTTTCAGAAATGGCTGATATTTTGAAACTATTTAAGGCCAAAAGATAAAAAAGAAAAGGTTTTTTATTTTTGGCCCATATCAGCCCTATCTTGATATCGGACCGATACCGATGTGTAAAAGAACGGCCATATCGGCCGATTAAATCGGCAACCGATATATCGTGCATCACTACGATTCATACATGTCGTCCGTGTTAAAGCCCCTTACGTGTAGAATTTTCTACAATAATCTATCATCATGGTCAGATTAGTTGTGATACCTTCGGCCAGTCCTTTGTGCCGGTAGCCATCAAGCTCCACAACCGTGGGCACGGACTGCTTCCAATTGCTGGAGAGCTAACGGCTGGTGAACTTGTTACATGCAACTTGAAAAAAATGTTTTTTATTATTATTTTTTAGCATTTTTACAGCTTTATTGGTCACGCAGGACCGACAGAAGAGAGGGCGAACGGGAGGAGAGGTGGGGAGGACATGCGACAAATAACGACGGGAGCTGGGATCGAACCCGGGTCGTCTGCATAGGTGCGCGAGGCACTATGGTATGCGCCACGAGGGCGCCCCTCAACTTGACATTTCTGATTGTCATTTATAATTTATTGTTGAGCCCCATGTCAGTAAAATACAAAAACTGTAAAAAATAAATTAACTATACACTTAAATAAAAGAATGTATTTGAGAACTAATTTAATCTATTGAACTGTAGTTGCATTCAACAGGTCGTTATTGCAAAAGAGAATTTGTTAGTAATAACCTACCTGTATAAATAAAGGCCAGCTCAGTGTTCGCTCTCTGCAATGAGCATGGCTATTTAGCTAGCTAGCGGCTAACGTTACTTTACCATGTAAATGAATGACTAGTGTAACTGAGGGGTACAATTCCCTGACTGTATTGATAAGTATGGTATCATTAAACCACTACCGCTTGATGTACTTTAACTTCTGGCCATACAGTACACGATATCTAAGTATGATGAACACTTTCCCACATATGAAATCAGGTCCACACAAATATAACAGTCGAAGGTTTAATATAGCAAAAGGTATATACAACATTCACTTAATTACATTTATGATTTGAATGCACTTGTAAGGCAAATGAGTATTCGTAGGCAAATCAACACTGAATGTCCAATCTCTGGTTACGCAGGAAGCAAGTATACAACCTGGTTCTTTAGGGAACTATAGCGATGGTACTTAAGGATTATAGCGGGATACTAAAGGGGTCCTGCTGGTTGTAAGTCAGTAGGGGGGGGGGGGGTTTGGAGAGCCGTCAGCTGCATCCCATCTGGCCAACGATTCCTGGGGAGAATTCAGGTACAGAACACAGTGCCCGCAGGATCTTGATCCACAGATGAATACACTTGGGCCCTCTTGTAGACGGTAGCTGTAGGCTGTAGGTCCACAACGAAGGAGAAGCGAGGCGGCCTCGGTCTGGGTTGAGCGCCGTCTCACCTGGGCTCCTCTCGGGGGTAATTCCAACACTCACCGGCGTTGGCTGTTATCCGCTCCACAAATCAAAGCACCCAAAGCAAATAGATATTCCATGCCGTATAGGCTCAGCAGTCGTCCGGGTAGGTAATCCAATGTGCAGGTCCACTCGTCCTCGCCCAGAACTCCTCGGATGAAAGCACCACGCGTGGTCTGCCCAGCCTGGTTAAGACTCTAGATAACGCGAGGAAACGATGGGGGTGCTGCTCACTTTAGAACTCTAACCGAACGATGCACCATACATAATAGACTATTATTAACTTAATAGAAATACGTCCCACTCGACGGTACAGTGCCAAACTATGACAATTCAGCTATGAATTTACACGAGGTCTCAATGCCTATTCTGGGGCCAAATAGGCCGTACTGCACCACACGTGGGTCGTGGGTGAGGCTTCACGTCTGTTACTAGGCTGGAGGGTAAAGGACTAATGGACTAAAAGAAAGTTCTACTTTACTTGCGCCATATTTATATGCACGGTGAACAAATAGTACCATTCGTATTTCGGTAGCCGTATTCCTACGCGGAACCGGGGCTAGTTGGGACATGTTCGTCGGCACTATTGAACTTGACTCAAGGGGCTTGTCTGCTGGCGCCAGGTTCTTGTCCAATGAGAGAATGAACTATTATGGGCTGTAGTAGACTAAAGGGATATTCAGTGTATATGTACAAAGAATATACAAGGGATATCAAACGATATACAAATACTATTAAATATATATCCATAAATAAATATATATATTCGGTTTAATCTGATCCTTCACAACAGCCGCCCCCTAATTAGTCCCACCTAATTAGCTAAGCAGAGACAGATTAACCGCACTGTCTACCACTCAAGGTCCGCTGTAAGGGTCAGTCAACTCACAAAGTCGTGGGGTCATGGTCGTCATCGATAGTGTCTGGGAGTCTTGGCAGTTCTATTAGCCTCGCCACGGGTCGTGTGTAAGTCCGCCCTTGGACGAGCACTTCAGCTGCTCGGACCTTACCATCGGCACCGGTGATCACTTTGCTTACGCGGCCAGCCGGCCACATAGCTCTGGGTAGTGACTGGTCGATAATCATGACGACTGTTCCTTCTGTCAAATTGTCTCTCTCTTTTACCCACTTCTGGCGGGTCTGTAGAGACGGTAGATAGTGGAGTAGGAAGCTATTCCAAAACTTGTCAGCCAGTACTTGACTGTACCTCCACATTCTTCGGCCGTTCGCTTCTTCAGGCCTGTACATTGTCTGGGGTAGCGCGGGGTCCAGCCGCCCCATCAAGAGTGTGTTGGGGGTGACTGGGTCGACATCTGCTACATCACTTGAGACGTAACCGAGGGGCTTGGAGTTCAATACTCCCTCGATCTCCGTGAGGACTGTCATTAGGACTTCTTCCGCCACAGTCTGGGCCCCAAGCACGCCGTACAGGGCTGTCTTTATAGAACGTACTTCTCGTTCCCAGGTTCCACCGAAGTGGGGTGCGTTCGGGGGATTAAACTGGAAGTCAATCTGGGATGGAGCGAGGTGGGTCTTAAGTTCTGGGCCCATAGCTTGGAAGCTCTCTCTCAGCTCTCTTTCTCCGCCTTTGAAGTTTGTCCCGTGATCAGACAACAATGTAGACGGTTTTCCTTTCCGCAATGTGAATCTTCGGAAGGCCATAAGGAATGAGTCTGTGCTCATGGTTGGAAGGAGTTCGATATGTATCGCTCTGGTGGTCATGCATTTAAATACAATACCCCACCGCTTCTCGGTTCCTCTTCCTTTCTTTATATACAACGGGCCAAAACAGTCCATGCCTGTGGAGTGAAAGGGCTTGTCGCCGAGTCGGAGGCGACAGGGAGGTAGGTCAGCCATCCGGGGTATGCTGGGCTGCGCGCGCCACTTTCGGCAGTCTAGACAGGTTCGCTGGAAGCGTCGCACTGCTTCTCTCCCTTGAAGTATCCAATAGCGACGTCTGATCTCCGCGAAGACTCTCTCTGCTCCTGCGTGGTGCACATCCTCGTCGTATTTCTTTATGATCAGCTCTGTGACCTTATGTCGGCTGTTCAAGACTATCGGGTACTTAACGTCATCCGGTAGGTCGGGGGCTCTCCGCAGACGACCACCCACTCTGATGAGATTATGGGCGTCACTCTCGGGTGCCAGGTGGAGCAGTCTGCTGTCTGATGGGACGGGCTTTCCTCCCTGTAGACAGTCTAGCTCATCGGGGAACGAGTCTCTCTGGGCTCGTTGTAGTAGAAGAAGTTCTGCTTCTTCGTAGTCAGCTGCTGAAATGTCAGTGGTGGGCTGAATCTCTGGGTGGTGCCACAGGAATGTCTTTAGCTGCGCACTCTGTAGGGTGAGGCAATCATCTATGTTGGGGTCTGTGGAGGCGACTGTGCTCAATCCACAGAACATAGGTTTCTTGTTTTCAGCCTCCTCTTTACTCGCCTCCCGTGGGGTGGACGTAGGCCACTCTTCTTCCGGGAGCTTGAGGAACTCTGGTCCGTCACTGTAGATGTTGTGACGGGTGAGGTCATCTAGGGACATTCCCCGGGTGATGACGTCAGCTGGGTTGTGTTTGGTGTCCACATACCGCCAGCTTGCTGCTTCTGTTAACTCTTGAATCTCTGTGACTCTGACTCCCACGAAGACCTTGTATCTGCATGAATCAGACTTGATCCATGTGAGTACTGTCGTAGAGTCTGACCACAAGATTGTTCTTTGCACCGGGATGGTGAGTTCACGTTGGATTAACGTGGCTAGATGCGCTCCTGCTAGGGCTGCGCAGAGCTCTAGGCGCGGGATAGATTGTTGCTTTCGTGGGGCTATTCTTGAGCGAGCCAGGATGAAAGCGGTGTGTATCTCTCCTCCCTTCTCTTGGGCACGCAAGTAGGCCACAGATCCATAGGCTACTTCGGAGGCGTCGCTGAAGACGTGTAGATCCATCTTGCATGTCTCTGGCCTCACTGTGGGTGGGAAGTAGCTGCGGCGTATGTTGACGCCTGGGAGTGAGCGGAGTTCCGTCTCCCACTCTCTCCATGTGGAGGCAAGGTGTGCGGGTATTGGGTCGTCCCAGCCCTGGTCCTTGTCCCATAGTGCTCGTACAATCATCTTTGCCCTGGTGGTGTAAGGTAGAATACATCCCAACGGGTCATATTGTCTGGCGAGTGTTCTGTACACACTCCGTCTGGTGGTCGGTATCGCCGTCGACCTTCCCTGCTCCGTGGTCAGGGGTTTGTGTCTATAGTGGAGCGAGTCTGTTTTGAAGCGCCAGACTAGTCCTAGTGTCATTTCTTGGGATTCTCCTGGGATGGTCGCCATCCAGGTCTCGCTACTGGCTGCCTTGTCCGCGGGGGAGAGGCTGCGCAATACTTGCGGGTCGCTGCTGGCCCACTGCCTGAGATCAAAGCCGCCTTTGATCAGGGAGGCGCGTAGCTTGAGTAGGAGAGCCTCGGCTTCTTCTTGGGTCGAAACGCTTTGTAAACAGTTGTCCACGTAGAAACTGTTCTTCACACTGTGTCGGACCTCTTCATCTGCTGCTGGGTCCTCTGCGACGTGTTTCTGCAGTGCAAATGTAGCACAGCACGGGCTGCATGTGGTTCCGAAGGGGAGGACTTCCCATTGGTAGATGGCTGGGTGCTCATCTCCGATCCTCTCTCTCCATAGGAACCGCAGTAGGGGCTTATCCTCCTCCACTAGTCTCACCTGCAGGAACATCCCTTTGATATCCCCGCTGATAGCCACCTTGTCCTGGCGGAAGCGTAGTAGCACGCCTAGTAGAGAGGGGCCGAGTGTGGGGCCGGGCAAGAGCTCTTTATTCAGATTCTGGGATCCGATCTGGTAGCTGCAGTTAAACACAATGCGATCCTTGCCGTTGTGGTGGACCTTGTGGTGCGGCACGTACCATGATTCGGTCGTCTGATCGGCCTCTTTAATGTCAATCTTCATTACGTGTCTCGCTGTGATTAGCTTCTCAATCTCAGCGCGGTACACACTCTCTTGAGCGGGGTCTTTGGCTAGGCGCCGCTCTGTGTTCAATAGATACCGCTCCGTAGCTTCTTTCGTGGCGTGAAAGGTGGGCATTCCCTCTCGCCTCAGGAGTGGAGTTGCGTATCTCATCACTCCGCCGACTGTGACTCTCTTTGTCCCTTGCTCGAGGAGGTTTATGGCGTAAATGTCTTCTTTAGAACGAATGTCTTTCTTTTCGTTCTTAAAGGGCATTGTCTCTAGTGTCCATAGCCTCTCGACATGCTGCAGGAGAGTGGTGTCTTCTTCTGTCACTCTGGAGTGGAGGCAGCTAGTGGCTGCTGTTCGGTTGAGAGATTTAGCGAGGGGGCCTTGTAGTGTCCATCCTAGGCGGGTCTCGACTGCTGCAGGACAGCCTCAGGGTCCTGTATGGACCCGGTCTATCGGGACTATGAGGTCTGCATGGTCGGAGCCTATCAGCAGGGTCGGGGTGGCGCCGTCTATGAGCGGGATAGGTAGTTGACGCAGGTGCACATATTTATCCATCAGTTTGGCGATGGGGTAGGTGTACTGTGATAGTCCTATTTCTTGGCTGGTGAAAGCATTTGTAATCCTATACCGTCTCTCTGGCTGCCCGCTTGCTGCGATAGTGAAGGAGACATTCTCGCCTTTTATCGTCTTTAAATCTCTTCTTATTGTCCGAATCGTCATCTGGTTCTCGCTCCCCCGCAGTCCCAGCTGGGCCGCAGCGGATGCGAGGAGAAGGGTCTTCTCTGACCCGTCATCAAGGACGGCGTAAGTGTCCATGACTTTATCTTGGTGGCTCAATGTTACACGGACTACCTTTAAGAGCACCTGGGCGCTGCTGCTGCTGGCGGGGTCAATGTACATGACACTTGCCTTTGTGCTGCTCGATGGTACAGGTGCAGGCTTTCTTCTGTTACTGTCGTGTAGGACATCTAGGTGGGCTCCGTCACACCGACTGCACCTCTTCTTTAGGCGGCACTCGGCTGCCATGTGACTGCGCGCACATCGGTAACAGCGCCTGTTGGACTTTATCCATTGACTCACTTCTTCTGCATGCATCTTCTTGAACAGGTCACATTGTGACAGCCAGTGTTCCTTCTCGCAGTACGGGCACACCATCTTCCACTTCTCTTTTCTCGAGGGGGTACTGTGGTTCTTACTGCTCGGTACTGATTCTGATTGGTGCATGACAGTCACTGATCTTCTTCCATCGTTTACTCTCCTAGGTCCCTCTCTGGAGCTTGGTGTGCTCCGCACGAATGTATCCAAGTGTAGGCTGCTGACTTCTCTCGTCAGGAAGTCGGCTAAATCGAGGAGGGATGGTTCGGGACCGTTGGGATCACGGTGGTCTCTTTGCCGCCTAAAGCGCTCTTGTCTGGCGGGCGGCAGCTTCTCTAAAATCCTCTCGACGTTAGAGTTGGCGTATAGCTCGTGCATACCCTTTTCTCGTTGCGCTCCCAGCATCCCTACCAGGGACTGCACTTTTATAGACAGGTCGTCTAGTGAGCGATTGTCTGTTGCTGGGGGTAGGCGGTCAATATGCCTTATCTCTTGGATTACGTAATCCCATATACGTCCATATCTCTGGTCCAGCGCTGCTAGAGCCGCGGTGTATGGGGTCGTAGAGGTGGCATAGGCTAGCGCTATATTGTGCGCTCGGGGTACTTTCAGGTGCTTCAGTAATATTGCATACTTGTGGCGTTCGTCAACGACATCCACCATCATTGCACATCCGGAGCTCAGTGTACTGTGCTCGATTCTCATGGGTGAAGTCTGGAAACGTCGGTGTGCCAATGGATGACGCCGTGGATGGCTGGCACATCGGTGAGCGTTGGGAGAGAGGCCTCCTAGGCGAGTCTCCTCTTGCGCCTCTCTGTGGGCTGGTACCGGCAGGGTACCATGGCCCGCTGGTCCAGGTGCTGTTCCTCGGGGCTGGTCGTGCGTCATGCTCACCCGTGAATAGAGTCGGGGGTCTGTAGCGCAGCGCCGCGGGGGTATAGCCTGGGCTGTACTGGACCTCCTGGTCCGGTGGAGTACTGTGCTGTCGTCGGGCTTGGTTCTCCTCCTCTCCCTCTTCTTCTTCTGTCAGGTCCTCTAGATCCTGTAGTCGTTTATTTAGCCTCTCCGCAGTGTATGCTGCTCCTTCCTTGTAGCTGGGTCTCGCTTGGACCGGTCGGGGAAGGGGGTCTGCGGGGGGTATAGGCTCTCTCTGGTGGTCAAGTTCAGGGTCGCTTGGTCGGTTAGGGGATGCTGCCCTTGACTGTTGTCTCGACGAGGCCCTTGAACCCCTGGCGGAGGGAGAGGGTGTTGCCTTGGTGATCAGCTGCTCCATTAGCTGCGCTTGTAGTCTGTCGCGCTCGCCCTGTAGTCTGTCGCGCTCGGCTTCGCGCTGGATGAGAGCGATGTCGCGCTCTGCTTCTCTTTGGGCACCGTCAGCGGCGCGCTGGGTGTCGGACCGGTCTCTTGCCATATTCTCTTCCGTCTGAAGGCGTCTCATCTCCAGGCGTATGTGCTCTTCTTCGCTCCGTTGCTGTGTTTGGAGTCGATCGCGTTCACCCTGAAGTCGATCGCGTTCACCCTGGAGTCGATCGCGTTCGGTAGAGGCTGTCAGGCTGACGAGGAACGCCTGTGACAGCATCCTCTCCGCCTCGCTGGGGGAAGACGCTTGTAGAGGTGAGCCGCTCCTGGCTGTACTCGTTGGGGAGTCCTGGAGCTCTATCTCCTCGGCGCTCTCCTCATCTTGTTCCGTGCAGGGTTCCACCTCTGGAGGGTTGTCTTCCTCCCGGAGCTGGTCGGGGACTACTTCTTTGGTATTGGCGGGGGGTAAAGGCATGTCTGTTCCCTCCTGGTCCCCACCGTGAGCTTGGTCAGTTACATTAGAACCCACTAGGGCCTCTGTGGTCGGGGTAACCTGGTCGTTAAGGTCAGACATAATTTTACTTTCTACTTTTACCGCGTTTACCGTCTGTAGAAGGCTAGGTAGTTGACTGACAGCGTAATCCTCTAAGTACTGAGGTGTCTGTCGTCTGCGCCGCGGGCATTCTACGTTAGGAGGACCGTTTCGTGGAGTGTTCATCATAGGCCATTTCAATATTAATAACACTATATTAATATTACACTAGTTACCCTCCGGCTCGAAGGACCAATTGTAACTGAGGGGTACAATTCCCTGACTGTATTGATAAGTATGGTATCATTAAACCACTACCGCTTGATGTACTTTAACTTCTGGCCATACAGTACACGATATCTAAGTATGATGAACACTTTCCCACATATGAAATCAGGTCCACACAAATATAACAGTCGAAGGTTTAATATAGCAAAAGGTATATACAACATTCACTTAATTACATTTATGATTTGAATGCACTTGTAAGGCAAATGAGTATTCGTAGGCAAATCAACACTGAATGTCCAATCTCTGGTTACGCAGGAAGCAAGTATACAACCTGGTTCTTTAGGGAACTATAGCGATGGTACTTAAGGATTATAGCGGGATACTAAAGGGGTCCTGCTGGTTGTAAGTCAGTAGGGGGGGGGGGGGGGTTTGGAGAGCCGTCAGCTGCATCCCATCTGGCCAACGATTCCTGGGGAGAATTCAGGTACAGAACACAGTGCCCGCAGGATCTTGATCCACAGATGAATACACTTGGGCCCTCTTGTAGACGGTAGCTGTAGGCTGTAGGTCCACAACGAAGGAGAAGCGAGGCGGCCTCGGTCTGGGTTGAGCGCCGTCTCACCTGGGCTCCTCTCGGGGGTAATTCCAACACTCACCGGCGTTGGCTGTTATCCGCTCCACAAATCAAAGCACCCAAAGCAAATAGATATTCCATGCCGTATAGGCTCAGCAGTCGTCCGGGTAGGTAATCCAATGTGCAGGTCCACTCGTCCTCGCCCAGAACTCCTCGGATGAAAGCACCACGCGTGGTCTGCCCAGCCTGGTTAAGACTCTAGATAACGCGAGGAAACGATGGGGGTGCTGCTCACTTTAGAACTCTAACCGAACGATGCACCATACATAATAGACTATTATTAACTTAATAGAAATACGTCCCACTCGACGGTACAGTGCCAAACTATGACAATTCAGCTATGAATTTACACGAGGTCTCAATGCCTATTCTGGGGCCAAATAGGCCGTACTGCACCACACGTGGGTCGTGGGTGAGGCTTCACGTCTGTTACTAGGCTGGAGGGTAAAGGACTAATGGACTAAAAGAAAGTTCTACTTTACTTGCGCCATATTTATATGCATGGTGAACAAATAGTACCATTCGTATTTCGGTAGCCGTATTCCTACGCGGAACCGGGGCTAGTTGGGACATGTTCGTCGGCACTATTGAACTTGACTCAAGGGGCTTGTCTGCTGGCGCCAGGTTCTTGTCCAATGAGAGAATGAACTATTATGGGCTGTAGTAGACTAAAGGGATATTCAGTGTATATGTACAAAGAATATACAAGGGATATCAAACGATATACAAATACTATTAAATATATATCCATAAATAAATATATATATTCGGTTTAATCTGATCCTTCACAACAACTAGGATGCAAAGCACTTTCAGTTTTCACTGCACACAAAACGGTCGCAATATCGAGCCCTTTAGGTTTTCCTAGTCAAGGAATCAAATAGTCTGCTATGGCTGCATGCGTGGCGCTAACGTTATTGTTTTTAAATGCGCAACTGTCGGAAAAACATGGCATCGATAAGAGGAATCGATAGTCACTGAGGCATGCGATTCCAGGAATCGGTCAATTAGGAACCGGTTCCCAATCGATTCCGATTCTCGATTCCCATCCCTAATCAGAATTGTCAAAAGGGTCCAACTTGGTTGCTGATACAACCTGTCCTGGGAGATGGGAAAGCAGACAGAGGGGTTAGACAGGGGAAACATATAGTATACTGTGAGTGTGCAGGCTGCTCTCTGCACTGCACAGGTGAGAGTAATTGGGTTAACGACCTACCCACTCTACCATGCTCCGAGTCAGTAGACTCTCCATTTGCAGGTAGAGTGGGGGTCGTCACAGCAAACATACTATGTTTCTCAGAAACAAAACTTGACGAGTCAGTTGACCCGGAGATAGAAATGGAAAACTACTCAATCGTCAGAAATGACAGGAACAAGTATGGAGGTGGTGTCTGCATGTTGTACATACACAAAGATACCAAATTCATTAACCGTACTGACCTGAATCATAATACAATTGAAACGGTATGGGTTGAAATTTTGTTCGAAAGGGCTAAGACTGTACTAGTCGGCACAATCTACAGACCACCAGAACAGAGTGGCTTTTATGATACACTGGATGGGTGTTTAGCTGGGGATGAAGATTAAAAACCAAATTCTCAACAATACTAAACAACATGGCCCCCCTAAGAACCACCAGGGTTAAAAATCGCGCTGAGCAATGGATGCACTCAGACATACTGACCGCTATGAAAACCAGAGACAAAAAATGCTATGAACTTCATAAAAGTCAGTCAAAGCTTGCCAAAAGGGAGAGAACACATAACCTTCTACAAAAACCTAGGGGTCCGCAAAGACGACTTCAAACTTGAAATGGTAACAACAGTTGAGGTACTCAAAAAACTGAGCGCCCTGAACCTAACATGGCCACTGGCCATGACAATATTAGAGGTGGGAATCACCAGTTTCATCACGACACGATACGATATCGATTCTTTGGACAACTATACGATATTTGCCGATATCACAAAGTCTGCCACGATATGATACGATACGATTCGATTCAGGTGCCTGCGATCGATATGAGGCGATATTATGTGCCCATTTAACACAATCAGTCACATTTAGATCAACAACAATAAAGGCTACGGAAATATCAATTGATGTTTTTATTTTTTAGCTCTTCCAGACATTTAAATGAAAAACAATCTATTGTTTTTAATACAAATAGACCTCCTGTTCACTTTTTATATATTGAGCTTTAAACTTTAAGTAAAATGTTTTGGAACTCACAACACGCAAGCTAAAACCCCTTCCTCTCCCAAACTTCCTACAATTGTTTTATGTTGCATGATGATCATGTATTCATGTTTAAATATCAACATTATCTGTCCATCCTCAGCAACACACACACACACACACACACACACACACACACAGAATGCCCCTCGCCCAGTCCCCCACAGAAAGGTAGACTGCCCCCACCCCTGCTCCTTCCCAAGTCCTCTCTCCTCTCCTCTCACGGTTAGCTGCTTAGCTTAGTTAGCTCACGCTAACGCAACGTTAATTTCGGTATTTAACGCGACGTGGGCATAAAGGAATGGCGAGGATGGAAAGCATGTTAGATGCATTTAACCCCTTGTGGGGAAAAAAACAACAGGCACTTATTTCGGGCGAAATAGGCGGAGTCTGAAGCAATACTATCTAACGTTAACACACGCTGAGCTACTGTTGTTGCAGCCAGCCAGGCAGATATGCTCACGAGGGGATTTTCAAAATAAGAGTATCGCAATATGAATCGATCTTTTTACGTTGCATCGATCCTATTTGATTATTGATAATAGATCGATATATCGATCTGGATCGATGTATCGTCCCACCCCTAGACAATATGCCGTCAAAATTCCTCAGAGACTCAGCAGCCACCATCACCCCAGTCATCACCCACATAATAAACCTCTCCATAAAACAGGGATAGGTCCCGAAAGACTTAAAAATGTGCGAGAGTGATCCCACTGCACAAAAACATGCCTTCTCTATTTGAACGACCACATCAAACAAGAGGTGGACGCGGGGAAATATGGCGGCATGGTCATGCTGGACCTCCAAAAGGCTTTCGACACTGTCAATCACTCCATTCTGATTGACAAGCTAAAAGCAATTAGTTTAAACTTTTTATAGTTCATCAGTGAGCTGGATGCAATCCTACCTGGAGGGGAGAGAACAGATGGTGGAGGTAAACGGTACACTACTCAGCCCTGCTGGTCTCTGACAGGGAGAAGTTACAGGTTGAAAAAGCCCTCAGCTCTAGGGCGGCTGATTGGCGCAGTGGGCAAGGCGCTCTCCTCTAACGCAGGAGATGCTGGGTTCGAGCCCAGCTCATGGCGTTGCTACCGGCTGGCCGGTCGTTCATACTAACACAATTGGCAAGTGTTAGAGGGTGGGAAAGCCGGTGGGTGGGGATTTGACGTTGTGGACAGCGACTCCTACAGGTCGGTTTGGTGACGCCGGTGCGATGGAAGCAGGAAGTGACGGGGGCAGCGTGAGCCTCCCACGCGTTACTCCTCGCCACTGAGAGTTCGAGCTGCTGCAGTGGGCGACAGGCTGCCTCCTCGTGTACCTGGAGGGGACACGTGATGCAAGGCTTCTGTCCTCACTACAACCGACCTGTGTGAGGCATAGTCTAGCAACGTTCAAGACAGGGGAGGGAAGAATTGGATACATGAAATTGGGATGGGAGAAAATGGGGAGAAAAAGTGGATAAAAAAAAAAGCCCTCAGCTCTGAACTCAGCAGAATCTGCACCTGGCTCGCTGATAAACTATCACTACACCTGGTTAAAACAGAGTCCATTCTCTTTGTATCAAATAACAAACTCAGCAAGGCCAACGGCTTCTTTGTTACAGTGGGGGACAATATTGTCACAAGGAAAGATGAAATTACATACCTGGGTTCCATCCTAGAGGAAAATCTTTCCTGTGACAAAATGGCAACCAATGTAATAAAAAAAAGTCAACCAACAAACAAGATTCTTGTACCGGATCTCCTCTCTGGTAAACAAGAATACCCTGAAGACTCTAGCAGGAGCACTCATTCAAAGGTACTATGACTATGCTTGCACCTCATGCTACCAAAGCACCTCAAAAGGCACTAAAAACAAGATTACAAACATCACAAAACAAACTGGTCAGACTACTGTTTGACCTTACTCCTAAAACCCACCTCACCCCTGACCATTTTGACAACCTAGGATGGCTTAGAGTAGACGACAGAGTACAGCAACTTGCAATGGGCCTGGTCTACATGCCCCTTTTCCACTGCATGGTACCTACTCGACTCTACTCTTTCGGTTTTCCATTGCCAAAAGTACCTGGTACCGGGTACTTTTTGGGTACTTATTTAGTACCTGCTTTGTCGAGGTTCCAAGCAAGTAGAAGCGATACCAGAAAAGTGACGTGAAACACTGCAGACCACTGATTGGTCAGAAGAGAGAAGCGTCACACGTTGGAGCGTCCTGCACAAAACACAACACCGCCATCTTTATTTAGCCTCGCGTAGTATTTCATTATTTGTTTGCAGCAGGAACAAGTGCAATAAATAAAAAGGGATACATTCACTGTGTATTCTGCCTCATTTATTGATGAAACAAAACCAACATCAACAAAATGTACCACCAAGAGCGGAGAGTTTAGTCTCACAAAAAGATAGCTGATTTGTTAAGCTTGTTGTTAGCTTACGTGCTAATGTGATTGTGTTTGACCATTATAAGAGTTAGCATTGTGGCTACTAGTGTACATAGCATGATCAATATAACTTGCTATTGATTGTTTGTACTAGTAACGTTAATACTAGTAGAATAGACAACGTGAGGTAATCATCATCATCCATTTTAAACCGGTTATTACCTAATGCTAACGTTAGTAGAATAGACACGAGAGGTAACATTAACGTTAGCAGAATAGACACGAGATGTAACATTAACGCTAGTAGAATAGACACAACGAGAGGTAATGTTAACGTTATCAGAATAGACACGAGAGGTAACGTTAACGCTAGTAGAATAGACACGAGAGGTAACGTTAACGTTAGCAGAATAGACACAACGAGAGTCTGGTTAATGTTGTTATTGATTGATTGATTGAAACTGTGTTTACTCTGGCTTGTTCCAAGCCCCCACGGACATAGCTATGCTCACGGAGCCCTCATGCTGTACGTCAGCGGCCCCGCCTCCCCACACGGAGATGAAACGGAATACTACCTGCAGTGGAAAATGAACGAAGTACCAGGTACCTAAAGCGAGTAGAGTAGAGTACGGTAGAGTCGAGTAGGTACTATGCAATGGAAAAGAGGCAAAAGACTAAGTTACCCATGTACATGTCGAAATACTTCCCAAAGGTCAGTGAATGCCACGACCAAAACACCAGAGGGAGTTCCACAAATCATGTTCAACCCAGATTCGGCTCAAACAAGGGACTAGTAAACTTTTCGCAATTATGCCACAACAATGTGGAACGCCCTACCCACAGCCGTAAAATAATGTGAATCCCTACCCTCCTTCAAAACCCCCTATATAATGATAGTTTGTTATCAGCGAGCCAGGTGCAGATTCTGCCGAGTTCAGACCCTGCACTATGGCCAAGTGTCATAGCCCATACCCAACAATGTGGTATAAAGGGGACCAATACAGGTCAAAAATACAGCGAACATGGCTTCTGTATTCCAATCCTTGTTGCACTGATATATATATAATAAAAGCGGTTGCCTAGTGGAGATTTAGGATTCACTATGTGTACCTGTAACAGGTTAATATGTTCCCCTTGTGAATTTCGCCAAAACACCCCCGTTTCATTGTTTTGTTGGAATCTCCTACCTGTGTTGTTATCTGTAGTGTTCTGTGGTTTGGTGTGGATGTTGAGCGCACCCACTGTTGACATTGCGCAACAGCGTCATTACGCGCGATCTCACGGGGCTCAAGCACAGTTGTCATGGATACAAGAAGAGGTGAGCTGCGTCGGTTAATCTTCGCTGATGGACACTTATAAAAGTTGTAATTTGTGCTTTAATTGAATATTAAAACATAATCTACTTATGGCTACATGTTCCGTTAAATATTCCATTTATTCTGTGTACAATCTGTTCGGATCCAAGATCACTAACCCAGTCTTTATTAGTTAGTCTAGATGGGCTAACGACCGTTAGATTTATAACATTATAATTCGGTACCTAGCAATAGCATAACCCATTGTTATATTTCACTTCATTACGTGTATTCACACACACAGCTGACGGTTTGTCATTCTTGTGTTTGTCGGAAGGTGAAAACAGGCAACAGGCACACCAAACCTACAGTAACGTTTTGTACATTGGATATATGTCACACAGGTATGGAGATGTTTGCGTCCGTTAACTTTCTTTTGAAAACGTTTTATATGATTTTACTGTGAAATGAAAGGCTGTAGGTTTAATAGCCAGCTCGTTATGTCTCTCGTCTGCCCCAGCTGTTCTCTCGTAGCTCGTTATAGCGTTGCTCTATTGGAACTATCCCTTTAATCATAACCTAAAATGAAAGCTTTCACCTCGTGTACCCGCCCCACCTGCCTGACCACTCCCACATCCGCTCCTATAAAGCGGGGTCATGGCCATACAACAGCTCCTTCCCTACTTTCACCGCCAAAGCCTGTGTCATAGCACTGCTTTAAGTTTAGTGTTAAAGTAGTTAGTTTAGTTATAGGAGCTGTGTTGGCATTTTCTTTTGTTTCTCCCTCTCTCACTAATTTACGGGAGAAGGAAAGGATAATGTCGTCACCACCGGAGAGTCTAGAAGATGATGATCATTCTGACCTCCACCGACGCTTCGCATTGGGGCACGCGCCGCTGAGCAGTCTCCCACCGGTGTTGTCTCCGGCTATGCAGCTGGATACTATGCCTCGAGAGGCAGTCGGCTGTGTGAGAGCTGACGGTCTCTCTGGGCGGGTAGTGTTTTGCGACGCGAGCCTCAGGTGTGTCAGTTGTGAGGGGGCAACTGCGCAGCTTGCGTAAGGTCGGCTCCAAGCGAGAACCCCTTCATTGCCTCTTCATAGCGGTGGAGGAGGTTCTAGTTTGATGCCCCACGATAAAACAGTGCTCCTCCTCATAGAGGTCGTAGCTTTGTTTTCCTGGGGCCGTGATTCCGAGTCTGGGGTTCAAGTTCCCGGGTCTCTGAAAACGGATACCCTCTGCCACCGTGCTGGCCCCGCTTTTCAAGACGAAAGCACCCGGCATGAGCTTGGTGTTTCATTATGAGAATATCTCCGTGCTCAAGATGGCTGCAGCCCGCGTACAACGGGGCTTACTGCCGATGCCGCTGTATCTGGTAACACCGTTCTGTGAGAGGGACGTGTGTTGCCTTTTTTCTTTTGGATAAAAAGAAGGAGAGACAGTCGGCTGTCTGAAGTGTTGGCCTGTATCGCTATTCCTCACATTATACAGCTTCAGTAGTAGCCACTTTAGCTTGCTAGTGCGTTAGCTGGTGGCTATCGATAGCCGGTAAGAGCTAACTGTTAGCCAGTTAGCTGTTAGGCTAAGCCGTTAGCTGGCTACTACGTTAAGGCTAGAAACGTTAGCTTGATGCTACCCGTCAGCCTGGAGTTAGCTGTTAGCTTGTGCTACAACCGTTGGCGTTAGCCATGAGGAAGTAGCGGGCCCTGAGCACTACAGCGTCATCTCTGGCAGAAGATGTCATCGGCCTGCACCATGACCAGCCACAGGATGTGGGCGTCGCGCCGGAGCGTGGCTCCAGCCGTCGCCGCTTCTGGCCCCGCCAGCGAGAGGCCTCGTCAACATGGTGGACCAGCCTGTTGTTGCGGCCATTTCATCCTGCATCCGGTGGTCAGGTAGGAGTCCGTAGGACATTACACTATGCCCCACTCTTCCTTCCTCCCCCTCCCGAATGTTTTGGTTAATAACAATGTTTGTTTAACAAAACGTGTTACTTCACTGCATTTTGGGAGATACGATGTGTGCTATGTGAACTCACAGCTACAAATGCTGGGGTTGTGTTTTCTTGCTTGGAGTGTTGTGCAGTTTTCTTTGAAAATTGGGTTGGTCGCCATTTTTTGTATAGCTTAGCAAGGCTTGTAAGTTCTAGCACTTGGCCAAGGCTTATGTCTATCTCTCTACTTAAAATCAGTGTTCTTCTTACGTGAGTAAACGTGAACTGGGGTTTTTTATTGTATGATGAGAAGTTGTGTGTGTGTTTCATGTAACGTTTAGGAAACGTAGCATTGAGTCCACAACTGGCTGGGTGTTAACCTACAGAGTTGTACATAGTGGCATAATATGACCAAGGGCCTTAGTTGAGTCCCTCTATTTAGCTTGATATTTTTTCTTTGCTTAAGGGTAATGATAAAAAAAACGGGTGGCAAGTTTTCACACAAAAGCCAGAGCCGTGGATAAAGCCCGTTTTTTACACAAGCGAGGTTATCGGCTGTGGCTGGCATGCATGATGTAAAGCTTTTACTCTACAGGTAAGTATGTGCTTTCATCTGGCGAGCCATGCACCTGGTGTCACGGCTCTGCTTTCTTTTGGCGTCGTATCAGGGGTGAGGTGGTGAGGGGGTGGATAAAATAAACCTCCCCCCTCCCGGATATAGTTATATCCTTACGAAACTGATTGGCCGAGAGGTTGTGCCTTTCTACCTATCAGTCTCCCTGTCGAGGTCTCTCTCGTCACGGGGGGGGGGGCGTTCCTGTCTCCCACACCAAATCAGGATAGGTGGGACACAGGTTTCCCCCGGCCATTTGAAAACGTCACAGGCGCTTTTTCTTGCTGGCCAAGAGACATGTCTGTGAGTTACAGGGCCTGTGCTACAAACCACTGTCATTGTAAAGGATAGGTGGTGCAATGTAGTAGGGCCAATTGTCTTCTACTCTGCTCCCTACCAGTAGTGTATATTGGGTCAGAGCCTCCTCCTCAGGGAGTTCAGAGCCTCCTCCTCAGTTTCAGAGCCTCCTGAGTTTCAGAACCTCCCTCTCAGTGAGAGGGCCTCCTCAGAGTTTTCAGAGCCTCCTCCTCAGAGAGTCGTGGTCCAATGTGTTACATGAACCTTTTTCAATTGTTTACTCACGTTGAGGTCTCTCTGGGAAGACCGCTGTCTTCCCCTCTTACATAAGGAGCAGAATTGACGCGGTTGTTATTCCCAGGCTCGTCATGTGAGGACCCGTGTCTGTGTCTTTTGTAGACCGGCTCCCTGCTGCTCGTCCCAGACAGCAAGGGGAGACGTTGTGAGGCTCTTTCTTGTTAGAAATTCGCCGTCACTGTTCTCGGGTTCTTTGCAAGCATATACACCATTTCATATACGTATGAAATCAGCGTATGGTCTTACGAGACCGATCAGCGCTGGCCCAGGTTGTTTTTTCAATGATTGAATATGCTTTGTGGGCCGGCGCGCCTTGGTTGCCCAACATCATAAAAACAGCGTTTTTTATGCGGGCGGCTGGGAAGGAGATTTTTTGTCTCTACCGAGTGCCAGTGCACTAGGTTAGACTCGACGGCTCACGTACATCTCCGGGGGGAGATGACGGAGTAGATCAAACATTGGCAGGGGGGGTTCACGCCTTTGGGTGGGCCACCAAGGGCAGTGCGTTCGCGTACTGACAGTCTTGGTGGCGCCCTCTGTGATGTTTTGGATCGACACGCGTACCTACCCCCCTCTTAGGACTGGGGGCAGCGGCGTGACTAGGGCACGGGACTGGTCCTGGTCGCGCCGGACCGGATCAGTTTAACCCGTTGTCCGCCGGGGCACAGACAGGTTCTGGTTCCCCGAGGGACTGTGCTTTTCCGGGGGGAAAATGCCAGGTCGGGCCGGACGTCACAGGGGTTGATGTCATGAATGTGTGTGTCATATACATGTCACCTTGAGTTGCCCTTAACACTTTGGTTGCCACTTGTTAACATGGTAAAACGTGGTTGAATGCCGCCACCCACTTCAATGATAGCGTTGTGAACGCATAATCTCCGTCTTAAATTATGGCTATGTGTCTAATCTGCCCGTCGTTTATCAATGACTTGTTTGCAGTCAACATTGTCTAAACGGATTGTTTTTTTAATCTGTTAATTTCAGTTTTATAGCATTTTGAAAAGCCCTTGTTTTTCAGGAAAATATATAGATTCTGTGATAATCGCCCTTTACTGGAATATTCTGGCATACACAAAAAACGTGTCATTTTTCGGCCTATTTATGAATCATTTTCAAATAAATTACCGATAGTATATGTGTACTTATGCATGCTATATAAGCAATCTGAAAAATATATTCTCTCATTTCCTGATCAGCGCGCGCACACACACACACACAGGGCACACGTTGATATATAGGTCAAAACAGATCCGATTACCCCAAGACTGGTAAAATAGATTGCTTACCTCAGATCAGATGTTCTCCAAAAAGATTATTCCAATTCCTGATCGCCATTCCAAATATCAATCGCGTTTATTGATTCAGCGTTTGGTACTGTAAATATGTATTCCATGTTGTTTTGCGGCTCGGCGATCACTTGGTCTCTTCAGTTGGCTTGATGGCAAAGTAAAATGAGGAAACTGCCCCCCCTCCCCCTTCATCAGTCTAATGGAGTGCAGTTACACAGGGAGAGACGATAGGGGGCGGTATTTTCCCAATGAAGCTCAGAGAGTCTGCAACACTAGCATGAGGCTCGATTGATGAAATATGAATTCAAATCGTGGGTGGGGGTAACTGTACATTGGATTATCGACGAAACCTTACTTGGTCCCAAGAAGAGGGTCTTGTGTATTATTGGGTTAGGACATTTACTGTACATTGGAGGGGGTTGGGTTAGGACATTTACAGGGGCCAGTTTCGAATTGCAGTCTCCCGTAGGTGCTCTTTGAGAGTGGTTTTGAAAGTGGGTAGTGATTCACATTCCTTTACAGCTGTGGGTAGGGCGTTCAACATTGATGTGGCATAATTGCGAAACGTGTTTAGTCCCTTGTTTGAGCTGAATCTGGGTTTAACATGATTTGTGGATGTGTGTGATTATAACACAGCACATGTTACTCTAATGTTATAAACACATTGTGATTATAATGTGTTTATTTTCATATTTGTTATATATATGGGTCTTATTTGATATTTTTGTTAAGATTGTTTGTGGAATTTAACTTTGTTTGGCTAAACACAATATAATAATTGTGTCATTTGAGACAGTTGTCATGGATACAAGAAGGTGAAAACAGGCAACTGCACACCAAACCTACAGTAACGTTTTGTACATTGGATATATGTCACACAGATTGCCAGTAAAAGAGCCTGAGACCCAGCCTCCTGCCTGGTTAATGTCACCACACACACACCAGAACACAACGCAGCCGTAACACACGGGTTACATACCCTTGCCTATATGTAAGGGGTATGTGAAGACAAGGTGGGATGGGGCGCCGGGAAATTTTGCTGGGCCCTATTTAGGGATGGGTATCGTTAGGATTTGATCGATACTACTACTCTTATCGATACTGCTTAACGGTTCGGTACTTTATCAATACTCTTATCGGTTCTTTTTGATTATTTTGAAAGAATTTTTATTTTTTTATTAAGAACAGAATCGACATTGCTTTATTATTCTTTTATCTATATTACTGCACATGGCTCTACTTTTTGATCAATTAATACAAGCAGTCAGATAAATTTATTATTTTATTTAGAAAGTTCTTAAATCAGAATGTCCCACCCAATACAATAGTTAAAAACGGTTCAATACTCCATTTTATTAGTAGAGATACTTTTAGAACAATAGCCTGATGCTGTATTTTCCATGAGTTGAGTGGACGCATGACCGGAGCAGTGTGTGTGTGTGTGTGTGTGCGCTTTGCGTAGTGGGCGTGTCAACAGTGTCAGCTGAACTCGCACCAAACAAGGCATAGGGAAATAGTCAGACAGACATCCCAAAATTATTTCATAATACAAAGTTTCTGAATGGATATTTGGATTAAACCAAGTTGTATGCAGTGATGAACGGTCTTTCCCGCGGAACACAAGTTACTTAACGTTACACGGGTCGCGCTGTCTAACGATAGCAGTGTAACTCTTAATGTTACACAGGTCGCGCTATGCATGCTTTTTTCGAACGTTTCGTTTTCTCCGCTCTGCTCTGCTTCAGCACGGACATTACCTCTCAAGTACCCGTATGCATGTGTGAGTGTGAGCGTTTTAGTGTGTAACTAACATCCCCGCTCCTGATCGGGCAGACGGAGAGAGACCGAGGGAGAAGAGATATAGAAAACGGCCAACAAGATTTGCAACGTTTAAATTCCTCTGAAAAACAATGCAAGAGGCTGCGGTCTCGACTCCCAGAGTCAGCATTGCCTGCGGCTTGGGCTGATCGTCATACTAACTCGTTTGGCTGAGTTAGCGGGAGGGAAGTCGTGGGTGGTAATCTGGCATTGTGGACAGCGACACCTACAGGTCAGGTCTGGGCGCCTGCTCAGCAAAAGGCAGGAGGTGGTGAAGGCAGCGTGACCTCCCACGCGTTACACTTCACCAATGAGAGTCCTCGCTGCCAGGTGAAAAGAGAGCCACTCACTCATCGAACCTCTAGCTATCTGGCTCCGTAGCGAGGCAAGATGAGGGGCGGGATGGCTCTCCCTAATTTTCTTAATTACTATTGGGCATGCAATATCCAAAAACTCCTCTATTGGTCTAGTTTAAATACACATAAGGAGAAGCCTCTCTGGGCTCAAATGGAAATATCATCTTCTCTTTACTCTTTGGTATGCTCAGGCTTACCATTTGTCCCCAATGTCAGCTCCATTCCCACACACACTAAAGATTTGGACTCAATTTAGGAGGCACTTTGGTCTTAATAGACCATCCTCTCTCCAGTCTCTCGCAACCACTTGTTCAAACCATCGTGCACCGATCTCACCTTTCAAAACTGGCTTGAAAAGGGAATCAGAACTGTTGGTGATCTGTATAGCAAAGGGATATTCTCTTCCTCTGCAGAGCTGTCAGAAAAATTCTATTTACCAAGGTCCCATTTCTTTCGCTATTGGCAAATTCCCGGAATTTCCTAACCGCACCCCTCCTAACCGCACCTCCTATTTTCTTTCTTTAAATCCTAATGCTAAGCGCCTAATCTCTAGAATAAATGAGAGAATTGATTCTATCCAACCTGAATCTCCTAATATCAAAGCTAGGGATGGGTACCGAATTCTGTACTTTTGAGGTACCGAACCGAAACACGTCGGTACTACCGAGTATCGATTCAAGTGACATGTCAACGTTCACACGCACAATATACGCTTACCTAGGATTTGACTCGATTCAACAACAAAGCAGTCGGAGCAATGGCAAGCCGAAAACGGTCGAAATTGTAGTTATTTGAAGGTTGGATTTTTTTTTTTCACGACTGAGGTAGGTAAATAAAATGTCTAGAGACTAAAGTACAGAAAAAAGGTACCGTTGGGTACCGGTATCGATTCACAGGTACCGGTACCGTATCGGTTCAAATGTGAAAGGTACCCATCCCTAATCAAAGCTGCTTGGGAGCAGGACCTGGGAGTGGAGCTGACGGATGAGAAGTGGGACACTGCTCTAGAGCTAGTGCACACTTCCTCAATATGTGTGAGGCACGGTCTAATACAATGTAAGATTCTGCACCGTGTGCACTACACCAATGCTAGACTAGCTAGGATATTCCCCGACACAAGCGATACGTGTAACAGCGTGCAAACAATCACCTGCTGACCTCATTCACATGTTTTGGACCCGTCCTATTTTATTCAATTTCAGACATATTCAAATCCTTTGGAGATATATTAGTCCATGGGCCAGACCAGATATCGGTGCCACTCAGGGTAACTAAACTTGCATATAATTTTTTCAAAGATCCATGTCTGTAGATGATATTTTGGTATGATAGCCGTTCCAGAGTGGTAGCTTTATAATAATTATCGAGTCATGAAGTATACCCACCCCCTCAGGAAATTGCATATCCTGTTTAGACTCACGTAGAGGACATCTGTAAATTGTATCAGTGAATCTTTCTGACCAATATAGAGGTCACTGGAGCTCTTTGAACAGTCAACAACACACATTTTTACACGATTTTCGCCTGAATGATATACCATCTTTTAGCCTTGTGTCATCTAGGAGCAACAGAGACACAAAATACAATATCTACAACACTCTCAGGACCATAAGGATTCAGGAACTGTATAATATGCCTATACTATTTCATGGTTACAGGTCATTGTGAGCCTTAAATTAGAAGAGCAGTATTAGGCTCCTATTAAGTATCAGTATATAGAGGTTGGTCATGCTGACATGGTAGGAAGATCACCAGTATATGGAGAGGTTGGTCATGCTGACATGGTAGAGGAGGATCATCAGTGTATAGAAGTTGGTCATGCTGACATGGTAGAGGAGGATCATCAGTATATAGAGGTTGGTCATGCTGACAAGGTAGAGGAGGATCATCAGTATATGGAGAGGTTGGTCATGCTGGTAGAGGAGGATCATCAGTATATAGAGAGGTAGGGCATGCTGACATGGTAGAGGAGGATCATCAGTATATAGAGAGGTTGGTCATGGAGGATCATCATTGTTTGTCTTGGCAAAAAAGCCATCGGGAGAGCCAAGTGCATGAGGCGAGAGGTTGATGGGCATATCCAGATCCAAAGTAGACCTTGAACACCTGCCTCCTCCCAAGGTCTGTCTCATCCCACATGTACAGCGAGTCAACTACCATGTCAGCATGACCAACCTCTCCATACACTGGTGATCCTCCTCTACCATGTCAGCATGACCAACCTCTCCATATACTGGTGATTCTCCTCTACCATGTCAGCATGACCAACCTCTATACTGATGATCCTCCTCTACCATGTCAGCATGACCAACCTCTCCATACACTGATGATCCTCCTCTACCATGTCAGCATGACCAACCTCTCCATATACTGGTGATCCTCCTCTACCATGTCAGCATGACCAACCTCTCTATATACTGATGATCCTCATCTACCATGTCAGCATGACCAACCTCTCCAGATACCTGGACCACAGCACTGGCACCTTGGCACTGCAAGCTAATACATGTGTCCGAACTGGCTGAATCTCTGGACTCAGAGTACTGCAGCACTCTGCTGGGATACTATGACTTTTCTGGGGATGACTGTGCCAGCGCTTTCAAAGGAAAGAGACAGATGAATCCGTTGAATAATCTGCAGAAGAACCCTAGATTCCAGAAGGCTTTTAGTCAGCTTGGCACATTGTCGCTGGTAACAGATAAGCTCCAACAGGAGATAGAGTGTAGAGTCCTTCACATGCATTATGGATGGCCATGGTTGGATGAAGTCAGTTGATGCTGTGTGAGCCAAGATGCTGCAGAAAATTATGGGTGCTGATAAAGTCCTGGATGCAAACTCCAAAGTAGACATTGAACGCCTGCCTCCCCCCAAGGTCTGTCTCATCCCACATGTACAGCGAGCCAACTTCATAGTCGCCTGCTACAAAAGAGCAAAACAGCCAATATTCAAGAGGCCCAAAGCCTATGATCAAAGTATGGACTGGGAAAACCAATGGATGAGGAGGTGTTAGAACCTGTCTGGACGGTTGGACCCATCCTCTGTCCTTCTCTTGTTGAGGTATTGGCCCAGAAAGTGGAGTCAGAAGAGCAAGAAGCTCTTGATAAGGAGGCAGATTACACACAAAAATAACATGGATGAGGAGGATGGAGAGTACGAGTGTGATGAGGCGGAGGAAGAGATGGAGATCGAAGAGATAGACGTTGACAATTGTTTTAGTGATGATGATGATTAGTAGTTTAGGGTACAAAATACAAATAGAAAAAAATACTTGAATGTTGTGTCAACAAAGAAGATATCCAGTCCATGATATCCAGTGCACATGAAAACATATAGTTTGAACCTTAACAATAAATAAATCACTGATCAAAATCGCATGGGAAAATGTGTTAATTTGTCTCTATATAATTGTTTATGCAAAACTATAATATTTAGGGCATAACAGCATGGAGACAATCTTTATTACAATATTATTTCCAATATTAACCTAAATCGATCTCGTCCAATGCACTACATTTCAGTAAAAAGGGAAAATAGAGATGTGATATAAGTATTTTTTTCAGCGTTTTTAGCTTTTTCTGTCCTGAAATTTAAATCAGGATGTGTTTGAATCTTAAAAATAACAATTGTACTGAATTCCTTGGGTAAAACTTGTTTGGGAAAATGTTTTAATTTTGTCTCTATATGTTGTTAACTTCAAAAGTTATGCTGTTTTCTTTTTCAGGTTTTGGTTCAGGATAGGTGTAATAAAGGGTTAAAAATAAACCCCATGGACATTATTCCAACCTGTTACCGGTCAGAATCTTAAAATAGACACTTCAAGGATTAATAAAAAACAGGTGGTGAAAAGAAATCCACCCTATGCAGGTGGACCTATGTTTCCATCTACTATAGTGGCTGTTCTGTGTATAGTTTAATAGGAGCCTAATACTGCTCTTCTAATATAAGGCTCACAATGACCTGTAACAATGAAATAGTATAGGCATATTATACATTTCCTGAATCCTTATGGTCCTGAGTGTTGTAGATATTGTATTGTGTCTCTGTTGCTCCTAGATGACACAAGGCTAAAAGATAGTATATCATTTAGGCGAAAATCGTGTAAAAATGTGTGTTGTTGACTGTTCAAAGAGCTCCAGTGACCTCTATATTGGTCAGAAAGAATCACATCTTAGCTTGAATGAAAGATGACATAGTCCCCTTTAAAGTGATACCAAACACAATATTGTGAAACATTGACAGATGTCCTCTACGTGAGTCTAAACAGGATATGCACCAGCATCTGAAATGCAATTTCCTGAGGGGGTGGGTATACTTCATGACTTGATAATTATGATAAAGCTACCACTCTGGAACGGCTATCATACCAAAATATCATCTACAGACATAGATCTTTGAAAAAACGATATGTAAGTTTAGTCACCCTGAGTGGCATGACAAGTGAAATTTTGGCCTCTGGCCCATGGACTATATCAGGTATAGACATCCCACCCAACCCTCTTACAGCCTTATTTGGAATCCAACTACTCCTTTGTACCTTAACCTCTTAAGCCCGGAGCCCTATTTTCTGAAAATCCGTCTAAAATACATACCTAAGTAAATGGAATATTGGTCCACTTCTACAAGGTGCATTTGCATGGTATCTAGGGACATCTATGGACACCTCAGTGAATGTATTCCCAGTGTCCGAAATATTGTGTCTATTACTAGGCTTGCTTAAATTGTTATGAAACAAAAGGAAAATATGAATTATGATTTTTCTTTGCATGCAGACATGAGAAACTGCCAACTGAGCTCGTTCAGTACCTTCTTGGGATCATGTGTACAAAGAATCTAAGGAAATTAATAAATGGAAGATGATTAAACAGAAGGTTTTGTAGATACAGTACTGAATTCTCCCATCCGGACCAATGCAATTTGAAATATTATAATAGAATATAGAATAGCAGGCTTATAAATGACCTTATTATAGCCAATTCGCACATTTATGGATTGTGCCAAATCTTATCTTTCAAATGACAGAGTTCAATTTGGATTTAGTATCACCAGGCGTGCATAAGAACAGATAATGAAATCTACTGTATGTTGTTACAGTAGCTTTCTTATTTTTGCCAGAGTGCCGCCATTTTGAAGCTGATTTTAAATCTGATTGTTGCTAAATGCTAAAAATAGGGGAGACAAACTAAGTGCGCTCCAATATATGCCAATAACGTTCAGTTTTGTGGTATATTATCCCGAGTAATAAGAGATATTAAAATAATTCATACAGAAGTAATTAGCTTGAAGTCTCCTAGAGGCCTTTGGGAAGTATCATTTAAAAATAAATCCCAACGCTCATTGAAAGCTCTGGTTGTCCTCTTCAAAACGGTGTAAAAAAACAATTACCGATGTCATTTTTAAAAAATGGAGGACTTTCGCGATCAAAACAATAGAAAAACGAATAATACTTTAACCTATTGGTAAACTAACGTATTGATGATAATATATTATTATATTATAATATAGATAAACTGCTGTTGTGACAACATGGTTATGATGTTTATACATGAATATGTTTAGCAAAAAAAAAGAAACACAGCTGCCAAGACACAGAACATACGATTTCACCAACCTGCTCTGCATAACTTTATTACTGGTTTTAAAACCAGATCCGGCAGGTGGCGCTGATGGTCAGTTGAGGAGCTGGCTAGAGGCTCAGTCTGGGTTTGGTTAAACCATGAGGAGTGAGGTTTCTCTTCATCATGTTCACTGTTCACAGGGACAGGAGTGGATGTTAACTTTATGATATCAGCCTCCCCCGGACCTTGAAGCTGCTGTCCCTCCTGACTGGTCCAGAGTTCCTCCTGTTCTTCTTTAATCTGTAGGAGCTCTGGCTCCTCCTGGTCCAGACTGGGGCTCCTCTCCTGCTGCTCATGGGGAACCTCCTCTTTACAAACAGGGAGCTGTAGGTGGCCTAGATTGAGGAACACAAAATAGAATGATAAAAATAGCTGATCAACGAATAAATAAATACGGTACATTACTTTCATGTACTGCAATGAAATAGTCCTTAGCGGTAGACTGTACGCTAAGCTTTTTCACTAGGGGCAAACTTGCCCCTAAATGAGAAATTTAGGGGCAAAAAATATTTTTTAGGGGCAAATTTTTAAATAACAATTTTACCATTATTAAAAAAATATGTTCCTGCCTCATTACTGTGGTCCTTTTATTTAACATTTAAGTGCGTTTGTTTTCAGGTTTGTATCTTTTATAATGAACCAACCGAGAAAGTGTGTAAATCACTAATAGAACAAAAACAACAAACTGTGTGTGTGTGTGTGTGCGCGCTTGTGTAGTGCTCCTTGAATGAGATCACCACAACACACACACCATTGCATTAATCAGGAGGACAAGAAACTCTGCATACATTTGTTTCACAATGAAAAGTGCTTTAGAAATCAAATGAATTATTATTGTAAATAACCCCATGAAAGGTTTATTATTTGTATGGGTAATTACCTGCTTCATATTTGTGATGTTACTGGTTTCAGTGTGTGCCTAAAGTGATCAATGTGTTGGGCCGTTTATAGAGATCTATGACAATTAATGTTTATGTATATCCGGGACTTTTTTTAGTAAGAATTGAGAGGTATTTGTATATGTGACCTTTATTTTGAAAACCGTGTTGCGACGCAACCTTATTTACTTTAAATGTATTGAAATGAGGTGCTTCTTTGGCGATGCAATAGTCCATATTGAAAGGAAGAGAGGCCACATTCAGTTTCGTTTTGCTAGGAATTATGGGATTTGGTGTTGGATGTATAGACTACGCAGATAGGGACATGGTCTTTAATCGCACGATAGACTACAAGTACCAAGTATATAGCGTGACCCAGATTCACTCCACACGCAAATCTTTTTTTTTCACTCAGGCTATCGGTGATCGCAGTAAGTTCATTCATTATTATTCAAATAATATTTCCAACTCGCAACGGCCAAATTAAGGGGCAATTTGCGACGAGATCATCGCAGTGTACAGAACGGTAGTGGTTGAACTATTGAGCGAGACATTGAGTTACAGCAGGCTTGCATTCTTGACATTTGAGATTCCCCTCTAAGAAGACAATGGACCTCATCCTCAAACACAGTTACGAAAAAGTTAAGAAATGTCTTCCTCCACTTAATAAGTTCCTGGGACAATTCTGCCATTCCTGAATAGTTTCTTATCTGGGATTCCTTCTTAGCTAAGAACAGGATTTAAGAACACAGGAAAGTGTTGTAGATAGGCCAGATTGGAGTGCGCCCGTGTTCTTAAGGGCTGAATTTGTGAGAAATCATTGGTGATTGCGTTCACATCGATTTTACAGACATCCCCAGATTCAAATAATAATAATAATAATAAATATGAGAATATTTGTATCATTAACAATTACGTTTTACATTTATAGTCGTGACTCAACGAGGCATCGTGCTGTCCTAAAATAAATAAAAGCATTACACAAACACTGCAAATGGCAGTGAATAAATAAATAAGCACGTATATAGCTATAGTGGAATAGAATGGACACATCTACATTCTGCTCTCAGCACATCCCTTTCCTTTCATGTACACTATACTGTACACAGTGTTTCCCACAGGATTTTCAGAGACTATGGGGGGTGAACCTCTGACCGTCTATTATAAATTATAATTTGTTGTACATTTTAAAGTTAAATGCATCAATCTGGTCCACTTTGAGAGCAAAATAAAGAGGCTAGATATATGATGAACTTTGTGCTCAAAACACAAAATCGACTAGAGCCGTGCTTCCCAATCCTCTCCTCGAAGCACCCCAGCCGTTCAATGTATTTGTTAAATTCCACCACCAGCACACCTGATTCAACTTAACTAGCCCTTTATTAGTTGAATCAGGTGTGCTGGTGGTGGAATTTAACAAATACATGGAACGGCTGGGGTGTCTCGAGGAGAGGTTTGGGAACCACTGGACTAGAGCATACATTTGAGCCATCAAAGAAATGAAGCAAAAGTGGTTACCTGTGTTGAACTGGTTTATTTTTTAGAAAATAAAAAAAATATAGTGGATTAGTATAGCAGTGAACTCCAAGCCCACGTGACTGAACTCAAACTGGAAAGAAACAGACTAAGAAATGACAAACACCATTGTCAAAACCGCAAAAAAGAATTATCAATGACAAAACTGAGGAAAACAAAAACAAACCACGTGAACTTTGGAAATTACTCAATAATCAACTACTGTAGGCTGCAGTAAAAAACTTAAAACCAGATTCTCAAACATAAACATAAAGACGGACAACACGCTCATCACAGACAAGCTGGATGTAGCCAATTACTTAAACATTTTCTTCACAAACATAGCCACAACACTGTAAACAAACTACCCTCCCACTCAGGGCATTATGGGGTAGAACACATAGTAGCATACTACAAAAACCTAGGGGTCTGCAAAGACAACTTCAAACTGGAAATGGTAACAACAGATGAGGTACTCAAAAAACTGAGCGCCCTCATCATCTCCCTGTTCGAGCCCAGCTCTCCACATTGCTTTCAGTTTGGCTGGTCGTCCGCACTAATACACATTGGCAGTATTAGGGGGAGGGAAAACTGATGGGTGGGGATCGGGCGTTGTGGACAGCGACTCCTACAGGTCGGTTGGTGCGCCTGCGCAGTAGAATCAGGAAGCGACGGGGGCGGGGCCCCTCCAAAGCCCAGTACCCTTGAATGAGTGCTCCTGCCAGAGTCTTCAGGGTATTCTTGTTTACCAGAGAGGAGATCCGGTACAAGAATCGAGTTCGTTGGTTGACTTTTTTTATTACATTGGATGCCATTTTGTCACAGGAAAGATTAGCCTCTAGGATGGAACCCAGGTAGGTAATTTCATCTTTCCTTGTGACAATATTGTCACCCACTGTAACTGAGAAGCCGTCGGTCTTGCTGAGTTTGTTATTTGAACCGAAGAGAATGGACTCTGTTTTGCCCATGTGTAATGATAGTTTGTTGTCGGCAAGCCATATGCAGATTTTGCCTAGTTCCGAGCTGAGGGTTTTTTCAACCTGTAACTTGTTCTTGTCAGAGACCAGCAGGGCTGAGTCATCTGCAAACAGGAACAAGTTGCAGTCACAAGCTGACGACATGTCATTTGCATAAATTAGGAACAGTAGCGGTCCTAGTATGCTTCCTTGTGGAACACCACAGTTCACTGTGAGGGGGGGGATAGGGTACCGTTTACCTCCACCATCTGTTCTCTCCCCTCCAGGTAGGATTGTATCCAGCTCACTGATAAACTATCAAAACTAGGGATGCTCGATATTGGCTTTTTTACCGATACCGATATTCCGATATTGTCCAACTCTTAATTTCCGATACCGATATCAACCGATACCGATATATGCAGGGTTTCCCACCCCAAAAAACGGAATAATTTCAGGTAACTAATAATTTCACTGGATATATATATAACAAATATTGTTATTGTTTTTTGTTTTTTTTAAACCGATACCGATATTTTCCGATATCACATTTTACTGCCGATATCGGCAGATAATATCGGTCGGCCGATAATATCGGACATCCCTAATCAAAACCAATTGCTTTTAGCTTGTCAATTAGAATGGTGTGATTGACAGTGTCGAAGGCCTTTTGTAGGTCCAGCATGACCATGCCGCAGTATTTGCCCACGTCCACCTCTTGCTTGATGTGGTCGTTCAAATAGAGAAGGCATGCGTCAGTGGAGTGGGATGTTCTGAAGCCAGATTGGCCAGATTGTTTGAACCATTGTTTTTAATCATGCAAACAATTTGCTCCTAAATAGGGAGGTGTAGTCCGACGTCACTTTGGACCGCCCACAAGGTCCACCCGTATAGGGGTTTATCATTGGGAAAATGGATTATCTGCTATTGTAACAATTCTACCTCATGAACATTGGAAAGCTTTCCATTTTTGCACAAAATGAGTTCCCTTCTATCACTAACATTATTTGTTAAGCATTTTTGGTTGAAAAAAAAATTTGCGAATATTTTCATGTTGAGCTATAGACTGTGGATGAATATGCACAGAAAGGTACACCATGCAAATGTTGATGATTTATTTGTTTTAAACAAGACGATTTAGAAATGGGCAATGAGCAAATACATTGTGTTTTCAAGATGGTGGACCGGCTGGAAACAGCAATCACGTAACCACTACACCTCCCTATACTAATAGTCTTTCGGGTATTTTATTTTGAAAAATGGCCACTTCCGTCTACGCCTCACTCCAGCGTACTTGACTTACTCATGGGGTTTTTCTAGTTCAGTACTGTCGAGTCTTGACTTTAGGCACATAGGGATGTCCGATATTATCGGCCTACCGATATTATCGGCCGATATTGGCATTAAAATGTGATATCGGAAAATATCGGTATCGGTTTAAAATATTTTTAATTTTTTTTTTTTTTTACATTTCTATAACCTTTATTTACCCAGGCAAGCAAGTAAGAACAAATTCTGATTTTATTTATTGTCAAAAGTATGCATAATGTTGTGTTAATTCCACAACAAGAGATATGTAATGTTAATGGGGGGGGGGGGAAACCCTGCATATATCGGTATCGGTTGATATCGGTATCGGAAATTAAGAGTTGGACAATATCGGTATATCGGTATCGGTAAAAAAGCCAATATCAAGCATCCCTAGTAGTAGTACCTACATTACTGGTCACAGGAGGCTTCAATAACGTTTGAATGATAATCCATCTTGTAAATACATTTGTTGAAACAACTTTGTTGGCCAACGGCTCCTGCTATCTTAACGTTAGCTGCGCTCTAACGTTACATAGCTTAATTAACGTGCATAACATACCTGTGTTTAATCCAAACGTCCATTCGGAAACGTTGTATTATGAAACCAGTATGAGACGCTGTGCTTATTTATCGTTTCAATTCGGAAAGTTGATGCTCACATGGCAATTTTGTTTAGCCCGTCATTTAGCGAATACGAATTTCAGGGTGATGATCAGAGCCAATCAGAGGCAGATCGGGGCTGGTCTTTGCAGAATGCATGTGTTAGAGCCAATCAAAAGGCAGAGTTTTTTTTGGGGGGGGGCAGGGACTGCTGCCAGACATCCAACTACGAGGAACCTAAAAGGACAATATACTACCTTATGCATACCGCACCTTATGTGAATACTGTATACTTCATCAGATCATATATTTAGCATTTAGCATTTTTAGATTATATATTAGATTACATTTAGATTATATATTGTAACTATTATTGTATGGCAAATATAACTGAGGGCATACATACCCTCATATCGCACCTTGTTGACCATTATGTACATGTCCAGAGTTAATTATGTTATGTTAAATAAGCATATTGATTCGTTATATTGTTTACACTGCTTTTTACTACATGTACCTCCCGTCCCCCCTGCTGCTATGATGCCTGAATTTCCCCAAGGGGATCAATAAAGGAATATCTTATCTTATTAGGCAGTCATCATAAAAAAATTGAATTAGGTCTGGAGATTGAGATGGCCAGTTTAGAACATTGGTTTTGTTGTCAGTAACCGCTTCTTTGTTGATTTGGATGTATTTTGTTCATCATTGAGCTGGAAGGTCCATTTTCATCTCAGCCTGACCTCTTTGGGAGGGGGCGGATTATCATAATTTTTTAATGTCTTGGTAAGTACGGGTGTTCATGATGCCGTCTATTTTAAAAGGTCCTCCAGGGCTTGTAGATGCAAAACAAATAATAAAAAAAAATATCACCTGTCATTTCAGTTTAGGCATGGGGTCTATTTCAACATCAGTTATACCCCATTGGCATGAAATAGATCCCATGCCTAGACTGAAATATGGTTTCTTTTAAAGACATTTAAAAAAGGAATAATCCAACCCCCTCCCATGAATGTCAGGCTGGGATAACAATAGACCTTCCAGCACAACAATGATCCACAAAATACATCCTTCTTTGGAACAACTTCATTATTTTCATCTGCATCACAGTCGAATAGTCGACTAATAATCGATCGAAAGGAGCTGTAGTCGACTGCCAACCTCTTAGTTGAATGCAAATTTATTTTAAAATATTATTATACTTTTTTTTTTTTTTTCATCATTCTTTCCAAAAGAAAAGAGGCCTAGAATGATCGTGGCTAACGCTAGTGGCACGCATACCAGAGGCTAGCTGCCTAAGAAAACAGGCACAGAGGCACTGAAAGAGGATTTCACCCATCTAGTGAACACACTAGACTAGACAAATATCAAGATGTATCCATCAGTGGACCAATTGCATGCTTTTGCAGAGGACAAGAAGCCTTCAGTAGACTCCTTCAGACATTAAGCGCCCCCACAGCCCAAATGGAATGATATAAAAAAAAATTACCTTTTTTTCCTCCAGTTTTTATTTTTTTCATAGTCAACTAATAGTCTACTATCTGCACATTTCGGCCAATCAAAGTCGACTATCCAAATCCTTAGTCAGGGACAGCCCTCAAACCTCGCTTATTTTCAAAGCCCAATGTTGACAGCTATGCATTAACCTAGTGTAACTTGGAGTAGCTATCACTAGCTTAGCCGCCTAGCCCCATAGGTGGACATTACCCTGTGGATATGTGCCCCCCCCCCCAAATACTAGCTACAGAGGAAAACTACTAACAGTAACAAAACGAAAATAACTATTGGAATGAACGTGGAGCAAGACCGAAAACAAATAGCATCCCCTGTTAGGATCTCTGGTAAACAGTACTGTATATTTGTATATCTTGTATGTCATAAATGTAACAGTACTGTATATCTGTATGTCATGTACTGTATGTCGTAAATGTCATGATATATATCTGTATATCAGTATGTTGTGTGTCATAAATGTCCTTATGAATTGAAAATGGGGGACCCTGATGTAAAGACGAAAGTCTCTCTGGTCTGCATCCCCTTAACAATTGTGTGTATTGAGCTGTACTGTACTGTACCCATTCTGCAATGTTAATAAAATGTCCTATCAATCAATCAATCAATCCCCAATAAAACAGGAGCAGTTGAAACGAGAGTGCTTTGATTGATTGAAAAGTTTATTAACAGATTGTAGAATGGGTACAGTACAGTACAGCTCAATTCAATACATACAATTGTTAAGGGGATGCAGACCAGAGAAAGACTTTCGTCTTGTTTACATCAGGGTCCCCCATTTTCATTTCATCATAACATATACGACACACACGACATACAGATAGACAGTACTGCTACATCTATTGATTGATTGATTGATTGACTTTATTAACAGATTGCAGAATGGGTACAATACAGTACAGCTCAATACACACAATTGTTAACACTTTAAGTGCCGAAAACGTGTTTAGGCGTCTTTCCTAGCCATGCTCAAGTTGCCTAGGACGCCGTAACTCGTCTTTGATATCAATATTTCAAAAATCTGTGATCGGAATCATATTTTCCCTCTGCAGCCTTCACACACAGTTCTGATCTCCTCTCAATCCTCTAGCGGTTCAAGAGCGCCATCTGGTGGCCGATCGGCAGATCGCCCAAACAGGAAGTCATGTGGATGAAGTGGTGATCACCCATATTACTTCCGGGCACTCGCTATAGGTCCCGGAACTCGAGCTCGACACAATACATAGCGATCCGTTGCCAATAACTCGATAAACAACATGATTTGGACGTATATACTATTATACAACCTGGAAATGGACCGGGTATTTCGACATCCCATAATGGAAAACTGTCTACCCCACGCTGATCGCCCAACGGCCCGCGGAGACTGGGGTGAGTTTTAGCGTGTAGTATTACCGTGTTCGACACTAACTGCTATGATGAACATTTGACCCACATTAGATGAATGGTATAACGTTGCCCACGGAATTATAAACGATCCCCCGCCCATCCGGTCATCATCAGATGATACGTAGAAACTTCTAGAAGCACGTCCATTTGAAATCTTTCATCTGGCACCGATCGCTACCAAACTGTATTTGATCATCAATATAATGCATTTGGGGCTATAAATCACGTTCTGGAGAAAGCTGCAGAAAGAGATGAAAACATACTTATACTTTAGATCATATTTTAGTATGAATATGTGAATGAAAAAGTTTAACGTTTATACACCCTGAACAATACATATAGGACATTGAATGGGCCCTAATAATGGCAATCTAGCAATAGAATTTAAAAAGTTATAGCCCTGCAAAGAAGGGGAACTTCTCCATAGACAAATAGAGCTGGCAACGGATGGTATATCATGAATTTAACCTTAGGCAATCAAAGTGTTAAGGGGATGCAGACCAGAGAAAGACTTTCGTCTTGGTTACATCAGGGTCCCCCCATACATTTATGACATACCAGATTTGCAAATACAGTACTGTTTGTGATACAAAAAGTGTCCAGAAAAAGAGTGTATGTACATTTGTGACGTAGAACTGTATAGGTGGGGTGAGGTGGGGTGGGGTTGGGTGGGTGGGGGGGCTGTACATTGGATGTGGGGGGGGGTGACTGGCTACGCTAACTAGGCCAACATCAACCACCACGAGCGATAAGAAGCAGCTGTGGACGCTGCTAAGAACACAGTAAGAGCGGATAACTCCCCTCACTGAAGACATACAGCTAGAAAACACATTTCAGTGACTCACTACCTGACGAGCCTCCATCACCAGGAGGACGGGGCTCAGATGTCAGTCCCACAGTTCCACTAGAGACACGAGCAGGACAGACCAGACAGACGACATGAGCAGCAGCAGCAGCAGCAGGACCAGACTCACTGGAGGAAGCGGCTGATACTGACGTGACGTTCAGTTTTGGTGGGAGCCGTTCCATAACGATAAGGACATAAGCGTGTTTGTTCGGTGGTTAAATGATGAGTTGAGTCCTTGTCGATCATGAACACTAGTGCATTTATTTACTCCAGCAGATCAGGTTACATGTTATTCATGCGGGTAATCCAAGATGGACGTTCTTACTTATCAGAACCTACCATACTGACATCTAGTGGTGCAAAGGAATAATAACATCCCTAATCATCACAGCCCTTTCCAATAGGGTATATCTGCAGAGCCACAGAGCCCAACGTCTGGGCGGGGCTTCATGGCGTGGACGGGTTTGAGGCGGGGCTTCGTGGTCTGGACAAGTATTAGGGTCTGGACCATAGATATCTATGGTCTGGACAAGTATTTGCACTACTGCGCACCATTTTCAACTTCACTTTCGTCTCGTTTACATAGATCCCCCATTTTCAACTTACCTTCCCCCATTTTCAACTTAACTTTCGTCTCATTTACATAGGTACATAGACAGTAATGTTACATCTAGACATTTATGACATACCAGATCTAGTAATAATAGAGTCAACTTGTACATAGACAGTAATGTTACATCTAGACATTTATGACATACCAGATCTTGTAATAATAGAGTAAACTTAACTTTCGTCTCAGTAACAATGTTCATAAAGTGTTGAGTGCTACAGTGTAGGTTCGTTTATTAGGACAAGTGCATGACAGTAAGGTTAGTTAGGGTTAGATTTTTTCTATTCAGATAATGGTTGAAGAAGTGAGTCTTTAAGTGCATGACAGTAAGGTTAGTTAGGGTTAGATTTTTTTTATTCGGATAATGGTTGAAGAAGTGAGTCTTTAGTCGATGGCGAAATAATAGAGTAAACTTAACTTTCGTCTCGTTTACATAGGTACATAGACAGTAATGTTACATCTAGACATTTATGATTAGCCGACGCTTTTATCCAAAGCGACTTACATGTTCTGTACGACAAGCCATCAGGAAGGGCACAACTCTATCAGCTGAGTAACAATGTTCATTGTCTTGCACAGTCTCTGGAGCGTAACAGTAAGAAGCATTTTGTATAAAAGTATTCTGTACTTCTGTATGACAACTATTAAAGAAACTTGAACTTGAAACTTGAACTTGAGTGCATGACAGTATGGTTAGTTAGGGTTAGATTTTTTTAATTTAGATAATGGTTGAAGTAGTGAGTCTTTAGTCGACGGCGAAAGATTGGACAGGTTTCGGCTGTCCTAACTGGGGTGGGTAGTTCATTCCACCATTGTGGGGCAAGGACTAAGAATAGGCGACTTCTCTTTGATGACCCGACTTCTCTTTGATGACCCTCCCGGAGCTTGGATAGGAGTAGGAATAAACTGTACATATACAGCACTGTTTGAACCTGGCACACAACATACTTCACATGTCATTTTTCTTTTTGTGGAGACGAAGATGATGAGTACCGGTCTTCTCCTCAGACATATAAAATCAGTTTTTCAATACAAGTACGACTCAAGACACAGAACATTAGTATGCAAAATAAAAAATGAACACAGATTTTGAGTGTGAATGAAAACTTTATTTCAACAAGATTGCAGAATGGGTACAATACAGTATGGCTCAATACACACAATTGTTAAGGGGATGCAGACCAGAGAAAGAAGTTTTGTCTTGTCTTCTCATACTGAAAACGTGACTGGTAGCACAGAGACGGCTGCAGTTACACACAGGGCCATTTTCGTTTCGTTTTCAGGGTCAGTTTCGCTTTTCAGAGAGAGAGAGCCAGTTAGCTAATTAAATTCAATTGCACAGCTGATCTATGGTGGCCTTGTTAAGCAACACACCTAATGTCCAAAATAGGTACTTACATTTTTACATATTTAGTAAAGATAGCAGTCCTATACACCATGCACTTGCAAGTTTATATTTAGTAAAGATAGCAGTCCTACTACACCATGTACTTGCACGTTTATATTTAGTAAAGATAGCAGAGAGAGAAAGAGAGAGCCAGTTAGCTAATTAAATTCGATTGCACAGCTGGTCTGTGGTGGCCTTGATAAGCAAACCTAATGTCCAAAATAGCGAAATAGGTACTTACATTTTTACTGAAAGACATCTTGTTCTGCCGGCGCAGTGCGCGCACACCACACTGTGAAAGAGTTCTTCTTCTTGTTGTGATGTGAGAAAGAGTTAGGAAAAAATGGACTCTTTATACTCTCACGTGCTCCAGTCCACACGCATGATTGCGCATACACATTGCGCACTCCAACACATAGCGGGAGATTCCCCCTCAAATGTATATACTCTATTATTACTATATGCGAGAGAGCCCCCCCCAACAGTGCTGTATATTTGTAGACCTCTTCCAATGTACAGTTTATATGTCTGAGGAGAAGACTGGTACTCATCATCTTCGTCTCCACAAAGTAGGCTACTGGGGGGTCTACTGTATGTGAGACATATTTCCTTTAGTGTGCAAGGGGAATAGCCAAACAGTTTTTGACCGTGTTCGTGTTGATGTGCCGTATAGGTTGGCGTTCAGTGTTATTAGTTTAAAGAGTTTTTGTATATATTTTTCGGTTTATAGTGGTCAATAAATGGATTGGCATATCGATGTTTATACGAGCACTCTGGACATTGAATTCGTCAAGCACGCGTCTAACTCAATTCCTCTCAACTCAATTGAGTGAATCCACAGTCACTTGCTCCTCAATAGGAAACCAACCTAGATTTACCCTGAAGGACTGGTTCTGGCCGAACCGTTTGTTATACAAGTATCACAGAGAAATTTCAAAGGTACTCACAGTTGCAGGAGGGTTTCGGACAGAGATACGGGATGGTTTGAAAGCTCTGCGTTGCTAATAAACATTTTAAATAATTTTTATAAACTGGTCAACACTGCATTATTTCCGGCGTTGGGTGCATGATGCGCATGCGCTGTGATCACAGCGCAGGCGCACCAGGCAGCCAAATACGGAAATAACGCCGTTTTGAGCAGTGTTGATCAGTTTATAAAAATATTTAAAATGTTTATTAGCAACGCAGAGCTTTCAAACCATCCCGTATCTCTGTCCGAAACCCTCCTGCAACTGTGAGTACCTTTGAAATTTCTCTGTGATACTTGTATAACAAACAATTGATTTGAGATCAATTGTAAACTGTATCTAATAATAGTCACTAATAATAGTGACAAAATCAAGTAAAACAAATTCAGTCATTATTATTATAAATGATTTATCATGAACGCTCCAACGGCCCATCTGCAGGCAGTGCACGTCGCAATATTATTATAATTATTGAATTCATAGAATGTCTGTATAATCAATGTTATTATTGTAAATTCAAGCTCCAACTACAATCATCTCTCTTTATCAAACATTCACATATTTAACAGGTTTAGCACAAATTCATTTAAATGTGGGAGTTCTTATGTTGCAAAAATAGAAGAAAAATAAAATCACAACTCACAGTAAATAATTTTCAGAGTTTATTGGTGCAAAAATGTACACAAACACATTTCACTTTTTATGTTAAAAAAAAGAAAAAAAAGCTAAAAGCTTAATACACCATGAACTTGGCCCTCGGATCCCCTGACCGCGGGTTCCTCAAACGTTCATTGATCCGATCACGAACTGCCCCCCAGTTGTGAACACTATACCGTGCTTTAACTCTCTCAACCAACGCCTTTCTGAGGTTTAGAGGCAACGCATGTTTACCCCGCTGGCCGCCCCAGTTTACTTTGTGAGCCCACTGTTGGTAGGTCGGAAAGTCAATAAGCATCATAAACATTCGCGCTGCGTAATCATCAGGCCGCGGGGTGCCTTCCACATTACTCTGGAAATCACGAGCACAGTCGAAAGCCCTTTGTTCGTCCTCTTCTGAAACACTCTGCAGGTGTATGTCGGGCAAGGCTGGACGCTTTGCTTGAGCGACTCGTCTCTGGTGTGTGGCCACTGGAGCTGCAAGCTGGGGGGTTTGGAAGGGAGAAGGTGAAAGAGCCAAGCATAGTGAGACTGCATCCTGTCGGTTCTCGTTGTCCTCCTGTCGTTTAAGCAGCCTGGCCACCTCTTTCTCAATGTCCTCCTGTCGTTTAAGCAGCCTGGCCACCAGCTCTTTCTCCTTGTCATCCAGTCGTTTAAGCAGCCTGGCCACCTCTTTCTCATTGTCCTCCTGTCGTTTAAGCAGCCTGGCCACCAGCTCTTTCGCCTTGTCATCCAGTCGTTTAAGCAGCCTGGCAATGTCTCCATTTACACTCATCATTTTGTGTTCGACCGCCGCCTCCACCATCGACGTGACAATTGTACGACAAGTTTCAAGATTGGTTGCCTCTGTTGCTGGCGTTCCCACATAACTGTGAGAGGCAATAACTGTGGCCTGCGCAGGAAAGGGAGGCAAAGTTATTGTAGTGTATACAACTATACACAGTAGTACAGTATATGTAAATGTGTAATTGTAAGTGTAAGTAAAATGCATGTGATTTAGTCTGAAACTGCTTAATGTAAATTTACTTACAGCCTTTCTTTTCACCATACGGCGCTTGCTTTTTGGCTGGGCAGGATTTTGCGCTGCAGGACTTCCAATTCTCTTTCGCCCTCGATTTTCTTTCGTCTTTACCGGAGCCGCCATCGAACCTGGCCGGTCAACAGTAGTGATAAGTCTCTGAATGAAAGGAAATAGATGCATAAATCAGTGAATGAATAATACACACATATTTAAAAGAATACATTTGAGTTGAGTTTATTTTATCTCGGCCATATTAAAAAACAGAATAAAAAGAAAAAAACTAAAGAAAAGAGGAAGGAAGCAAATGATTATCTAGTCCTGCCCCTTCCTCACAATATCATACATGAAACAAATATATCTTACACCTAAAATAACAAACAAAATAAACATCAATAAAAAAATAACAAACATTTAGTATAAATAAAAATAACATAAAACAATTTTAGAGACCCCCGTTTTTGAGCTCAAAGAGTTTCCCTATACCTATTTCTGAACTATACAATGTTCTTGCTTATAAGCCTTTCCACAGGATTACACCACATGTACATGTCAAAACACTTCCCAAAGGTCAGTGAATACCACGATCACAACACCAGAGGGAGCTCCACAAATCATGTTAAACCCAGATTCGGCTCAAAAAAGGGACTAAACACGTTTAGCAATTATGCCACATCAATGTGGAACGCCCTACCCACAGCTGTAAAGGAATGTGAATCACTACCCACTTTCAAAACCACTCTCTAAGGACACCTACAGGAGACTGCAATTCAAAACTGGGCCCTGTAAATGTCATAACACAACCCCCTCCAATGTACAGTAAATGATAACCCAATAATACATGAGACCCTCTTCTTGGGACCAAGTAAGGTTTTGTTGATAATCCAATGCACAGTTACACCCCCCCCACCACGCCTCCACCCAACCGCCTCCACCCAACCTACCTACCCAACCTCCTCCAATGTACAGTTTCTTCGTCAAATGTATATACTCTCTTTTTAGACTATTTTTTTGTATCACAAACAGTACTGTATTTGTAGATCTGGTATGTCATAAATGTATAGATGTAGCAGTACTGTCTACCTGTATGTCATGTATGTCATATTATGTTATGATTAATTGAAAATGGGGGACCCTGATGTAAACAAGATGAAAGTATTTCTCTGGTCTGCTTCCCCTTAATAATTGTGTGTATTGAGCCGCACTGTATTGTAATTTGATGCCTGCAATAACTGTGGCCTGCGCAGGAAAGGGAGGCAAAGTTATTGTAGTGTATACACTGTAGTACAGTATATGTAAATGTGTAATTGTAAGTGTAAGTAAAATGCATGTGATTTAGTCTGAAACTGCTTAATGTAAATTTACTTACAGCCTTTCTTTTCACCATACAGCGCTTGCTTTTTGGCTGGGCAGGATTTTGCGCTGCAGGACTTCCAATTCTCTTTCGCCCTCGGTTTTCTTTCGCCTTTACCGGAGCCGCCATCGAACCTGGCCGGTCAACAGTAGTGATAAGTCTCTGAATGAAAGGAAATAGATGCATAAATCAGTGAATGATATCAGTGAATGAATAATACACACATATTTAAAAGAATACATTTGAGTTGAGTTTATTTTATCTCGGCCATATAAAAAAAACAGAATAAAAAGAAAAAACTAAAGAAAAGAGGAAGGAAGCAAATGCTTAGTCCTGCCCCTTCCTCACAATATCATACATGAAACAAAATATCTTACAAACCTAAAATAACAAACAAAATAAACATCAATCAAAAAATAACAAACATTTAGTATAAATAAAAATAACATAAAACAATTTTAGAGCCCCTCGTTTTTTAGCTCAAAGAGTTTCCCTATACCTATTTCTGAACTATACAATGTTCTTGCTTATAAGCCTTTCCACAGGATTACACCACATGTACATGTCAAAACACTTCCCAAAGGTCAGTGAATACCACGATCACAACACCAGAGGGAGCTCCACAAATCATGTTAAACCCAGATTCGGCTCAAAAAAGGGACTAAACACGTTTAGCAATTATGCCACATCAATGTGGAACGCCCTACCCACAGCTGTAAAGGAATGTGAATCACTACCCACTTTCAAAACCACTCTCTAAGGACACCTACAGGAGACTGCAATTCAAAACTGGGCCCTGTAAATGTCATAACACAACCCCCTCCAATGTACAGTAAATGTCCTATAACCCAATAATACATGAGGCCCTCTTCTTGGGACCAAGTAAGGTTTTGTTGATAATCCAATGCACAGTTACACCCCCCCCCCCCCCCACCACCACCTCCAATGTACAGTTTCCCACCACCCCTCCACCCAACCTACCACCTACACTGTAAGAAATAAAAGCTGCAAGAAAACGGTAAATGTCTGACTGGCATCAATGGTTTCCAAATACTTATGGTCAAATTACAGTAAAATCAAATACATTTACAGCCTTTATTTAATGGTTAATATTTTGATAAAAGGTCATTTACTGTATGTTTATGGTATTTACACTTAAAGTAGAAAAACAAAGGTAATCTGTAAAATAATACAGTGAATTTCATGTGAAAAAACATTTATTTTTACAGTGTACCCAACCTCCTCCAATGTACAGTTTCTTCGTCAAATGTATATACTCTCTTTTTAGACTATTTTTTTGTACTGTACTGTATTTGTAGATCTGGTATGTCATAAATGTATAGATGTAGCAGTACTGTCTACCTGTATGTCATATTATGTTATGATTAATTGAAAATGGGGGACCCTGATGTAAACAAGATGAAAGTATTTATCTGGTCTGCTTCCCCTTCACAATTGTGTGTATTGAGTGATGAATGAATGAATGAAAACTTTATTTAACAGATTGCAGAATGGGTACAATACAGTACGGCTCAATACATACAATTGTTAAGGGGATGCAGACCTGAGAAAGACGTTTGTCTTGTTTCCATCAGGGTCCCCCGCACTGTATTGTACCCATTCTGCAATCTGTTAATAAAATGTTCAATCAATCAATCAATCAATCAATGCTACTTTACTATCCCGCAGCTGGGGTGAAGGGATGGACAGGATTGATTGATTGATTTTATTAACAGATTGCAGAAAGATAAAACTGGGAACGAGGTTAGATCACACGTTAATTATAACCTCGTTCCCAGTTTTATCTCCTCCGTGAGAATTATAAACAGCATTTCTCCATACATCCGAAATGAAATAATAGTTAATCAATAGCTCAACTACCACTTATTAATATTCACATAAACGCACAGTATAAAAATCAATACTCAATATTAACTTATAGCACATCACCCAGAACTAAAGTGCAAGGTATCTTTCCAATGGACTACTCAAGCCTCTCTTACCTCAACCAAAACATATACCATATTAACCCGTTACATTTTCTCACGATACCCAACATGATTTACTATTCGTATTGCTTTTTTTTGCAGTGTACAAAAAAACTGTATAGGGTGCTCTTATAGGTATTTCCCCAAACGTCCACACAGTACATTAAATATGGCAATACAAGTGCGCATATTTCTCGTATATCATAAAGCTGTTGAATAAAAACATACCTTGGATTGTCTAGTGCTGTAAACGTTGTTGTCCATTCTGTCATCAACAGTCTAGCAGCTGCAGTAAGAACCTCAGAGCAGAATGAAGTGTGATGTTTCACACCACTTTTATATGCAAAGGTGGTCTCCCATTGGTGCGTCAATAATGTCCTCCATTCAGGAGACACCATCGGACAACGATCCCGGTAGGTGGAGTCTGACGTCACTTTAGTTTTGGTCCACCCGGATAGGGATTTATTATTGGGAAAATTATTAGTCTAGATGGAAACATATAGGTCCACCTGCATATGGGTGGATTTTTTTCACCACCTGTTTTTTCTTAATCCTTGAAGTGTCTATTTTAAGATTCTGACAGGTAACAGGTTGGAATAATGTCCCATGGGGTTTATTTTTAACCCTTTATTACACCTATCCTGAACCAAAACCTGAAAAAGAAGAAAAAGAAAACAGCATAACTTTTGAAGTTAACAACATATAGAGACAAATTAAACAAACAAGTTTGACCCAAGGAATTCAGTAAAATAGTTATTTGTAAGATTCAAACACATCTTGATTAAATTTCAGGACAGAAAAGGCAAAAAACGCTGAAAAAAAACATATATCACATCTCTATTTTCCCTTTTTTTACAAAAAATTTAGTATTCAATTCTGCATTGGCAAGCTTTCCATTTTTGCACACAATGAGTTCCCTTCTATGATCTATCACTAACAACATTATTGTTTAAGCATTTTTGGTTTAAATACAATTATACGTAATTATTTTACAATTAATTGCGAATGGTTTCATGTTGAGCTATAGATTGTGGATGAATACACACAGAAAGGTACACCTTGCCAATGTTCATGCTTTATTTGTTTTAAACAAGACGATTTAGAAATGTGTCCATTGGAAATACATTGTAATCTCAAGCGAGGTGGACCGGCCGGAAACAACAACAATGACTTAACCACTACACCTATATATGAGGGGGTCAATTGGGTCAAAACGCTGCATCTACAGATCTGTACCCCATCCAGATAGTTTGGCACATTATACATTCAGAGAGAAGCCAAACCAAGGATGCGTTGGTAGCATACAGTTTTTTTTGTTAAAGAAACTGACCATATAGAAAAATGCAACAACCTTATAAGTGGTTTGCCAAAGGTTTTGCCATTAATTGTAGAGAATAATAGGTGGTCAAAGCTGCAAATAGAAAAAACAACTATTGTACTGTATTGTGTTTTAATAATTGTGTTTTTTTGTGTGAGTTTTAATCAAATCATAGAAACATACTGTAATTGTCCTAGTACTTTTCTTCTGCAGCAGGTTAATATGAGCAAAGAAAATGTGTTAGATTGGACATTTGAAAACGTCCTCGATCTGCTCGGTCATAAGTGGAGATTTCCAAAAAGAGGACAGTCTGCCCCCAGTCTCAAGATCCTTAAATGATACTAGAAGTTTACTCAAAGATGCCTTATCATTTTAATATTTAAAGTATGCCTCTCTATAACCAAAGTTATTCAACATGCTTTATTATGCCTAAAGTAATCTCATGACAAATCTCACGAAAATAACTAATAACTTTTCAACTTGATTCAAATTTCAAGTCTTACTGGACAAAATAAATAACAAAAAAAATATGAATTAATAATACCCCTTTTGTAGCTATTACAAAATCCAGCTTTAAAAAATATATCTTTGTATCTTTTCAATGTAATGGAAATGATAAAACAGTAACCGCACAAAGATAATAATTTAAAAGAGCACATAGTTTCAGATTTGTTACATTTGCATAACTTGCAATTAAGTGTACAGAACGCATTTATTACATACGTCATAATAAGCATCTTATATCGTCATGAATCAAACCAAAACAAATGTTGAGGCATCAAAATAGTTTTAAATGATTTTCTTTCTTTCTGTATAGCTGCATACTTCAATCAATTGGGTCAACTTTGCCACCAAACTGTGAGCGTATAGTAGAGCCTTCCACAAAAGCAAGTCTTCTCTGGGAATACGTCACACGTGACGCAACAGAGAGTACCGTATCAATTAGTCAATTTAAGTACATCATAATGGTCCCGTGAAAAAGAGGACGTTTGGTCAATGTGCTTGTTGAATAACAATGATGGAAATGCTGGTCTGGAATGCTGAATTGCTTTGTAATGCATTTTTTTTTGTGGGCACAGATAAAGTCATTATTATGTATTTATCCCCAAATGAACGACGGCCCATCAGTGCACTTCGCAACACATTTAATAGCCGCCTGTCGGCAGGGTTCGACCCCCCCTCTCTGGAATGTTAAGTGATCATTTTGGCAACTTCTCCATGCAGGAATCTGGGGGGCAATCATGTGAATGAGGTCCAATGAGGTAAATGGAAGATTGCTCCACTTCTACAAGGACCATTTGCATGTTCTTGGTATCTAGGGACATCTATGGATCTCAGGGAATGTATTCCCAGTGTCAGAAATATTGTGTCTGTTACTAGGCTTGAGTAAATTGTAATGAACCAAAGGAGAATATCAATTATATATATATATATATTTTTTTAATTATTTTTCATCTTTGACTGAATAACACCATGGTAACATTTGACCAGACCTGAACAATTGCCACTGAGCTCATTCAGCACCTTCTTGAGATCATGTGTACAACGGTTTGATCTCCCCATCCCCCGCTGGAACGTTGAATTTAAATGCAAATTAAAGCAATTGTGTGATGCAGACGGCTGTAAATGTGTGGTGACGTGGGGTGGGCCGTCGGAATTTTAAGAGGTTCAAACATGAATGTAAGATGAATAGATCTGGAGGCCAGGGCTACGCATTTTTCTCTTAAATAAATAAATTCAACCTGCCTTATTGTAAGAGCTCAGTCAGTCAACTATAGGGAATGACAGCATGTTGATTGTTGTCTATAGTGTTAGTACTTGTATGAAGAGCTCAGTCAACTAGAGAATGACAGCATGTTGTCTATAGTGTTAGTCCTTGTATGAAGGGCTCAGTCAGTGACAGTCTAGTGTTAGTCCTTGTATGAAGAGCTCAGTCAGTCAACTAGACTCAGAATGACAGCATGTTGTCTAGTGTTAGTCCTTGTGAAGAGCTCAGTCAACTAGAGAATGACAGCATGGTGTCTAGTGTTAGAGCTCAGTCAGTCAACTAGAGCAGTGGTTCCCAACCTTTTTCCCCCCAGGGACCCCCAAACATCTCTGATGAAATTCGCGGACCCCCTCCTAATAAGATACCATAAAATACTTATTTTTTTTCATTTTAATAACAAACTGCTTATACACAGGCATATGCATCACAATTAGACCCACTATGCTTCTTTGACTTGTGCCTTCAATCAACAAATCTCATCTTGCACCATATGCATTTCAAAATGTTTGGCCAATATTCAAATGCTGTATTCATCCTCTCAAATCAGGCCCTAATGGTGAACGGTTTGCATTTATGGAACAAATCAATGCAACAAATTAAACTAAATATGAGACAGGAAATTCCAATCAGTAGCAGAGAGAATCTGTCCTAGCTGGGTTTAATACCTTTTTTTTGTCATTTTAATAACAAACTGCTTATACACAGGCATTATGCATCATAATTAGACCCACTATGCTTCTTTGACTTGTGCCTTCAATCAACAAATCTAATCTTGCACCATATGTATTTCAAAATTTTGGCCAATATTCAAATCCTGTATTCATCCTCTCAAATCAGGCCCTAATGGTGAACGGTTTGCATTTATGTTGAATGAAGTAAGAATCCACTGCAGTAAAAATATCCTGGTAGTAAGGTTGACTGACATGAGAATGTCCTGCTTCAGATCCTCATTTTCAATATATTGCACATAAACGATGAGCACAGCCTCGTCTGCGACAGTTGTAGTTTCATCAAGTTGTATGGCAAATGGACCCTTTCTAAGCTTTTCTGACAGCTGCTGCTCGCAATCACTTGACATCTTATCAATTCGGTCTTTCACTACATTGTTCGAGAGTGGTACTGATTTTAGTTTATCCGCCACCTGTGGGCCGCACAGTTTCTAAACCATTTTGATGCAGGCTGGTTTGATGAGCTGCTCGCCAATATTGTGCGGTTTCTTTGCTTTTGCAATTAAAAGCGAACACTCAAAGGAGGCTTCGGTAGCCTTCTGTAAATCACTGCCACCCCTGCTCCACGCTACTCTAACATCAACAGGCTTGTTCGCCTTGAGAGACTGTTCTTTCCTCCGAAAAAAGTCTGGATCCTTCCCAACGGTTTCTGGGTGCTTAGACGCCTGATGTCTCTTCAGCTTGCTGGGCTTCAGGCTCGAGTTTGCCAACTTTTCTCCACAAATCACACACTCAGGTCGTTTGTCTGGTCCCTCAGTGAAGCCCATGGTGATGTAATTTTCGCGATTGCTGTAGGTCCTAACTTTTTTTGCAGATGAGCTGCCGTCATCTCCTTTTCGTTTGTCACACATTTTCGCCTCTGGCGGCTGACTGCAGACGAGCCGAGAAAGTTAACTAGCGTGCTAGGCTAGCTACAGAAAGTGATAGTCAACTGATTCGCGTTTTAGCGGCTACCCGGTAGCCTACTGTTAACGTTCAAAAATCATGTCTAGATGTTTATTTATTTATCTTTATTTTTTATTGTAGTGGAGAGACTATTCATGCTTCTGATGATAAAAATAAATCAAAAAAAAAATCAAAAAAAAAAGACCTCAAATCATCTGTGGTCTGGCGGACCCCCTGCGCCCCCTGGCGGACCCCAGGTTGGGAATCACTGAACTAGAGAATGATAATCTAGAGACAAACTAGAGTGAATCACTAGCTATACCCACCTTCAAAACCGCTCTCAAATAGCACCTATATATGGGAGGCTGCAATTCGAAACTCACCCACCCACCCACCCCCTCCTAATGTACAGTATGTATATATTTTCTGTCAGGATCTCTGTTTAACAGTACTGTATTGTACCCATATCCCTCATAAACGCTGAATCTACAGATCTGTACCCCATCCAGATAGTTAGGCACATTATACATTCAGAGAGAAGCCAAACCAAGGATATAGCTGCCATACAGTTTTTTTGGTTAAAGAAACTGACCATATAGAAAAATGCAACAACCTTATAAGTGGTTTGGCAAAGGTTTTGCCATTAATTGTAGAGAATAATAGGAGGTCAAAGCTGCAAATAGAAAAACAACTATTGTACTGTATTGTGTTTTTTTTGTGTGAGTTTTAATCAAATCATAGAAACATACTGTAATTGTCCTAGTACTTTTCTTCAGCAGCAGGTTATTATGAGCAAAGAAAATGTGTTAGATTGGACATTTGAAAACGTTCTCGATCTGCTCGGTCATAAGTGGAGATTTCCAAAAAGAGGACAGTCTGCCCCCAGTCTCAAGATCCTTAAATGATACTAGAAGTTTACTCAAAGATGCCTTATCATTTTAATATTTAAAGTATGCCTCTCTATAACCAAAGTTATTCAACATGCTTTATTATGCCTAAAGTAATCTCATGACAAATCTCACGAAAATAACTAATAACTTTTCATTTACCTGAACAATTGCCACTGAGCTCATTCAGCACCTTCTTGAGATCATGTGTACAACGGTTTGATCTCCCCATCCCCCGCTGGAACGTTGAATTTAAATGCAAATTAAAGCAATTGTGTGATGCAGACGGCTGTAAATGTGCGGTGACGCACATGTATAGAACCTGCAGGCAGGGGCGTAGCTGGGGGGGGGTAGCTTAGGATGATTCCAAGGGCCCAGCACTCAGGTGTATTATTGATGCTCTCATTGATACTATGTTTGTGTGTGTGTGTGTGTGTGTGTGTGTGTGTGTGTGTGTGTGTGTGTGTGTGTGTGTGTGTGTGTGTGTGTGTGTGTGTGTGAGATATATCCATTCATTGAAGATGAACGCAATGCGACATCCTTTACTAGGCTCACCCACCAACAGTGCAGGTGCTGAACTGCTGATCCGAATGTATAGGTAAAAACCATATTATGCGTTTTCATCAATAAAAAATTGGCCAAAAATGTTTTCGCTCGCGCGCTTACGCGCGCTCGCATTCACTGGGGGCCTACAAATACATTCTTTCATGGGGCCCAGAATCTGGAGCTACACCCCTGCTACACCCCTGCTACAACACTGTGTGTAACTAGGAGGGATATGAGGACTGTGTGTAACTATGGGATATGAGGACTCTGTGTGTAACTAGAAGGTGTAATGGAAATTATTAAAGGACAAACGATGAGCCGCTTACATTAATCATTCTGAGTCATTATTAATAATAATAAGAAGGTTTATTTAATAAAGAAAGTTCATGACAGCGTGGCCACGCTGCCAGACCAGTCACCCCCCCAGAGGCAGACATGTTAACCCACTAGCGTCTGACAGGGGACTGGCCTAGAGGCCTGGTCCGACATACAATTGAATACATGAAATTACGTAGAAGAAAACAAAATGGCTGGTTAGAGAAATTAATAATACGACTATGTTATGGCTAAGCCTGGAAGGAAAAACAGCTCCATCTTACAGTTCCCATGACCTTGGGTTATAGCTCTATGGCTGGTAGGAACAGCAACTTCGTTACGACTGAGAGAATGATAGAGTATCTTAAAGAGACATACACACATTAACCAGTAAATCTGGTTGGACTGAAACTCTAGCTGTATGACATGATAAAATAACAGAGACTCATAATGACATGATAATATATTCCACGACAGTTCCCTCCTCTTGATAATTATTAATCACAATCATTTATCATTTCATAAAGATAACAAAAAATATTATCATTCAAACACAGATTATAATAACCCAGCAAAAACTATTTTTATTATCTAAAAAACAAAAGGTCCTCTGCATAGACCCCGTGTCACGTGCAAAAGAGAAGTTGTCATAACAGCAGCCATCATTAGCGTCTCTTTGCAAACGCCCAGACGGATGGTCGGAGGACTCAAGGGTACAGTGTCCAGTCTCCGGTTTTGTCAAGGCCATACTTCTCCCACCACCAAGCTGAAAAATTGAAATCACAAAAGAAAACACAGGGCAGTACCTTGCAAGATAGACTGCGCTCACGAAATATAACATAGCGAAAACAGAATACACGTGACTGCATTCTCCGGGAGATAGCCAAAACAAAACAAAAACAATCTGCAGACTCCTCACAAAGAATGAAAAAATAACTGGTTACTATTATAATGCACAACATATTACAAAATCTCCACCTGAATCAAAGAAAGTTCATTACATCATTACCTAACATCTTTTAGGACGATACTGTAATATCTGCATGTATTGTGGTTCAAACCTAAGCATTGTGGGTAAAACTTGCCTCATCCCGGAAACGGTCTCTTCTCCCTCCCCCGGTCGCTGGTCCAAGCACCCCCCCTCTGCAGTCCATGTATGCCGTGGCTCGGTCCTGATGATCCTCCCCTCCGATGCAAGGAGCCTGTCCGGTGAATGGCTTAGACCTGCTGGAAACTGTCTCTAAGATCTTTATCTCAGGACCACTGATCCTATCAGACTGGAGTCAGCTGTCGGTTGATGGTCTTAGCGCCCCATCGTTCACTAGCCGATAGGCCCTCTGCCTCCTAGTTCTGGAGCAGATTGGGACAGCTTACTTTCACAGAAACCAGCTGTAGTCGGTCCCCCCACTCAGGCCCTTGGTTGTGGCCCTGATGGAACAGGCCTGCTAGAAACTGTCTCAGTGTCCATGCTGTAGCTGATGGTCACGGAGTACTGTCCATGTGTCACCGCTGTAACTGCAGAAGCCTGGTACAGACAGTGGTCCTCTGCGCGTCCTCCTCTTGGTCAGAGATGGGTGCCCGACCGCAAGGAGAGTGAAGAGACCGTTCAGCAAGACCCCACCACAGAAAAAAGAAAGAAGGAAAAAAACCCATCAGTACATAGCTCAAATACAACTGAGGTTTTTGACCTAGGCTTTCTGATACTTATTGTTATGGGAGATTTATAATATAATATGAGCAATAACTTGTAATGTTATCAGTACATGGCTCAATCACAACTGAACACCATCACGTGCACTCCTGTGACATACGAATAAGATTAAAGAGAGAGAAAGAAAATAAAGAATTAATAATAAAAAAACTGTATTCTGAAGCTGGACGAAGGTCATTCAATCACACTGTCACTCAGGGGTGACATGTTGTAGTTCTCACCTCCTTACCAGAGGACAGGTCTAAGACTGAACTGAACTTAAAGGGGAGACACTGCAGGTGAACTAATATATATCACACTGAAACTTCCCCAGTTCACTACTTACATTAAGACACTACCTTTTTTTTTTTTTATCACAATTGTATGTTCAAACATGCACATGAGGCCTGCTCTACTTAAATATGCACTAATTTGCATATAATTCCAGGACAGAAATCTGAACATTGGATAAAGCCATTTTCAAAATTATAGCTCCATTTTGTCGACATATTAGAGCCAAAGGGGATTTTGGATATCTCTTTTTATCACTCCATAAATCAGAATATACTCCATTCAGTCATTGTTATGGCAAAATTCCATACTATGCCAAATCAGATATGAATAGAATCTGGACAAACCAAATAAACAAAAAATAAAAACCCACTCTCGCTGGCAGTGTGCTAAACATCCTGCCTCTGAACCACTCCTTCTATCGCCCTTTGCTAAGCCAACACATTTCGATCACCGTGTGTATTGAGCCCCACTGTACTGACTCCCCAATAAATCTACTTTAATATTGACTGGTTGAGTGGTGCTGCTTTCCCAGTTCCCTTTTCAATAAATATGACAGGATCTCAGCTAGTGGGGTTCTCTACCTAGGCATAAGTGACCATTGCCCCACAGTTTTAAGGAGGAATTTTAAATCAAATGTACTGTTCTGCGGGCAAGGCTGACTACTATGGCTGCTTTACAAGGAAAACAAAACGGATCTATGAGCAATAACTTGTTCTGAGGCCAAAGTTTGAAATAAGGAATGGAAGATAGTTTTAATTCCTCACACTGATCAATTGATAAGGAATGCGCAGTTGGTAATCAGACCATGTAAACAAATGTCCGATCACCAAGTGAGAGCGATCTTTCGTTCGGCAAGACAGTTAATACACACATATGACGTGGAAGGAGCTGGAACATCACCCTGAGGATTGGCTGAAATGACTATTATGGCTGCTTTACAAGGAAAACAGAACGGATCCCATAACAATGTCACTTATGGCCTTATAGCAAGGATCAACATAGATCATAACCAAATTGTTTTGACTGGCTAATGTGTGCCTCTCTTAAAGAGAAACGCACATACTACGCTGATACCTGATGACAGCGCCCTCTCATACAATACCAAAATCTTTAAAGAGGACTGTTGTTCATCGTGCCATCAATCATTGGAATAACTGCCCACTGAACATAAGTAAATTGAATAGTAAAGTGTCTTTCAAATACCACCTAAGAATGCACTACTTAAATATGTGAGCTGATGTTGATAATGATGTCTGCCCCCCCATTATACCTGTCTCTCCCCCCAATATATATATATATATATACACATAACATATATATATACATATATATATATACAGTGGCTTCCCCTCGCCACAATGTATAGCAAAATAAAGACCCAAAATATACACTATCTCTATTGGAATGGAGACTTCAGCTCAGGCGACAGCTAATGGGGATCCTTTTCAACAATAAACCCGCCTTCTGGTTGTCATGCGACGTGTTGTCATGACAACTGCGTTTAACCTTTACACACACTTCAAAACGTTTCTCTACTGTTGCATTAAAGAGGTCACCCCTCTCCCTCGCTCTGGGCCTCCAGTACACTCTAATCTCAGATGTTCTAATGAGGAATGTCAACAAACATTCTCTCGCTGGCAGTGTGGCAATATGACTTGCTGCACAGGATAAACTAGGGATGGGCAAAAATAATCCAGATCGATTGATCACATGATGTACTCGAGTACTCGTGGAGGAAAACGCTGTACAAAATAAACTTATTTTCCGGTGTTTTAGACTTTTATTTTGAAGCCCACCGCTCCGTCTTTTCCGGTGTTCTAGACTTTTATTATGAAGCCCACCGACCGGACCGGAAGTATTGTTGTGTGATTATCACGACAGCCGCTTTGTATTCCCTTGTAAACGATAACGAACCAGAGCCGCGTTGGGAACCCTGTTGGTAAAAGCAATGACGCCTGCCGCGGACGTCAAGTTGATAAAGTTCCTATAATAACTTTACGAAACGTGTGAAGACATTTTGATCGACTTCTTTTTTTTTAGTTCATGTTATTAGATTAAGCACTTATTGTATACACATGAAGCACTAGATAGACTATTTGTTTAGTTCAATAGTTGTTCTTAAAGAAACATTCCCATCAGGCACCTCGCGGGACCCCTGTGTGCCCCGTGGTGTGCAGGCAATCTACCCGTTATGTCAGTCCTTTGACCACCCGCTTATTGTAAACAATCATGCATGCACTTGTTTTAACGTTGTTCTGTGTCGTTAGCCACGCTATATGTTGTATTCATTTTGTTAGCTATTTAGCCAATGTTGTTATCACTGAACGAACACCACCAAAACGTTACTGATCTCTAATCCTCATTTAGCAGCCCAATTTCTCCGGCAGTAGCTATGTATTGATCACAGACACAAGTGTCAATCTATGTAAATATTGATGAGTATTTTGGTGGCTGATACAATGTGATGATGAGCAAAAACAGTCCAGCTCTACTGTCAATAACAAGATACTAACTGACGTAAATTCACCCATGGCAATGTCAACACACACAAACGATGCAGATAAACACAAACGATGCAGATAAACACAAACGATGCAGATAAAATAGCGAATTGTTTATCCCCTATCACAGCGTGCGTGCATGTAAACGTGTGTGTGTGTGTGCCTACACAGACAGAGGAAAATATTTCTATGTAATATAACAGCGTGCACAGCCTGTGCTACCGTATGCACTTGTTTCTATTCTATCCTGTATTTAATAAAAATAATTACCCATATTTGTGCCTTTATGGCTGCTCTCTTTTTTTTTTTTTTATATGTTGATTCAAAACAGGGTATATATTGAAATGTATTTAAATCCCAGTCTCAAAGGTATACCTAAACCCTATACACGTTATGATAACTTTGGAGCTACTAATACAAATTTCAGAAGGCCCATTGTCAGTGATTTGTTCACATGGCCTTAATATATTGCTGTACCTGTATCTCCATCGATCTGTGTGCGTGCATGTGAGTGTGCGCTATACTTTGCCTGAGCTCAGGTCGATGTCTCCCCGCCGTGCGTCCAGCCAATGCGCTGTGGGCCCGTCCCGTCCTGCACCTCCGCACGCCATTGTGCTTTTTTCCCCTCGAACACCTCCTTATAGGCTCTATAGGTCTTTACACCAATGCCCGGCGCACCGGAGTTGATGGTCGCCGGCGAGACCAGCGGATAGGAGACGGGACGGCCGGTGACGGTGACGCACACGGAAAGACACCGAGCCCAAAATCCAGCCCCGGGCACACCGTGGGAGAAAAGACAGAAAAACAGATTCTTAGCTTCTCCCGTCATGACCCCACAGGCCCCCCTTTCTGGCCCCTCTAAACAAACAGAAAATAAAAACCCACAATATGTGGCAGACAAATCGTTTCCTCTGAACACTTTCGAGAAAAAAGCTCTGTGGAGTAGCGTATCACGCCTAATTATCGGATACAATGCCCCTATCTTATTTCTTTTCAGAAAAAACTGCAGTATGACCAGATAAGACAGTGGAAAACTAATCACACGACCCCCTGACCCCCTATCTTTTGGCATCCCACGCACGGTCCAACTTCCCGCCTCCTTGTTAGGAAAACAACCAAAAAACCCAGAATCAGTGCCTAAAACCCTTTCCACTATACTCCACAGTACATTCTGCACACGCCTACAATATCGATACAAATGTAATTCACGCCTAATTATCGGAACATACCTCTTAATTTAAAGTGTCCAGAGGAAAACCATAAAAAAGGTACCCAAAAAAACAATACTATGTACAAATTATGTAGCCCCCAAAAATTGGTTCCTCCTGAGCACTCGGAGACAAAAAGCTCTGTAAACAGCGTACAGCCAGAACATACCCCTTAAATCCCAGTACTCAAGGAAACACAGGGGGGTTACACACATTATCCTATATTCAACACCCCACTCGCATAAGTACTTTATAGATAGAAACAAAAACCGCTTTTAAACAGAATGGCTACTTTATACATAACCGCTTTTAAACAGAATGGCCACTTTATAAATAACCGCTTCTAAACAGAATGGCTACTTTATACATAACCGCTTTTAAACAGGATGGCCACTTTATAAATAACCGCTTTTAAACAGAATGGCTACTTTATACATAACCGCTTCTAAACAGAATGCCCAGCTCACCGAATATCTCCCCCACGCTCCCATGGATTCTAGCCGTAGTTGGCAGCCAAACGGACGCTAGCAAGCGGTTCCTCACTCCCTTCCCATGTGTGCGGGGGAGTATTGAGGAGAAGAAAGCGCTTTCCCTGAAGCCCAAGACTTCAACCTGCCCGCATAGCGCCTCGGCTCGCGGCCAACTCGACCCCCATCGCTCTAAAATATATATTAACCTAATTAAAAAAAATATCCCATAATTCTTCTCGTCGTCAACATATTTTATTATACTCGTGGTAGGCACCCGCACCCCGTCTATAAGGCACGAGCCTAATCCCTGCCTAATACATTCGGGACGTACCAAGATTGAGAAACTATAGAAAAAAAAACCATCGCCAGTCTACCAAGCACAGTAATACACCAATACCATGAAAAAAATAACCACTGCAGAGCACATAGTAATATACATTTAAAAAATAGCTCTGACCGGCACCATGTTCTAGTTTAGACCTCTAATTATAAATTTAAAAACAAAAAATGTTTTAAACAGAAATCAGAATGTCAACAGCTCACCGAGTGTTCCTTATCACGCGTCCCCAAGGTTCATGCCGGAGGTGACAGCCAAGCGGACGGCGCAGCTGGTTCTCTCCCCTCGGTGTCTCACACGGAGGAGCCTCGAGACAGCGCTCCCCCGGAATTCCAGGATTCACCCTTTCTGCAGAGTCCGTTTGGCGGCCGACCTCGACACCCATCGGTTAAAAAAAAAACATCTCGTCGCCATCTGTAATGGAAATTATTAAAGGACAAACGATGAGCCGCTTACATTAATCATTCTGAGTCATTATTAATAATAATAAGAAGGTTTATTTAATAAAGAAAGTTCATGACAGCGTGGCCACGCTGCCAGACCAGTCACCCCCCCAGAGGCAGACATGTTAACCCACTAGCGTCTGACAGGGGACTGGCCTAGAGGCCTGGTCCGACATACAATTGAATACATGAAATTACGTAGAAGAAAACAAAATGGCTGGTTAGAGAAATTAATAATACGACTATGTTATGGCTAAGCCTGGAAGGAAAAACAGCTCCATCTTACAGTTCCCATGACCTTGGGTTATAGCTCTATGGCTGGTAGGAACAGCAACTTCGTTACGACTGAGAGAATGATAGAGTATCTTAAAGAGACATACACACATTAACCAGTAAATCTGGTTGGACTGAAACTCTAGCTGTATGACATGATAAAATAACAGAGACTCATAATGACATGATAATATATTCCACGACAAAGGGATATGATGACTGTGTATAACTAGGGATATGAGGACTGTGTGTAACTAGGAGGAATGTGCAGAAAGACGCTGTTTTAGACGTTGAGAGGGGGGGGCAGGTATTTGAAATAAAGTTCCTCAGGGTACGACCGGTTCAAACAGCATAATGTCTCAACAACAGGATGTTACCTTGGTGCCAGACAGTGCTGCATTAAAGCCCCAAACAGTGATTCAAACATAAACAAATGAGTATCCCCACCAACAAAAAACAATAGATAAGAATGGAGACATGTTGTTTTGATTGATTGATTGATTGCCATTCCCTAGTTGACTGACTGAGCTCTTACAATAAAGCAGGTTGAATTTATTTATTTAAGGGGAAACCACCCACCTAGATAGGTGGGGAAATAATAAAGGATGAAATCATTTGCAAACATCTTAATTGTTTAGAATAGTCAAAAAAAGAAAAAAGATGTATTAAAATTTTTTTGGTCGCATAATTTTATTACCCAAAAAGTGGCGTGGTCTATTAAAAATTGCCCCTTTTTGCATGTTACCCCAAACAAATCTTAGAAAAAATGGATGACATAGATATTTTCTCATGGTTTTCCATGTTAGGCCTACTACATTAAATACCGAACTTTTTGCTAGGGGATTTTTTTTTATATGCCACCCGAACAGGAATTTATGACCTTTTATGACCCCCTAGTCATAAAAAAATCAAATTTTATTACTTTATTAACAGATTGCAGAATGGGTACAGTAGGCCTACAGTACAGCTCAATACATACAATTGTTAAGGGGATGCAGACCAGAGAAAGACTTTAGTCTTTCATCATAACATATATGACATACACGACATACAGATAGACAGTACTGCTACATCTATACATTTATGACATACCAGATTTGCAAATACAGTACTGTTTGTGATACAAATAATAATAATAATGACAATAGAATAACAAAGATAATAAATACAGACGCAAAATTCTAAATTAAACAATTAAATGATATTACTACAGACACCACAAAGAACATTTCCTCCCCCACATCTGTGCTTTTATTTTGAAAACATCAGACCGTTGCCTCCATCTTGGCAGCATTCACATGATTGCCCCCCAGATTCCTGCATGGAGAAGTTGCCAAAATGATCACTTAACATTCCAGGGGGGGGGGGGGTCGAACCCTGCCGACAGGCGGCTATTCTGTGTTGCGAAGTGCACTGATGGGCCGTCGTTCATCTTGGGATAAATACATGATAATATAATAATAATAATAATAATAATAATAATAATAATAATAATAATAATAATAATAATAATAATAATAATAATAATAATAATAATAATAATAATAATAATAATAATAATTAATAATAATAATAATAATAATAATAATAATAATAATAATGACAGTCATAATCCATTTTCCCAATGATAAATCCCTATAAGTCTTGTTTAAAACAAATAAAGCATGGACATTGGCAAGGTGTACCTTTCTGTGTGTATTCATCCACAATCTATAGCTCAACATGAAACAATTCGCAATTAATCGTAAAATAATTACGTATAATTGTATTTCAACCAAAAATGCGTAAACAATAATGTTGTTAGTGATAGAAGGGAACTCATTGTGTGCAAAAATGGAAAGCTTGCAAATGTAGAATTATAAATGACTAAATGTAAATGATAATACATAATGTCCCAATGATAAATCCCTATGAATCCCAAGCCCTCCTGTTGATAGGACGCGAGCCACAGCTTCCCCTGGATCGGCTGAGGACGCGTCCCGCGCAGCGGTACCCTGCCAGGGCGCCAGGGTGGGGTATGTTGTGTATGCATCTGGGTAGGGTTATGGTAGGTTGTTAAGGGGATGCAGACCAGAGAAAGACTTTCATCTTGTTTACATCAGGGTCCCCCATTTTCAATTAATAATACATGATGCCTATAGTCACTGGGGGGAAACCACCCTCCTGTCACTATAACTTCAAGTACAGATGTACAAACGCAACGTCTCTGTGACTTTTTCCTGCCCAATTTCTCCATTGACGTTCATAGTAACTGTTGTGAAGGGCCAGATTAAACCGAATATATATATTTATTTATATATATATATTTAATTGTATTTGTATATTCTCTAATATTCCCTGATATCCCTTGTATATTCCTTGTGTACAATATGCATTGAATATCCATTCTAGCCTACTGAACATCCCATAATAGTCTCCATTCTACTATTGGTCGAGACCTTGGTGCCAGGCTGCCATACCCCTCAGACCCAGTTCAAACGTACCGCTCAACATGTACGAACAAGTCCTAGTTCCGCGTAGGAATCTGGCTACCGCACCACTAATGGGACTATTTGTTCATAGTGCGTATATATACTGCGCTACTAAAGTAGGACTTCCTTTTCAGTCCAGTTTCTTACCCTCCAATAGAGTCACAGACGTAAAGCCTCCCCGCGACGCCACGTGTGGGAGTAAGGCCAAGTTCGGCTTACCATCGGTATTGAGACATCGTGTATATTAATATTTGAATAGTCATATTTGGCACTATATCGTCGAGTTGGACGTAGTCTATTAAGCTAATAATAGTCTGTTAATATATAGTGCTTCGTGCGGTGAGAATACTACCGTAGTCAGCACCCCATCGTTTCGGGCAGAGAACTGGCTGCTTATCCAGGGTGGTTGACCCCACGTGAAGCTGCACCCGAGGAGCCCCAGAGCCGACGAGCGAGTGGACCTGTATACCGGATTATTCTACCGACGACAGCCCGCCTTCCCCGGCACGGATTATGCTTTGTATACGTTGATTATTCCATGGATAAAGACCCCCGACACTGCCGTGTGTTGGAACCCCCCCCCCTGGAGAGGACGCAAGGTGAGGAGACGCTCTGCAAGACGAGGTCGCTTCACGTCTCTCCTCCGTGGACCGGAGGACGCCGGCCCACAAAGAGTCCACCTGCTTTCATCTGTGGTCCAAGGATCGCCGGCGCATTGAACGGCACTACAGTGGGTTCACCTGGGATACCCTTGGCCGGATGAGGCAGCCGGATTCTACCCCCCCCCCCTTCCTACTCCTGTCGGCTTACAAGCGACTATTCCAGGTCGTATATGTACCACCTGCGCCTTCAGAGATTGGACATTCTCTATTGATATACCGACGAATACTCTTGCCATAAAAGTGCATACTAATTCCCATTCATAAATGTGATTGATTTGATTAAGTGCTTGCTCTACACACCATCGCTGTGTAGAAATAAAGACCTATTTCTAATTCGTACATTTGTGTTGGATCCGTTTCATCTACGTGACAGTGTTCATCATAATATATTTATGCCGAGTACTGGGTGGCCGAATATTAAGTACAAAGGTAGTGGTAGTAAGTATCATATCTAGTAATACAGTCAGGGAATTGTACCCCTCAGTTACAATTGGTCCTTCGAGCCGGAGGGTAATTAGTGTAATATTAATATAGTGTTATTAATATTGAAATGGCCTATGATGAACACTCCACGAAACGATCCTCCTAACCAACGCCCGCAGCGCGAACGACGGCTCCCTCAGTACTTAGAGGCTTACGCTGTCAGTCAACAACCTAGTCTTCCACTAACAGTAAACGCGGTAAAACTAGAAAGTAAAAGTATGTCTAACCCCAACGCCCAGACTACCCCGACCATAGAGGCCCCTACGGGTTCTAATGTAACTGACCAAGTTCACGGTGGGGACCAGTGGGAACCAGACATGACTTCACACCCCGCCAGTACTGAAGAAGTAGTCCCCGATGAGTCCCGGGAGGAATACAACGCTACCGAGAGAGAACTCGGCACGGAAGAAGACGGGGAGAGCACCGTGGAGATAGAGCTCCAAGGCTCCGCAAGGAGTACCCCGAGGGAAGGCTCCCCTATACAACCGCCTTCTCCCAGCGAGGCAGAGAGGACCCTACAGCAGGCCTTCCTCATCAGCCTGAACGCCGCTGCTGAACGCGACCGACTGCAGATCCAGCAGCGGAGCGAAGAAGAGCATATACGTCTAGAAATAAGACGCATTCAGAGAGAAGAGAATGTGACCCGAGACCGAGCAGACAGCCAGCGAGCAGCTGCTGGTGCTCTACGGGACGCAGAGCGCGACAGACAGCAAGCGCAACTAATAGAACAGCTGATCAGACGGACAACACCCTCTCCCTCCGCCAGAGGCTCCAGGAACTCGTCTAGACACACCTCCAGGGCGGCATCCCCTAGCCGAGTAAACAACCCTGAACTTGACCAACAGACGAGGTCTATACCCCCCACAGACCACCTCCCCCCACCGGTCCAAGCGAGACCTAGCAACCGGGAAGGAGCAGCATATCCTGTGGAGAGGCTAAACCAGAGACTACAAGCACTGGATGACCTAACTGAAGACGAAGAGGAAGAGGAGGAGAACCACGCCCGACGACAGCACAGTACTCTACCGGACCAGGAGGTCCGGTACAGCCCAGGCTATACTCCCGCGGAGCTGCGCTACAGACCCCCGACTCTATACACGGGTGAGCACGACGCACGACCCGCACCGAGGAACAGCACCTGGACAAGCGGGCCATGGTACACTGCCGGTACCAGCCCATACCAAGGAGCGGGAGGAGACTCGCCTAGGAGGCCTCTCCCCCAACGCTCGCCGATGTATCCACAGTCAGCGTCATACATTGGCACGCCTATGGTACCCGACTTCACCCAAGAGAACCGGGCCCAGTATACAGAACTCCGCATGTGTCTGGAGACCATGTTGGTGGATGTATTGGATGAACGCCATAAATACGCCATCCTACTGAAGCACTTAAGGTACCCCGCGCACATAATATAGCGCTCGCCTACGCGACTTCCACCACCCCATACACAGCAGCGCTGGTAGCATTGGACCAGAGGTATGGGCGCATATGGGATTACGTGATCCAGGAGATCCGACACATCGACCGCTTACCCCCAGCAATAGACAATCGAGCACTGGACGACCTGTCCATCAGAGTGCAGTCCCTGGTAGGGATGTTGGGAGCGCAGAGAGAGAAGGGGAGGCATGAACTTTACGCCAACTCAAATGTGGAAAGGATCTTGGAGAAGCTGCCGCCCGCTCGACAGGAGCGTTTTAGGCGACAGAGAGACCACCGAGACCCGAATGGCCCCGAACCGAACCTCCTCGATCTAGCAGACTTCCTGGCGAGAGAAGTCAGCAGCCTACGGCTAGATACATTCGGACGGAGCACCCCTGGCTCCAGAGAAGGAACCAGACGACTAAATGATGGAAGAAGATCGGTGACTGTGATGCACCAATCGGAGTCAGTACCGAGCAGCAGGAGCCACAGTACCCCCTCCAGAACGGAGAAGTGGAAGATAGTGTGCCCCTACTGTGAGAAAGAACACTGGCTAGCGCAATGTGACTCCTTCCCCAAGCTGAACGCGGAGGAAGCAAGTCAATGGATAAAGTCCAACAAGCGCTGTTTTCGCTGTGCGCGCTCACACATGGCAGCCGAATGCCGCTTAAAGAAAAGGTGCACCAAGTGCGACGGAGCCCATCTGGACATACTTCACGACAGTAACAGACGGTGCCCTTCACCCGCACCATCCAGCAGCAAAGCGAGCGTCATGTACATCGATCCCGCCAGCAGCAGTGGAGCCCGAGTACTCCTAAAAGTAGTGCGTGTGACACTAAGCTACCAGAATAAAGTCCTGGACACTTACGCCGTCCTCGATGACGGGTCCGAGAAGACCCTTCTGCTCGCCTCCGCTGCGGCCCAGCTAGGGCTGCGGGGAAGCGAAACCCAAATGACAATTCGGACAATAAGACGAGATTTGAAGACGATAAAGGGCGAGAATGTCTCATTCTCTATCGCAGCAAGCGGCCAGCCTGAGCGACGGTACCAGATTACAGACGCTTTCACCAGCCAAGAAATAGGACTGTCGCGGTACACATACCCCGTCGCCAAGCTGATGGAGAAATATGCACATCTGCGCAAGTTACCGATCCCGCTCATAGACAATGCTATGCCGACCCTGTTGATAGGCTCCGACCATGCAGACCTCATTGTCCCGATAGACCGGGTTCATACCGGACCCCGAGGCTGTCCTGCAGCAGTCGAGACCCGTTTGGGATGGACTCTCCAAGGCCCGCTCGCCAAATCTCTCAACCGAAGTACAGCCACTAGATGTCTCCACTCCCGAGTCACAGAGGGAGAAACCGCACTCCTGCAACACGTAGAGCGGCTATGGACCTTGGAACAAATGCCCTTTAAGAACGGAAAGAAAGACATTCGCTCTAAAGATGACATTTACGCCATTCACCTCCTCGAGACAGGGACCAAGAGAGTCCCGGTCAACGGCGTGTTGAGATACGCCACGCCACTCCTGCGGCGAGAAGGAATGCCTACTTTCCACGCCAAGACAGACGCCACAGAACGGTACCTGCTGAACACGGAGCGGCGCTTAGCCAAGAACCCCGCCCAAGAGAGTGTATACCGCGCTGAGATTGAGAAGCTCATCACAGCGGGACACGTCACAAAGATGGACATTAAAGAGGCTGACCAGACCACTGAATCGTGGTACGTGCCTCACCACAAGGTCCATCACAACGGTAAAGACCGCATAGTATTTAACTGCAGCTACCAGATCGGATCCCAAAATCTGAATAAAGAGTTACTGCCCGGTCCCACACTCGGCCCCTCCCTACTCAGCGTTCTACTCCGCTTCCGCCAGGAAAAGGTGGCCATCAGCGGGGACATTAAAGGAATGTTCCTGCAGGTGAGATTAGTAGAGGAGGACAAGCCCCTGTTACGGTTCCTATGGAGAGAGAAGCCAGGAGATGAGCACCCAGCCATCTACCAATGGGAAGTCCTCCCCTTCGGAACGACGTGCAGCCCCTGCTGTGCTACATTTGCACTACAGAAACATGTAGCAGAGGACCCAGCAGCGGACAACAGTCTACAAAGCCTTTCAACCCAGGAAGAAGCCGAGGCTCTCCTGATTAAACTCCGCGCCTCATTGATCAAAGGCGGCTTTGATCTCAGGCAGTGGGCCAGCAGCGATCCGCAAGTACTGCGCAGCCTCTCCTCCGAGGACAAGGCAGCCAGCAGCGAGACCTGGATGGCTACAATCCCGGGAGAAGCCCAGGAGATGACCCTGGGATTGGTGTGGCGATTCAAAACAGATTCGCTTCACTACAGACACAAGCCCCTGACTACGGAGCAGGGAAGGCCGGCGGCGGCGCCGACCACCAGACGGAGTGTGTACACAACACTCGCCCGACAATATGACCCGCTAGGATGTATTCTACCGTACACCACCAGGGCAAAAATGATTGTACGAGCATTGTGGGACAAGGACCAGGGCTGGGACGACCCCATTCCCGCAGACCTTGCATCCACCTGGAGAGAGTGGGAGATGGAGCTCCACTCACTCCCAGGCGTTAATATGCGCCGAAGCTACTTCCCACCCACGGTGAGGCCAGAGACATGTAAAATGGACTTACACGTCTTCAGTGACGCCTCAGAGGTCGCATACGGATCAGTAGCCTACTTGCGGGCCCAAGAAAAGGGGGGAGAGATCTACACAGCATTTGTCCTCGCCCGCTCGAGAATAGCCCCACGCAAGCAACAATCTATCCCACGTCTAGAGCTCTGCGCAGCCCTAGCCGGAGCGCACCTAGCCACGCTCATCCAACGTGAGCTCACCATACCGGTGTCTAGAACAATCCTGTGGTCAGATTCCACGACAGTACTCGCCTGGATCAAATCGGACTCATGCAAGTACAAAGTCTTCGTGGGAGTCAGAGTCACCGAGATTCAAGACTTAACCGAAGAGTTAACCGGAGAAACAGAGTGGCGCTACGTTGATACAAAACAGAACCCAGCTGACGTCATCACCCGGGGAATGCCCCTAGATGACCTCACCCGTCGCAATGTCTACAGTGACGGCCCAGCATTCCTAAAGCTCCCGGAAGGAGAGTGGCCCACGCCTATCCCGAGGGAAGCCAGTCAGGAGGAGGCTGAGAATAAGAAGCCTGTGTTCTGTGGATTGAGCACTGTTATCTCCGCAGTTACCCCCAACACACTCCTGATGGGGCGGCTAGATCCTGCATTACCCCAGACAATGTACCGGCCTGAAGAAGCGAACGGCCGACGAATGTGGAGGTACAGCCAAGTATTAGCCGACAAGTTTTGGAGCAGTTTCCTACTGCACTACCTACCGTCTCTACAGACCCGCCAGAAGTGGGTAAAGGAGAGAGACAATTTGACAGAAGGAACAGTCGTCATGATTATTGATCAATCACTGCCCAGAGCTATGTGGCCGGCCGGCCGCGTAAGCAAAGTGATCACCGGTGCCGACGGCAAGGTCCGAGCAGCTGAAGTGCTCGTCCAGGGTCGCACTTACACCCGTCCCGTGGCGAGGCTCATAGAACTGCCCCGACTCCCAGACACAATCGATGATGACCATGACCCTATAACCCTATGACTTTGTGAAGTTGACTGACCCCTACAGCAAACCCTTATGTGTAAATAGACAACGCGATTAATCTGTCTCTGTTTAACTGATTAGGTCTGGGACCAATCAGGGGGTGGCTGTTGTGAAGGGCCAGATTAAACCGAATATATATATTTATTTATATATATATATTTAATTGTATTTGTATATTCTCTAATATTCCCTGATATCCCTTGTATATTCCTTGTACAATATGCATTGAATATCCATTCTAGCCTACTGAACATCCCATAATAGTCTCCATTCTACTATTGGTCGAGACCTTGGTGCCAGGCTGCCATACCCCTCAGACCCAGTTCAAACGTACCGCTCAACATGTACGAACAAGTCCTAGTTCCGCGTAGGAATCTGGCTACCGCACCACTAATGGGACTATTTGTTCATAGTGCGTATATATACTGCGCTACTAAAGTAGGACTTCCTTTTCAGTCCAGTTTCTTACCCTCCAATAGAGTCACAGACGTAAAGCCTCCCCGCGACGCCACGTGTGGGAGTAAGGCCAAGTTCGGCTTACCATCGGTATTGAGACATCGTGTATATTAATATTTGAATAGTCATATTTGGCACTATATCGTCGAGTTGGACGTAGTCTATTAAGCTAATAATAGTCTGTTAATATATAGTGCTTCGTGCGGTGAGAATACTACCGTAGTCAGCACCCCATCGTTTCGGGCAGAGAACTGGCTGCTTATCCAGGGTGGTTGACCCCACGTGAAGCTGCACCCGAGGAGCCCCAGAGCCGACGAGCGAGTGGACCTGTATACCGGATTATTCTACCGACGACAGCCCGCCTTCCCCGGCACGGATTATGCTTTGTATACGTTGATTATTCCATGGATAAAGACCCCCGACACTGCCGTGTGTTGGAACCCCCCCCCCTGGAGAGGACGCAAGGTGAGGAGACGCTCTGCAAGACGAGGTCGCTTCACGTCTCTCCTCCGTGGACCGGAGGACGCCGGCCCACAAAGAGTCCACCTGCTTTCATCTGTGGTCCAAGGATCGCCGGCGCATTGAACGGCACTACAGTGGGTTCACCTGGGATACCCTTGGCCGGATGAGGCAGCCGGATTCTACCCCCCCCCCCCTTCCTACTCCTGTCGGCTTACAAGCGACCGGATTAACCCCCCCTAGTGTATCCAGCCTATAATCATTAAAGTATCATTGCTGTTATTCCTTAAACTATTCCAGGTCGTATATGTACCACCTGCGCCTTCAGAGATTGGACATTCTCTATTGATATACCGACGAATACTCTTGCCATAAAAGTGCATACTAATTCCCATTCATAAATGTGATTGATTTGATTAAGTGCTTGCTCTACACACCATCGCTGTGTAGAAATAAAGACCTATTTCTAATTCGTACATTTGTGTTGGATCCGTTTCATCTACGTGACAGTGTTCATCATAATATATTTATGCTGAGTACTGGGTGGCCGAATATTAAGTACAAAGGTAGTGGTAGTAAGTATTATATCTAGTAATACAGTCAGGGAATTGTACCCCTCAGTTACAGTAACATTGGACACGAAAAGGTAACATAAGTTGTGCCCAGTGGTGCAGTGGCAAATTGACAGTAGGTCAAACGCTCCACGCGCGTGCTGGATCTGCGGCTCTGCGGCTCTGCAGCTGCATGCTTCTCCGGGAGTCCGGTTGGATAATGCCATGTAAAAAGCGATTGCGCGTACTTCAGCCTCAGTGACCGAGGTATAACGCCGTTATACCGAGTTATACCAGCACTGCACCACTGGTTGTGCCCAGGGGCGGATTTAGGATTGTAGGAGATCCGGGGCTTAGCCCAGATGGGCCCTTTTTTTTTTTTTTTTTTTTTTTATCTTTTTTTTTTAAATTAAAAAAAAAAAAAAAAAAATGGCAGGCAATGGGTGGTTTGGAGGGGCTCAGTCACGACCCCCTCCACGACAGATTTTTTTTGAATTTAATGAACCTGTACGTGCAATTTCCTGCAATATAGAGCCTTCAATCTTGACCAATAAAGCTGCTCTTTTCACTATAAAACTCAGTTAACCATAACGTAGTTATGGTTAGATTTATATATTGGGGGGGGATATATCATATTTTCCATATAATCAAAAAGTGGTGGAGCAAGATTATACCTTTGCTCCCCCAAGTTCAATAGTGGGAGAGCAGAGATGCTCCGAATGCTCTTATGGCCAGGCGTCTATGATTCACTGATACAAAGTAAAATAGTGCAGTGCAATAAAATAGTTAGTAAAATAGAAAAAATAATGCAATAGTGCATTGCAATAAAATAGTTATCATCGTATTTAATCGGGAGGCCGGTAAGGAGTGCATTACAGTAGTCGAGTTGGCTTGAGATAAAGGCATGGATCTGGTTTTCAGCGTCCTTTTGATTTATAAATGGCCGTACTTTAGCTATGTTTCTAAGGTGGAAGAATTAAGTTTTTGTCAACTTGTTGATTGTGATTTAAAGCTTAGGTCTGAGTCTACCATAACACCAAGACTTAACTCACTCAAATACAGTTAGCAGCTGGATAGACCACAGATGGAAATTAGCTTCTGCTAAATCTGGTGCAAACATATTTTCATGTAACAATGATGAATTGTAAAAAAAAAAAAAAAAAAAAAAAAAAAAAAAAAATTTATTTTTTTTTTATTTTTTTTTAAATAGATTCGGGGCTTTTCAGAATACCAATGACAAACCAATTACATAATCCTATCCAACATATGTGTAAAGGCACACACAACATATTCCAGTTAACGGTATATTTTTTTAATGATTCGTTATGGCGTAATCAATACTTCCATATAAATTGCGTTCGCGACCTCCATGTTTTGGGGCTATTCATCAGAAAACTCGGATCCGGGATTCGGCTCCCATCCGTCGGGCAACAACTGTGGGTTTTCAGCCTCTCTCTCTGGAGCTTAACGGAGTTTTGACTCCTGGCTAGAGGAGCTTGTCGCGGCTCATGCGCATGCGCGCGCTCGGCCAATCAGAGAGGGGTCTGCAGAAATGGCCTCAACCAATCAGAGAGGGGTCTGCAGAAATGCGGCTACGAATTGTAGAGACGCTCCCGGGCGTAGGACAATGTGCGCTGATTGGCGGAAAGTACAGAAGTATCTCGAAGTACGTCTGACGTATTTCGAATTACGTCTGACGTTTCATAAGATAAGATAAATTCAGCAGCATGGGGAGGGCCGGGGGGAGGGGAGGTACAGGTAGTAGAAGACATAGAGGTACAGGTCACATAATTATAGTACAGTGGAGAAGTAAAAATAGAATAAAAAGGCAGTGTAAACAATATACAATATTATTAACTCTAATAATAACACGCCTCGCGGGCTCATTATAATACGAAAGCCGTGGGTCTGCATTGTATAGAGCGGATCCCCCGGCCGTATTCAAGCGCTGGAGCGCTTTGCGATGGATCAAAATTGGAATCAAATGTATTGTCATCATACAGCACCTATAGATATATAATGGAATAGACTGTATTAATATAGTAGTAATAATAGTAGTTGGCTAGTTGCGCGCTTCTGGCCACCTCCCGCAGTGCGCGCATACACACATACTGTATGTACGTGCAAAATTAGTTGTCAAGAGCCAATCGCACAGGTTGCCTCATCTCATCTGGCTCTGCAAATAGATCTAGAGTCTGAATATCATATATAGCCTGCTGATGATCTCTCTCTCTCGAGTCAAATCCATTCTGAGAACGGAATGCAGTGCCCGCGACGCGGGTCTTGATTGATTGATTGATTGATTGATTGAAAATTGTATTAACAGATTGCAGAATGGGTACAATACAGTACAGCTCAATACACACAATTGTTATGCAGACCAGAGAAAGACTTTCGTCTTGTTTACATCAGGGTCCCCCATTTTCAATTCATCAGACAGACAGTACTGCTACATCTATACATTTATGACATACCAGATTTGCAAATACAGTATTGTTTGTGATACAAAAAGAGTCCAGAAAAGAGAGTATATACATTTGACGTAGAAACTGTACATTGGAGGAGGTTGGGTAGGTGGGGGGGGACTGTACATTGGAGGGGGGGGGGGGGGGGGGGGGGTCGGGTAGGGAGGGTGGGGGACACTGTACAACTGTACAAGCAAAACTGTACATTGGAATATTGACAACCATACTTGGTCATTTACTGTACATTGGAGGGGGTTGGGTTACAACACAGGAGCAGAGTATAAACAACAGTACAGGAATGAGAAACAGTCTAAATGGGTTTTAACATTTTAGTTTATTTCATGCGGATATGATCTGTAATACCTGATCGGTACAATATCTACTAACCTGATCAATACAAGCCCCCCCCCCCCCCCCCTCTCGTCAGCGCAGACGTACTTGTCGTGTTAAAGTCGTGTTAAAATGTGTTATTTTCTTACCCAGCCACTGGTCACAGACCCTTTGTGACCCTGGTCACAAACTTTGGGACGGATCGCAGGTTTAGGAAAAAACAGCGTGTTGTTGTGGTAACGGGAGTTGAGTTGGTGTATTGTTGTGCACTGGTGGAGCATGCAATAGTGTCTAACGTTACGTCGTAGTAGTCTGGTGCGCGTGTTTTTGGAAAATAGGGTGGACCGAAACTAAAGTGACGCCAGACTCCACCTCCCGGGATCGTTGTCTCCTGAATGGAGGACAATTGACGCACCAATGGGAGACTCACCTTTGAATATATAAGTGGTGTGTGAAACATCACACGTCTTCATTCTGCTCCGAGGTTCTTACTGCAGCTGCTAGACTGTTGATGACAGAATGGACAACAACGTTTACAGCACTAGACAATCCAAGGTATGTTTTTATTCAACAGCTTCATGATACGAAATATGCACACTTTTATTGCCATATTTAATGTACTGTGTGGAAGTTTGGGGAAATACCTATAAGAGCACCCTGCAGATTTTTTTGTATACTGAAGTAGTAAATAGTAATAGTAAAATGTAACGGGTCAATATGGTCTACTTGTGAATTTCACAAACAGCCCCGTTTCATTGTTTAGTTTGAATCTATAGACCACGTGACTGCACTTCCGCGTTACATTGAGCTCATGGAGGAGAGAGGGGGGAAGAAAATTAATGAATGTGGATGAGAGCCTTGATGTAAGTGGTTGTAGGCTAGCTACGGCTGTGGGGGTGCTGGAGACATTATGCGCCTGAATCTCCTGAACACGGCGTGACCCATTCCTAATCGATCAGAACTAAATCGGCCAAGATAAAGTCCCTTTTTCAGCACCTACTCCCCATACGCATGCGCAGATTGCCAACGGAGTCTGAACGGCGGAGTGGCGCGCGATTAAATGTAGACTGTTCCATCAGAGGGGGGAGCTTCGATGGCCAGTGTCCTTTCAGCCGAACAGGATAATGGAAAATACGTGTCTTATGGCGACATCTACAACTAGTCTCCAGGTAGACTAATGTTTATATTTAAGTGCAGTGGTCTATAGCTGCTCACACTACCACCACAAGCTGAGCGCCCCCCTCTGATGGAACATTCAATCGCGTGCCGTTCAGACTCTGATGGCAATCTGCGCATGCGTAGGTGCTGACTTAAGTTCTGATCAATTTGGAATGGGTCTCCGTGTTCAGGAGACTCTGGCGCATAAAAGTCTATTGGATCATGTCTCTAGCATCCACACAGCCGTAGCTGCAACCACTTACATCAAGGCTTTTGGACATTTATGGTGGCCAGTTTCGAATTTAAGCTGTGCTCTTTAAGAGTGGTTTTGAAAGTGGGTAGTGATTCACATTCCTTTACAGCTTTGGGTAGGGCGTTCCACATTGATGTGGCATAATTGCGAAACGTGTTTAGTCCCCTGTTTGAGCCGAATCTGGGTTTAACATGATTTGTTGAGCTTCCTCTGGTGTTGTGGTTGTGGTATTCACTGACCTTTGGGAAGTATTTTGACATGTACATGGGGTACCTTGGTCGTGTAGTGTATCTTGTAGACCAGGCCCATTGCAAGTTGCTGTACTCAAGTCATCTACTCTAAGCCATCCTAGGTTGTCAAAGTGGGCAGGGGTGAGGTGGGTTCTGGGGGTAAGGTCAAGTAGTAGTCTGTATAAAAGTATTTTGTACTTCTGTATGACAACTATTAAAGAAACTTGAAACTAGTCTGACCAGTTTGTTTTGTGATGTTTGTAATCTTGTTTTTAGCGCCTCTGAGGTGCTTTGGTACCATGAGGTGCCAGCATAGTCGTAGTACCCTTGAATGAGTGCTAATTAACTTCATTACTGTATTAATTTGGTTCTTCCTATATGAGGACCCCAGTCCGTATTAATTTGGTTCTTCCTATATGAGGGGATCCCAATCTGTAACGTTTGTACATCTGATGTGCGTCACACAGGTTGGCAGACAGTATTGCCTGGTTAATGTCACCACACACACCAGAGCACAACGCAGCCGTAACACATGGGTTACACATACTAGCATTTATGTTTTAAGACACAAACATTGAAATGTATGGACATAGTGAAATTCAGAACTGCACAAATTATGTTCAAAGCAATAAATAATGTACTACTGCCAGGTAATACAAAAAAATGTAGGGATCTCCGCACTACTTTTTTTAATACAGGTTTGTGTGTTTCAGTTTGTGGTGGAAAGAACATTGTACTGTTCAGAAATAGGTATAGGAAAACTCATTGATGAGCACAAAAACGAGGAGCTCTAAAATTGCTAACTTATACATATATATATGATATATAGATCATATATGAATGAATGAAGTTTATTTTTCGGTCTTGTTTACAGACAAATCAAACACACCCAAGGCAAGCTCGCACACCAAAATCAACGACCGAAAAGGAATAGGCTGAAGCACATGCTTATTTTTGCCCCTATCCTTTACAAATCCTTAAAAACGAATCCTTAATCTAATCTAAATGTTTGTTATTTTTTATTGATGTTTATTTTGTTTGTTATTTTAGGTTTGTAAGATATTTTGTATGTATGATATTGTGAGGAAGGAATTTGCTTCCTCTGCTCCTTCTCAAACTCATTTGTTTATCATTTAATGAAGACGTTATATTTATAATAAATATATTAGGACTGTGTGTAACTAGGAGCATATTATAAATATGTGTGTTTCATTCACTGATTTATGCATCTATTTCCTTTCATTCAGAGACTCATCACTACTGTTGACCGGCCAGGTTTGATGGCGGCTCCGGTAAAGGCGAAAGAGAATTGGAGAAAGTCCTGCAGCGCAAAATCCCACCCAGCCAAAAAGCAAGCGCCGTATGGTGAAAAGAAAGGCTGTAAGTACCACCAGGCTGCCTAAACGACGGGGATGCCAAGGAGAAACCCTCCTCTCCACAGCCTGCCAGACCTGTCACCGCTCAGACGGATCTAGTCTCACAATGCTTGGCTCTCTCACCTTCGCGAGCCTTGCCTGACATACACCTGCAGAGTGTTTCAAAAGAGGACGAGATAAAGGCTTTTGCTTCCACCGTGTCCCTAACGCGCCTGGCGACCCCGCGGCCCGAGGGTTTCGCAGTGCGAATGTTCATGATGCTGATTGGCTTTCCGACCTTCCAACAGTGGGTTCACAAAGTAAACTGGAGCGGCCAGGAGGGTAAAAATGCGTTGCCTCTAAACCTCAGAAAGGCGTTGATTGGCAGAGTTTTTGCACAGTATGGTATGAGATGGTGCCACGAGGCCGGCTGGAGGGCAATTCATGATCGGATCAATAAACGTTTGAGGAGCCCGTGTTGCCTCGCCTGTTACCAGACTACTACTACTGGCTGCCGCTGTGACCTCTTTTTAAGCGGTCTTGTGAGGCTGGCAGAGAGGCTGGCCGAACCCGCCTCTCCACAGCCTGCCGGATCTGTCACTGCTGAGACTTCAAATCGCCAGATGTTCACACCGTCAAGAGATGAGGATGCAGTCTCACTTTCACCTTCTCCCTTCCGAACCCCCCAGCTTGCAGCTCCAGTGGCCACACACCAGGGACAAGTCACTCAAGCAAAGCGTCCAGACTTGCCCGACATACACCTGCAGAGTGTTTCAGAAGTGAGAGAGCAAAAGGCTTTCGACCGGGCTCGTAACGCGCAAGGCGCCCCGCTGCCTGATTTGTACGCAGTGCAAATGTTTATGATGCTTATTGACTTTCCGACCTTCCAACAGTGGGTTCACAACAAAGTAAACTGGAGAGGCCGGGGGGGTAAAGATGGGTTGCCTCGAAACCTCTCAAACGAGTTGATTAATAGAGTTCTTGCACGGTATGGTGTTGGCAACGCGCCCAGCTGGGATGCAGTTCGTAAAGGGGTCGATAAACTTTTGAGGACCCCGTCATGCCCCGCCTGTTACAAGACTACTACTGCTGGCTGCCGCGGTGACCTCCGTTCAGTCCGTTGTCTAACACCGAGGCTGGCCCAACCCTCCTCTGCACAGCCTGCCAGAGACGAATATCTAAGTCGTTGCTTTTAAAACAAATAAAAGCATAAACATTGGCAAGGTGTATTCATCCACAGTCTATAGCTCAACATAGGGCTGTCTTAAATACTTTGAAGCTTCGTTCGATGGGCACACATATTGCCAGTAAATGAGCCTGAGACCCAGTACTACCCCCTGGTGTTAATGCCCATTTAGACAACCTAGGATGGCTTAGAGTAGACGACAGACTACAGCGACTTGCAATGGGCCTGGTCTACAAGATACACTACACCACTAAGTTACCCATGTAGCCTACATGTCGAAATACTTCCCAAAGGTCAGTGAATACCACGACCACAACACCAGAGGGAGCTCCACAAATCATGTTCAACCCAGATTCGGCTCAAACAAGGGACTAAACACGTTTCGCAATTATGCCACAACAATGTGGAACGCCCTACCCACCGCCGTAAAATAATGATGATCCCTACCCTCCTTCAAAACCTCTCTCAAATAGCACCTATGGGTGGCTGCAATTAGACACTGGCCCTGGTACATGTCCCAACCCCCTCCAATATACAGTTTTTCCCCTTTGAATGTATATATTTTTTTATGATCGCTTTCTCTTAAACAGTACTGTATATTTGTATGTCTTGCATGTCATGAATGTCTTGATGAAACAGTACTGTATATCTGTATGTCATAAATGTATTGATTAATTGAAAATGGGGGACCCTGATGTAAACAAGACAAGTCTTTTTCTGGTCTGTATCCCCTTAACAATTGTTTGTATCGAGCCGTACTGTATTGTACCCATTCTGCAATCTGTTAATAAAGTCATCAATCAATCAACATGCTGTCATTCTCTAGTTGACTTGAGCTCTTCATACAAGGACTAACACTAGACGACATGCTGTCATTCTCTAGTTGACTGAGCTCTAGATACAAGGACTAACACTAGACAACATGCTGTCATTCTCTAGTTGACTGAGCTCTTCATACAAGGACTAACACTAGACAACATGCTGTCATTCTCTAGTTGACTGAGCTCTAGATACAAGGACTAACACTAGACAACATGCTGTCATTTTCTAGTTGACTGAGCTCTAGATACAAGGACTAACACTAGACAACATGCTGTCATTCTCTAGTTGACTGAGCTCTAGATACAAGGACTAACACTACAAGTAAAATGAACACAACACTCTTAACTTACCATCTTTAGATATTAAAGTACTCAATAATAAAGTACTCCAACCTCTACTGTCTAACTATGAATGAACACAACACTCTAACTAAAAATATATATTTACTGTAAAGGGGCAGTTCACCATAAAACAAACCATGTTGATTTATTTTGCACATAATCTCACACGTCCAAAAGCTCTAAACAGTTTTGCACACATGTAATGTAATTTGACAAGTTATTGAGAGTAAATAAGTTTAATATGGCCACATGTGATGTCATCTGGGACATTGAATCAGTATGTTGTGTAAAATACAGCTCCATGAAATGATAAGGTAACAGTTCGCTATAAGACAAGGTATTGCCGCCACCTCCGGTCAATGGTCTCTAACTACACACCCTCAAGACCCCTATACGCTCTGCATCTTCTGGCCGCGTCAGACCTACTCCTATCCGAGCTCCGGGAGGGTCATCGGAGAGAAGTCGCCTATTCTCGGTCCTTGCCCCACAATGGTGGAATGAACTTCCCACCACAGTTAGGACAGCCGAAACCCATCCAATCTTTCGCCGTCGACTAAAGATGCACTTCTTCAATCATTATCTGATTTTTTTTTTTTTTTTTTTTTAAACACTAACCCTAACTAACCTTACTGTCATGCACTTGTCCTAATATACTAATCTACACTGTAGCACTCAACACTTTGATGAACATTGTTACTCAGCTGATAGAGTTGTACCCTTCCTGCTGTCTTGTTGTACAAAACGTATAAGTCGCTTTGGATAAAAGCGTCAGCTAAATGACTAAATGTAAATGTTTGCTATTTTCTTTACCATCTACATCATTTCATGGTCCTGTAATGAACACAACACAAGGATTCAATGTCCCTGATGACATCACTGGTGGCCATATATATTTACACTCAATAACTATCAAACTAAATTAATGTGTGCAAAACTGTTTAGAGTTTGTGAGATTATGTGCAAAATATATCGGCGTTGTTTTTTGGTGAAGTGCTCCTTTAAAACAGAGTTACAAGGTTCAGCAGGGGGGAATACTCAGCCTGTCCAACCACAGGAGGTCAAGTGGATATGTTAGTCGCCCACTAGATGGCGCCCTCCACCACTAAGTAGGAGAAAAGACTCAGTCATCCACTCCATCCATTGAACCAAATTTAGCATTTTGCTTTTGCTTCACTGAAGGAATGTGGAAAAGCGGGCGTGGCTTGGACATGATTATTTTATGTGATGATGATTTAGACGGATGGATTCACGCGTGCTGGTCTAGAATCAGTTTTGGCCCAGTGACATGATGAATACGATTGGCACAGGGATCCCAGATCAGCCCATTCTGTGAGAATCACACAGACTCTCGGTGGATCTGTGTGGATGCAGAGTATTTACAGGTGCATCCAGTTTTATTTACATTTATATTCAATGTTAGGATGGCCAAGAGGTGGAGAGGCTGAGTCACGTAGTAAAGGTTGCTAGTTCAATCCTTGAGGTGTTGACAGTAGGGTGTATTCCAGTTGGAACTGAAGGGCTGCCACAGTATTACATTTACTGCCCACCATCTCTGCCAACATGCTCTTGAGACAGGCACTGAACCCATAAACTGCTCCAGGAGCTCTGCATTACAGGCGACCTCTGACCTCTCTGGAAAAATGCATATGAGTAGACTGTGTGTTTAACTAGGAGGGATATGATGACTGTGTAACAGGGATATGAGGACTGTGTAACTAGGAGGGATATGAGGACTGTGTGTAACTAGGAGGGATATGAGGACTGTGTGTAACTAGGAGGGATATGAGGACTGTATAGGAGGGATATGAGGACTGTGTGTAACTAGGAGGGATATGAGGACTGTGTGTGTAACTCGGAGGGATATAAGGACTGTGTGTAACTAGGAGGGATATGAGGACTGTGTGTAACTAGGAGTGATATGAGGACTGTGTGTAACTAGAGGGATATGAGGACTGTGTGTAACTAGGAGGGATATGAGGACTGTATAGGAGGGATATGAGGACTGTGTGTAACTAGGAGGGATATGAGGACTGTGTGTAACTAGGAGGGATATGAGGACTGTGTGTAACTAGGAGGGATATGAGGACTGTGTGTAAGTAGGATGGATATGAGGACTGTGTGTAACTAGGAGTGATATGAGGACTGTGCGTAACTAGGAGGGATATGAGGACTGTGTGTAACTAGGAGGGATATGATGACTGTGTGTAACTAGGAGGGATATGAGGACTGTGTGTAACTAGGAGGGATATGATGACTGTGTGTAACTAGGAGGGATATGAGGACTGTGTGTAACTAGGAGGGATATGAGGACTGTGTGTAACTAGGAGGGATATGAGGACTGTGTGTAAGTAGGATGGATATGAGGACTGTGTGTAACTAGGAGTGATATGGGGACTGTGCGTAACTAGGAGGGATATGAGGACTGTGTGTAAGTAGGATGGATATGAGGACTGTGTGTAACTAGGAGTGATATGAGGACTGTGCGTAACTAGGAGGGATATGAGGACTGTGTGTAAGTAGGATGGATATGAGGACTGTGTGTAACTAGGAGGGATATGAGGACTGTATAGGAGGTGTCATGTATGAAGGTCTGATAATAACAACTGGAGGGCGGCACATGCGAACCAACATCCGATTAGTACCAACAGAACAAAAATAAATAGAAATCACACTCCATATAGACCACATGCCCCTATTCTGGGCCCACACGGTCAACCACCACCCCACCCAATACCAGACGCATCAGCCGCCGGACGTGGCTGGCACCTTCCTCATACCTAGGCCACGACGGTATCCTATAGTCAACCATACGCAAATTGCTCAATGGTGTTCGCACTCCCAACATCAACCCCGTGCGTCCTGTAAGGCACATTTGAACACAACACAGCACGTGAAACCACAGTCCTGTCACATCTCAAATCAGACGAGACGCGGGCAGGATTTTTCATTAGTCTATTCACATGACACCAGCGTGTCCTCCTCCGCCGCCCGAGCGTATGCAACATATACTTAGTGGCAGAGACCTTTCCGCTTACCACATAAGGTCCTGAGAACCGGGCAGTGAGCACCGTACTAGGCGTGGGCAGCACAATAAACACCTCATCCCCCACCTCAAAATCCCTAGGGACAGCACAAATAGAAGGGACATTGGGGTGATTATTAATCAATGCATCACACAACAAGTTAGTAAACGGAGCGTCTCCAACCTCCAACACAGGGACGACCTTATCCCCAGCAATATCATTTCCCATGACGAAATCCACGCCCTTTACGGGAAAACATGGGCGAACCGCGACCGGAAAACAACCTGTGATCAGTGCAGACTGTACATGCACCTGATGCAACGGCACGCGCACACACCCCATGCCAATACCTCTCACCAATCCGCTCGACCGACAGGAGTCCACATCCAATGGTAATACATCAGCCAGGATGAACGATTGAGAGGCTCCTGTATCACGGAGTATTCTCACCCGATGGTAGTCCCCAACTTTACCCGACAGGGACACACAACCATCAAACAAAAAGGGCTCAAAAGAGCTACGCTGGTCAGGACATGACACCGTACCAATCAACCCCACCCCTTTCGGTTCCTGGGCTGACTCCCTGGTCTCCTGTCGATCCCTTAGCGCATGACAGTCCTTCACAAAATGCCCTTCTTTTTTACAATAATGACACACCCTTTCAGACGGCGGAGAGCGTGATCGGAATGGTCGCTCGTCACCTCCGCGATACGGCGGCCCCGACGGAGAGAACGCGCCCCCTCCTACATACACACCATTTCGTACAGAAACATGTGATGCAGAAACATTTTTGTGGATCATTGCCAACTCGTCACACAAAACTGCAGCTTCCTGGAGGGTAGAAACCTTTCGCTCCTCCAACTGTATTATCATGTGTTCGGGCACAAATTTTTTAAATTGTTCCATGAGGATTAACTCGCTCAAAGCCGCGAGTCCATCCACCTTACACGCTTCACCAACGAGTGAACACCATCCGTTGTTCATGGGAAAATGCGACATGTGTTTGCGAGGGTGCTTTACTTAGTCCCCTAAACCGCTGCCTATAAGCCTCCGGCACCAGTTCATATACGCGCAAGACAGCACCCTTCACTTTCTCATATACCATGCTGTCCTCCTTTGATAAAAACTGGCATGCGTCTTGAGCCCTACCCGTGAGCCTATATTGCACTAACAGTGCCCACTGATCCTCCGGCCAATTCGCAGCCCCCGCTACCCGCTCAAAATTCAAAAAAAATGTCTCCACCTCAGATTCTCGAAAAACAGGAACCATAGCAATATGTTGCCCAACATTAAAACTGCCATGGCCACCTTCAGATGAGGGTGAAGAAGAGCTCCCCAGCTCCATCCTCTTCAGTGTAATCTGGAGCTCTCTATCTCTGATTGATTGATTGATTGATTGAAAACTTTATTAACAGATTGCAGAATGGGTACAATACAGTACAGCTCAATACACACAATTGTTAAGGGGATGCAGACCAGAGAAAGACTTTCGTCTTGTTTCCACCAGGGTCCCCCATTTTCAATTCATCAGGACATATATGACATACATGACATACAGATAGTCAGTACTGCTACATCTATACATTTATGACATACCAGATTTGCAAATACAGTACTGTTTGTGATACAGAAGGAGTCAAGAAAAGGGAGTATATACATTTGACGTAGAAACTGTACATTGGAGGAGGTTGGGTGGGGGGGGTTGGGTACACTGGGATATTGACAACCATACTGGGTAATTTACATTGGAGGTGGTTGGGGGGGGGGGGGGGCACACTGTATAAGCAAGCAAAACTGTACATTGAGGGGGGGGAGACTCTGTACAAACAAACAAAATTGTACATTGGACTATTGACAAAACCATACTAGGTAAATGACTGTACATTGGAGGGGGTTGGGTTAGGATATTTACAGGGGCCAGTGTTGAATTGCAGTCTCCCGTAGGTGTCTCTTGAGAGAGGTTTTGAAAGTGGGTAGTGATCCACATTCCTTTACAGCTTTGGGTAGGGCGTCTCTCCTTCTCTTCCCTGTTTCTCTCAGCTGCTCTGTCCTCCCTATCTCGTACAGCTTCCCTGTCTCTCTCAGCTGCTCTGTCCTGTCTATCTCTCTCAGCTGCTTTGTCCTCTCTGTCAGCTCTGTCCCGTCTATCTCTCTCAGCTGCTCTGTCCTCTCTGTCAGCTGCTCTGTCCTCCCTGTCTCTGTCCTCTCTGCGCAACAGCGCTCTCTCCTCCATCTGGAGACGAACCAAACGCAGACTAGAGCGCGCATGGCCAGAAGACGTGGAGTCTTTATCCGAATCGCCCGCGGCCTCACTTTCAGCTCCGGCCGTACTACCATCCTTCCTAATAGCACCACCATCCATGTTAAGATCACGTAAGGGAGAGTTAACCCATTCGCCAGTGTGTGCAACCTCCTGATCACTATACTCACTACTCCCTGAGCCGGGCTAAACACCTGTTGCTCCACCAACCCCGCTATAACAGCTGCCTTCATATCCGCCTTGGATTGGGAATTTTGCACAGCAATAGCATAATGCCTAGCAATAAGGCCTAATTCCGCCTTAGTGCAACCTTCCACTTGACCCTCTGTCGGATCCGCTATAAAGGCTTCAAAAACAAATGCCGACACAGCCATATTATGTTTTTATGCGTGTGCACGGACAATGGACCCCTACCAATACCAATTTAGAAAACGCTATCTTATTACACCTGATATGCTTCAATCGACAAGTTACCCCGTTATTTTACCAACAAGGAACCATACAATTGCGCAAACTTAACGAGCCCCCATGTCATGTACGAAGGTCTGATAATAACAACTGGAGGGCGGCACATGAGCAAAAGCAGCCCCTCTCAGTAAATATGTTCAAAATCAAGGTCCCAGGTGTAGGTGAAAAAAAGACACAACACGTTTTCCAAATCGTAAATTATATATTGAATGGAGGTAGGAGTTTAAACCTCCTCCATGGTGCACAGGGGAAAAGGTAGGGGAGGACATACAAGACATACATATAAGGCAACTCAACCCAGATAGACAAACCTTGAGGCTACCGTACTATGTGGCCGTGTGAACATCAGAGAGCACACGGTTCCATACACAAGGTGCAGAAACAGGCTGGCACCATCATCAGTCCCTCAGGTCTATGGACTAGGGCTAACTGCATATCCATATTATATGAACATACACACATATATCTATATCCACGCAGTGGCAAACAAAGGCAACCTCATACACTGAGGTCACTGGAACATGACACACAACAGGAATCCCGACGTGCGTGTGCTGTCAGCTACTTGTGCACCCGCCCCTTCCTGATGTGACTGCCATCAGCTGTAGTTCATTAAGCAATCAGCACCCTTCAGTATAGGGACGGGCAGCACCTGACAGGAAGAGAAGAAGAGACATCATTAGCTCTCATGTTCACACACACACACACACAAACGATACTAATCTAATGTTCACATGGTCTTCCAAACACAGTAATAATGATAATGACCAACCCACGTACGTCACAGGAGGGATATGAGGACTGTGTGTAACTAGGAGGGATATGAGGACTGTGTGTGTAACTAGGAGGGATATAAGGACTGTGTGTAACTAGAGGGATATGATGACTGTGTGTAACTATAGAGGGATATGAGGATGAGGATGAGGATCCCCACCAACAAAAAACAATAAGAATGGAGACATGTTGTCAGACTCATTCCCCCTAGTTGACTGACTGAGCTCTTGGTACAAGGTTGGCGTTCAGTGTTATTAGTTTAAAGAGTTTTTGTATATATTTTTCGGTTTATGGTCAATAAATGGATTGGCATATCGATGTTTATACGAGCACTCTGGACATTGAATTCCTCAAGCACGCGTCTAACTCAATTCAACCCACTTGCCCCTCGCAGTAGGCTTAAGCCTTATAGCTAGCCCCTTTCGTGACTGTGATGCACGGAGTGAATCCACAGTCACTTGCTCCTCAATAGGAAACCAACCTAGATTTACCATGAAGGACTGGTTCTGGCCGAACCGTTTGTTATACAAGTATCACAGATCAATTTCAAAGGTACTCACAGTTGCAGGAGGGTTTCGGACAGAGATACGGGATGGTTTGAAAGCTCTGCGTTGCTAATAAACATTTAAAATAATTTTTATAAACTGGTCAACACTGCATTATTTCCGGCGTTGGGTGCATGATGTGCATGCGCTGTGATCACAGCACAGGCGCACCAGGCAGCCAAATACGAAAATAACGCAGTTTTGAGCAGTTTATAAAAATATTTAAAATGTTTATTAGCAACGCAGAGCTTTCAAGCCAGCCCGTATCTCTGTCCGAAACCCTGTCTGTAGAATCACTGGCGATCACCAATGATTTCTTCCAAATTAAGCCGTTAAAAACACAGATGCACACCAATACAAACATATATGGTCTTATTTATTATTATAATTATAAGAGAATAAGCACAAGTGTGTGTGTGCTCAGAGGGCAGCCTGCATCTTAATATGGAATTCGTTAAACTTTGTGTCTGTCATTATTATTTATTTAATAATAATTAATGTCACCCTGTGCACATCGCTGTCTGAAATAATAGTGACAAAATCAAGTAAGACAAATTCAGTCATTATTATTATAAATTATTTATCATGAACGCTCCAACGGCCCATCTGCAGGCAGTGCACGTCGCAGTATTATTATCATATAATCAATGTTATTATTGTAAATTCAAGCTCCATCTATAATCATCTCTCTTTATCAAACATTCACATATTTAACAGGTTTAGCACAAATTCATTTAAATGTGGGAGTTCTTATTGTGATGTGTCCCGACCCATTTTTATGCCTGAGACTTTCACTGGTGCCGGCCGGGAATGGTCTGATTGGGCTGAACAGTTTGAAATGGCCGCTGGGGTTAATAATTGGAGCGAATCATTGAGACTAAAATTTATGAGTCTTCTCTTGTCAGGTCGAGCCCGAGAGGTATATGGTGGGTTATCTGCCGCAGCTAAAGCTAATTATGCCTTACTCAAAGAAGCAATGGGTAGATGCTTAGAACCATGTGATAGTGATGATTGGAGCAGGGCCACCTTCTCTTCTCGTAAGAGGTTACATAAGGAGAATATCAGAGAATTTGGTATTGCGCTTCGGAGGCTGGTTGTTAAAGCGTACCCCTCAGCGGACGCCCACACCCAAGATTTATTGGCTAAGGATCATTTTATTTCCAATGTTGGGAATGGGGAATTGCGAGTTAGCCTTCGCAGTGCCAAACCTACAACCTTAGAGGATGCCATTAATCTTGCTGCAGAATTGGAGCTGATTAGGGAGTTAATAGGGCAGTAAATTGGCCTCTGATGCACAGGTGCGTGGAGTCACTGAGCAATCTGGGCGTGACAAACAAATGGATACGCTGCTTGGGGTCGTAGAGGGCCTGCGGCAGGAAGTTAAGTCTCTGAAAACCACTGTACAGACTATAGCCAATTCAAGCCAATCTGTTCCTAAACCTACACCTACCGTGTCTGCTCCCCTTCCATACTCTGTTAGTGCCCCCACTCCCCCGACTAGATGTGAGGGAGAAAGAGAGAGGGGTTGCTGGGAATGTGGGTGTAATCGTCACTTCAGACGCGACTGTCCTTATTTACAGGGAAACTAGAGGGGGTGTGCACAGAGGGTCCAATGCCCGCCCCCATTTCTGAGTCTACTGTGGCCCCTGACAGCTTGAAGGGTGGTTCGGGATATCTCCAAGCTAAGATAGGTGGGTTAGACTGTCATGTACTTGTAGATACTGGAGCTTCTAGCTCTGTCATTCCTAAACAACTGTGGCTCTCTGCTACAAAAGGGGGATGTGATCTGTTAGATTATGTTGGGCAGGCTACAGCAGCTAATGGGGGGGGGGATGAGCATTCTGGGATGCTGGCAGACGGTATGTCAACTGGAGTCACTCGCGCTGGTAGCAACATTTTTGGTTGCTGACATTCCCTCTGATGAGATTTTGCTTGGATTTGATTTTCTTTCAACATATGGTGCGGTGGTTGATTTGGGAAAGAAACAATGTCAGATAATGGGCAGGAAATTTCCCCTGGTTGACCCTAACCCCTCATTAGAGCCTCAGGCTGTGATAGTGCTGTCTGACACCCTGGTGCCCCCACGCAGTGAAATTATTATTTTGGGTCAGGTCCAGAGCAGATGGGGAGATTATGCAGCAGCAATGCTGGAACCCTCCACTTCCACTTCCAGTGAGGGTTATTAATGTCACTAATGAGGATATTATGTTAAAACGTGGCATGAAAGTAGGCACCCTATTCACTGATATTGAAATAGAGGAAGGGGGGGCGGAGCTGCATGACGAGAGGGAGGGGGAAAAAACCTTGCAGCCTTGGACAGTTGATACACTCATGCGTCAGTTTGGCGTGGAGGAGAGGGGTCTTGCCCCTGATGAGTTAAAGGCAGTCAGGGAGATACTGCATAAGAACCTCACTGTGTTTAGTCAGGGGGAGACTGACTTAGGCAGGACTCTTCTGACCCCGCATGAGATTGATACAGGGGATGGAAAGCCAATAAAGATGCACCCCAGAAGGGTTCCCCTCCATTTACAGCAAGAGGTGACAAGCCACTTGAAGTAAATGCTCGATAGTGGGATAGTTCGGCCATCTTGTAGCCCATGGGCGTCTCCCATTGTACTGGTAAAAAAGAAAGGGGGTGGGCTCTGGTTCTGTGTTGATTATAGGAAACTCAATGAGGTTACTAGAAAGGACGCATACCCCCTCCCTAGGATTGATGATGCCCTGGATAGCCTTTGTCATGCTTGTTGGTTTTCCACCCTGGATTTAGCGAGCGGCTATTGGCAGGTGGAAGTAGACCCGAAAGACCGCCATAAAACTGCATTCACCACCCGTCAGGGGCTATTTGAGTTCAATGTGATGAGTTTTGGCCTTTGCAATGCACCCAGCACTTTTCAGAGGTTGATGGACCTAATTCTGGCTGATCTGCAGTGGACTACCTGCTTAGTGTATTTGGATGATATAATTGTATTTGGGCGCACTTTCCATGAACATCTAACACGCCTGAGTGGTGTGCTGGAAAAACTTCAGCAGGCCAACCTTAAGGTTAAACCATCCAAGTGTGACTTGTTTTCAACGAGAGTCCAGTACCTCGGACATGTAATCTCTAGTGAGGGAGTGAAGCCAGATGCTGCTAAAGTGGAGGCAGTCAGAGAGTGGCCTGTTCCTACCAGCCAGACTGAGGTTAAGAGTTTTTTGGGATTAGCCTCATATTATAGGCGCTTTGTGAAAGGGTTTGCTGACATTGCCCGGCCTCTGCATCAGTTGACAGAAAAGGGGAGGCACTTTCGCTGGAGTGAGGACTGTCAGGGAGCCTTTGAGCAGCTCAAGTGTAGTTTGATTACCACCCCTGTTTTGGCTTATCCCGACCCCAGTAAACCATTTATCCTGGATACGGATGCAAGTGACGTGGGGATTGGGGCAGTATTGTCTCAAGAGGAGGGAGGACTCGAGAGAGTAATAGCATATGCTAGCAGGGCTCTTACAAAACAGGAACGTAAATATGCCACCACTAAGAAAGAACTGCTGAGTATGGTAGCGTTTACCAAATACTTCAAGCACTATTTGTTGGGTAGGGAGTTTGTGTTGCGAACTGACCACAATTCTCTCCGTTGGCTTCATAACTTTCAGGACTTGGAGGGGCAGTTGGCTCGTTGGCTTGAACAATTGGCCAATTTCCAGTATAAAATTGTGCATCGTCCAGGCAAGCTACACAGCAATGCTGATGCCCTTTCTAGGCTGCCGGCTTTTTTGGAAAAAGAAATATCTGACCAGAAGGCCTCTCAGGCAATAACAGACAGGGCTGCTGTAAGGATGTGCGCAGTACAGGAAGCTCTGCCTTCTGTAGTGTCCAGTGGGGAAAAAGAGACTGATGAGTTAGCCGATGCACAGATGGCCGATAGTGAGTTAAGACAAATAATTCACTTTAAAAATCAGGTTGGTTCTGGTGCAATACCGGTAGACGCTGGCCTGCAGAATTATGCTACTGTGTGGAGTCAGCTCCAGGTGCAGGGGGATAGGCTGGTGCGGATTCCTCCTGCAAATTCCGATGCAGCCTCTCAGGTACAGGTGGTGCTCCCGCAGTCAATGGTGCCTGGGGTTTTAGAGCAGCTGCACAATGTCTCCACCGGGGGGCACTTGGGGGTGCAGAAGCTGCAAGGGAAAGTTAAAGACCGGTTCTATTGGCCAGGCTGGTTTGGCGATGTCAAGAGATGGGTTAGAGAATGTGTCGATTGTGGTTCAAGGAAGAGTCAGGGGAAGCGGCCATGTGCACCCTTACAGACATCCAGGGTATCTAGGCCTTTTGAACGGGTGGCACTCGACATTCTTGGCCCCCTCCCCGAGACCCCTGGGAAAAATAAGGATATTTTGGTTGTGGGGGACTATTTTTCCAAGTGGACAGAGTCTTTTCCATTGCCTAACCAGGAAGCACGGACAATTGCCAAAGTCTTGACTGAGGAGTGGGTGTGTCGTTTTGGGGCGCCAAGGAGTATCCACTCCGACCAAGGTCGTAACTTCGAGTCAAATCTATTCAGGGAGTTATGTAGGCTTCTGCACATGCAGAAAACAAGGACATCCCCCTACCACCCCCAGTCAGATGGCCTGGTGGAGCGCTTTAATCGAACCCTTTTGTCCATGTTGTCTCTCTTTGTGGAGGACAATCAGTTAAACTGGGACACACTGTTGCCTTATGTTATGTTGGCCTATCGTAGTAGTGTGCATGCTAGCACCTCCTTCACCCCATATAAAGTACTGTTTGGACAGGAAATTGTTCTGCCAGTAGATATTATGCTGAAGGTGGGCAATCAGGAGTCCTGTGACTCGGTGGACAATTATGTGTCTAGGTTGCGGGATACATTGTCCACGGTGGTGGAAGCAGTTAAAAGGCACCAGGCCAGGGCCTCGGAACAGCAGAAAAAGTCCTATGACTTTAGGGCCAATTTTCAATACTATTCCGAGGGGGAATTGGTTTGGGTTCAGAATAAAGCCAGGAAGCGTGGGGTGTGTCCCAAGCTCCAGAGGCGGTACAAAGGTCCCTTTAGAGTGGTGGAGAGGGTGACCGATGTGCTTTATAGGCTAGTGCTAGTGGAGGGAGGGCCAGAGAGTGTGGTTCACTTCAACCGACTCAAACCTTTCACCTCTTCTTTGACAGCCCTGTTAAATCCAGTCCCAGCATCCAGGAGAGCTAATCCGAGGAGTGGGCCAAACCTGGCTAGCCGGCGTCAGTCCTCGGGGTCCCCGTTTGGTGCCAGTTGGGTCAGCCATCGATCTTCCAGCCGGGATGGCTCTGCGGGGGGGAGGCCACCACCGGAGGACCAGACAGGCGTTGATCGGGGGCCGGAGGACGCAGATGGAGCACAGGAGGGGCCAGTGGACCGGATTGGCGGTGAGGGTGGACCGGAGGATGCAGAAGGAGCACAGGAGGCCCCAGGAGACCAGACCGCCAGTGATCGGGGGCCGGAGGAGGCAGAGGGAACACAGGGGGCTCCTGCGGCGACTGAAGCTGCGCCCCAGTCGGAGGTGGTGGTGTCCAGTCCGGGGCTGCAGGAAGGTCGGCCTGCAGGGTCTGTCGAGGAGGGACGTCCAGTACGCCAGCGGAGGGCACCCCGTTGGTCTTTAGACTACGACATGTCGGCGTAGGACTCGAGGACGAGTCCTTTCTTTAAGGGGGGGGGGGAAGTGTGATGTGAATGGGCCGAAGTGATGACGTCAGGAGCAGGGACTCAAGTGGCTTCATTATTGAACGCGGGTGTTGCTGATTGTGTGCGGGGATGAGACGCTGAGACTGTTTGATAAGCCTGTGGGACTCAGAGATCGAGGTTGGAGCACGCAAGCAGTAACCAGACTCTGGTAGGGCCCGGGGGGTGGGGTCGATCGTGGAGAGTTATCCGCCGGTGATGAAGAGAAGTTAGATAGCCGTCCATAGTTACCGGTAGCGCGAGAGGAGGGGAGGCTTACCCTCCTGGAGACAGGTAGGGACGGGACATAGAGGGTCTGAGTTACATCGCTCCCAAAAGACTTTATACTTGGCTCGTCCTCGCGGACACCGAGTACGTTACCAGGTTACACATCCAACTGCAACCTGGAGGACCACCGTGTGCCGGAACATTCGTCCGGAGAGTTGGACGGGTCCAAAGCGTCGACCCTCGGGGGGGTCGCGCCGTGCGGCGAGTTAAGTCCACTGTTACCCACATTTGCACTTAGTATAGGATTTTGTATTACAGTCTATTTTTATAACTGTGTAGGCCTACAGTATATTAGTGATGTGACGATTCATCGATTTGCATCGGTGCGCCGGCATACACGTTCACGATGCAAGTGCACCGGTGGAATAAGTCTGCGTCGGCAAAATGTCAGGCTGAACTCGCGATGCATCTTGTTGTAGCGTCTTTGCATCGTCAAAAACCGATGCATTGATATAATTTCCTCTCATCCACTTGTCAGCAGTGCACTGTGACTGCACACACACACAGCAGATACTATTGCTTCGCTACTACATATAAGGCAAGAGCCGCATCACAGTTATCAACAAACAGTGCCCGGAGAGGAGACATGAATAGAATTGCTCAACATGCTAACGCTAGTAGCCTCTGGCTAACGCCAGTTAGCCGTTCAGCTAACACTAAACTAGTGTCTAACTAAAGTGACTCTGCAACACCAGTACCATTAGTGAGGAGGGGGGGGGGGGTATATTGAAGACGCTTGACAACAGGGGTTCAAAGATAACTTCACATTTATTGGTTATTCATTTCTTAATTATATCGCTTCATGCAATCCATCCAGTCTGGCTCCGTGTTGTTGACATAATGGAGCTACGGTCGGAAAGTATAGACGACGCATCCTAGTGACCTAGTCTAGTGTGTGACATCATCAACTGTCGACGACAGCTCAGACGGGGAGGGGCTCTCTCTCTCTCTCTCTCTCTCTCTCTCTCTCTCTCTCTCTCTCTCTCTCTCTCTCTCTCTCTCTCTCTCTCTCTCTCTCTCTCTCTCTCTCTCTCTCTCTCTCTCGTGTGTTTTTTAGCTAAAGTGGATAGAAAAGACAGTTTATGCAAAAGTCTTCTTAGGCACCCAATAGTTTTTATATAAATTGTCTTACAGTAGATTATTTTATTTTTAATAATAATATAAGCTGCATATAAGGAATACAACCAAATCCTCTGTCATACCATAAAATTGTATTATTTATTATTATTATTATTTTGCATCATGTTGAATCGCATCGTATCGCCCCGAATCGCATTATGTTGAATCAAATCGTATCGAATCGTATCGTATCTCAACAGGGGGTGAATCATATCGCATCGCATCGCCCGGTGCTTCAAATGTATCGTTAATGTATCGTATCGTTGGCACCGTATCGAGATGCACATCGCATCGGCCTCAGTGAGGAGATGCACATCCCTACTGTATATATATATATATTGTATATGGGATATTGTGTATTTTCTAGTTACCTTATCTGTATGATATCGTGCCCTTAATTAACCTGCATATTTGACTAGTCCTTTTATATGCCCTATTTATTATATAGCCCAGGCTGGTATATGTTGTATAGATATTGTATGACCCATTGCAGGGGAACAGGGGAAGCAAGCGGGAGGGGTAATTCGGACCTGGGGAGTCTGCCATAAGTAGTGTGTACAATTGATCCATTATCTATCAATGCCTATTTGAGAGTGTGATTAGCGGGCCGGGTGTGTGATTGGCATCTCCTTTGTATAACGTGCGTGCCTCTTAAAGAGGGTGTTTTGACGTGTGTTACTGTGCTAGGACATATACATGTTTCATAATTGCGTGCCTCATATCGAGGGTGACTGAGTTACGGTTGCAGACGACCTTTACGGGGTTCGATTAGTCCGCCCAATTAGGGACCCCTCGTCCCCTGTATGAATTACTTAGGTGTTGTAATAAAGTGTCCTATTGGACCTGAGGCCGTACCAAGAGAGAGAGGTGGCGGGAGGATTTACAGCGAGAGCGTGGGCTGATAGCGGACGGCGATGCCCTAGATATTCACATGGACCCGCTAGTCAGATAAAGAGTGTGTGTGTGACTATTGTTGTGCATTGTGTATGTACCGTACCTCATTTAAACTAAGGGTTGTTGCCCATATAAAAGTGTGCTGTGAGATGTACTCTACCTAAAGGTGAAGGGTTTACCTATATGTGATAGTGCTGTAATGTATAGAGTGATTAACGTAGAGGTGATATAATTTACCTAGGGGACGTCTGTCTTTACCTGCTGCATTCTCTTTTCTGTTAAACCCTGTCCTGTCGCAGAGGGGAAATGCGTATCGGCTTCATGGCTCATAGGTTTTAAATAATATATCTCATATTATTGTTAGCATAGGACCTTAAAGAAATAAAGTGGTATTCCTTGTAAATCGGTTGTACGGTTGGTTATTTCAGGCATTTGGACAAATAGCAGTTTCCCTGCTAAGTAGTAGTTTCTCCTGCTACTGGTATAACTCACGTATTTATTACATTATTGTAAATTCAAGCTCCATCTACAATCATCTCTCTTTATCAAACATTCACATATTTAACAGGTTTAGCACAAATTCATTTAAATGTGGGAGTTCTTATGTTGCAAAAATAGAAGAAAAATAAAATCACAACTCACAGTAAATAATTTTCAGAGTTTATTGGTGCAAAAATGTACACAAACACATTTCACTTTTTATGTTAAAAAAAGAAAAAAAAGCTAAAAGCTTAATACACCACGAACTTGGCCCTCGGATCCTTTGACCGCGGGTTCCTCAAACGTTCATTGATCCGATCACGAACTGCCCCCCAGTTGTGAACACTATACCGTCCTTTAACTCTCTCAACCAACGCCTTTCTGAGGTTTAGAGGCAACGCATGTTTACCCCACTGGCCGCTCCAGTTTACTTTGTGAGCCCACTGTTGGTAGGTCGGAAAGTCAATAAGCATCATAAACATTTGCGCTGCATAATCATCAGGCCGTGGGGTGCCTTCCACATTACTCTGGAAATCACGAGCACAGTCAAAAGCCCTTTGTTCATCCTCTTCTGAAACACTCTGCAGGTGTATGTCGGGCAAGGCTGGACGCTTTGCTTGAGCGACTCGTCTCTGGTGTGTGGCCACTGGAGCTCCAAGCTGGGGGGTTTGGAAGGGAGAAGGTGAAAGAGCCAAGCATAGTGAGACTGCATCCTGTCGGTTCTCGTTGTCCTCCTGTCGTTTAAGCAGCATGGCCACCTCTTTCTCGTTGTCCTCCTGTCGTTTAAGCAGCCTGGCCAGCTTTTTCTCATTGTCATCCTGTCGTTTAAACAGCCTGGCCACCTCTTTCTCCTTGTCATCCTGTCGTTTAAGCAGCCTGGCAATGTCTCCATTTATCATTTTGTGTTCGACCACCGCCTCCAATATCGATGTGACAATTGTACGACAAGTTTCAAGATTGGTTGCCTCTGTTGCTGGCGTTCCCACATAACTGTGAGAGGAAATAACTGTGGCCTGCGCAGGAAAGGGAGGCAAAGTTATTGTAGTGTATACACTGTACAGTATATGTAAATGTGTAATTGTAAGTGTAAGTAAAATGCATGTGATTTAGTCTGAAACTGCTTAACGTTAATTTACTTACAGCCTTTCTTTTCACCATACGGCGCTTGCTTTTTGGCTGGGCAGGATTTTGCGCTGCAGGACTTCCAATTCTCTTTCGACCTCGATTTTCTTTCGTCTTTACCGTAGTGATAAGTCTCTGAATGAAAGGAAATAGATGCATAAATCAGTGAATGATATCAGTGAATGAATAATACACACATATTTAAAAGAATACATTTGAGTTGAGTTTATTTTATCTCGGCCATATAAAAAAACAGAATAAAAAGAAAAAAATAAAGAAAAGAGGAAGGAAGCAAATGATTATCTAGTCCTGCCCCTTCCTCACAATATCATACACGAAACAAAATATCTTACAAACCTAAAATAACAAACAAAATAAACATCAATAAAAAAATAACAAACATTTAGTATAAATAAAAATAACATAAAACAATTTTAGAGCCCCTCGTTTTTGAGCTCAAAGAGTTTCCCTATACCTATTTCTGAACTATACAATGTTCTTGCTTATAAGCCATTCCACAGGATTACACCACATGTACATGTCAAAATACTTCCCAAAGGTCAGTGAATACCACAACCACAACACCAGAGGGAGCTCCACAAATCATGTTCAACCCAGATTCGGCTCAAACAAGGGACTAAACACGTTTTTGCAATTATGCCACATTGATTGATTGATTGATTGATTGAAAACTTTATTAACAGATTGCAGAATGGGTACAATACAGTACAGCTCAATACACACAATTGTTAAGGGGATGCAGACCAGAGAAAGACTTTCGTCTTGTTTACATCAGGGTCCCCCATTTCAATTCATCAGGACATATATGACATACATGACATACAGATAGTCAGTACTGCTACATCTATACATTTATGACATACCAGATTTGCAAATACAGTACTGTTTGTGATACAGAAGGAGTCAGGAAAAGGGAGTATATACATTTGACGTAGAAACTGTACATTGGAGGAGGTTGGGTGGGGGGGGGTTGGGTACACTGGGATATTGACAACCATACTGGGTAATCTACATTGGAGGTGGTTGGGGGGGGGGGGGGCACACTGTATATACAAGCAAAACTGTACATTGGGGGGGGGGGGGACACACTGTACAAACAAACAAAATTGTACATTGGACTATTGACAAAACCATACTAGGTAAATGACTGTACATTGGAGGGGGTTGGGTTAGGATATTTACAGGGGCCAGTGTTGAATTGCAGTCTCCCGTAGGTGTCCCTTGAGAGAGGTTTTGAAAGTGGGTAGTGATCCACATTCCTTTACAGCTTTGGGTAGGGCGTTCCACATTGATGTGGCATAATTGCGAAACGTGTTTAGTCCCTTATTTGAGCCGAATCTGGGTTTAACATGATTTGTGGAGCTCCCTCTGGTGTTGTGATCGTGGTATTCACTGACCTTTGGGAAGTATTTTGACATGTACATGGGTACCTTGGTCGTGTAGTGTATCTTGTAGACCAGGCCCATTGCAAGTTGCTGTACTCTGTCGTCTACTCTAAGCCATCCTAGGTTGTCGAAGTGGGCAGGGGTGAGGTGGGTTCTAGGAGTAAGGTCAAGCAGTAGTCTGACCAGTTTGTTTTGAGATGTTTGTAATTTTGTTTTTAGCGCCTTTGAGGTGCTTTGGTACCATGAGGTGCAAGCATAGTCGTAGTACCCCTGAATGAGTGCTCCTGCCAGAGTCTTCAGGGTATTCTTGTTTACCAGAGAGGAGATCCGGTACAAGAATCGAGTTCGTTGGTTGACTTTTTTTATTACATTGGATGCCATTTTGTCACAGGAGAGATTAGCCTCTAGGATGGAACCCAGGTAGGTAATTTCATCTTTCCTTGTGACAATATTGTCACCCACTGTAACTGAGAAGCCGTCGGTCTTGCTGAGTTTGTTATTTGAACCGAAGAGAATGGACTCTGTTTTGCCCATGTGTAATGATAGTTTGTTATCAGCGAGCCATATGCAGATTCTGCCTAGTTCCGAGCTGAGGGTTTTTTCAACCTGTAACTTGTTCTTGTCAGAGACCAGCAGGGCTGAGTCGTCCGCAAACAGGAACAAGTTGCAGTCACAAGCTGACGACATGTCATTTGCATAAATTAGGAACAGTAGCGGTCCTAGTATGCTTCCTTGTGGAACACCACAGCTCACTGTGAGGGGGGGGGATAGGGTACCGTTTACGTCCACCATCTGTTCCCTCCCCTCAAGGTAGGATTGCATCCAGCTCACTGATAGACTATCAAAACCAATTGCTTTTAGCTTGTCAATCAGAATGGAGTGATTGACCGTGTCAAAGGCCTTTTGTAGGTCCAGCATGACCATGCCGCAGTATTTGCCTGCGTCCACCTCTTGTTTGATGTGGTCATTCAAATAGAGAAGGCATGTGTCAGTGGAGTGGGATGTTCTGAAGCCAGATTGGAATTCGTAGATTAGATTTTTTTCCGCTAGGTACTTTTCGACCTGTTCGTAGACTATTTTTTCCATGACTTTCGAGATGGAGGTGAGAATAGAAACAGGGCGGTAGTTGCCTGGGTCTAATTTGCTGCCCTTTTTGTGCAGAGGGGTTACGCTCGCAATTTTGAAGTCCTTGGGGACGTGTCCCTGTTTTATGGAGAGGTTTATTATGTGTGTGATGATTGGGGTGATGGCGGCTGCTGAGTCTCTGAGGAATTTGGAAGGGATGTTGTCGTGGCCAGTGGCCTTGTTAGGTTGGAGGGCGCTCAGTTTATTGAGTACCTCATCTGTTGTTACCATTTCCAGCTTGAAGTCGTCCTTGCGGACCCCTAGGTTTTTGTAGTAAGCTACTATGTGTTCTACCCCATAAAGCCCTGAGTGGGAGGGTAGTTTGTTTACCAGTGTTGTGGCTATGTTGTGAAGAAAATGTTTAAGTAATTGGCTACATCCAGCTTGTCTGTGATGAGCGTGTTGTCCGTTTTTATGTTTATGTTTGAGAATCTGGTTTTAAGTTTTTTACTGCATCCTAGTTGATTATTGAGTAATTTCCAAAGTTCACGTGGTTTGTTTTTGTTTTCCTCAGTTTTGTCATTGATGAAATTCTTTTTTGCCGTTTTGATCATGGAGTTTACGTCGTTTCTTAGTCTGTTTCTTTCTAGTTTGAGTTCAGTCACGTGGGCTTGGAGTTCACTGCTCGTGCTTTTAGTAAGCTTTGACTGACTTTTACGAAACTCAGAGCATTTTTTGTCTCTGGTTTTCATAGCGGCCAGTATTTCGGAGTGCATCCACGGCTCAGCGCGATTTTTTACCCTGGTGGTTCTTAGGGGGGCCATGTCGTTTAGTATTGTTGAGAATTTGGTTTTGAAACCAAGCCATGTTTCTTCAACCAGTGTACCATTGAGTTCATCTGACCAGTCCAGGCTCTCCAGTTCAAGGTTGAAGGCCTCGCTAGAGTAGGTTTTTAGGTCTCTAGATGTGACTGTTTTGTGGCAGCCAGCCTTTTGTTTTAGTTTTTTGCGGGTACAGAATATCATATAATGATCACTTAACCCGCATGCTATAACCCCTTTATTGGAGATCTTGGACTTGTCGGAGGTCAGAATGAGGTCAATGGTAGTCTGAGTTGATTCACATACACGTGTGGGTTGGGTGATTAGCTGGCTGAGGCCGTGCAGATCACAAAACCTACTGAATGACTTGAAGACGGGTGCATCTTTTCGTTGCATATCCGTGTTCCAGTCTCCAATAAGAATTTTGTCTACATCCTCAACTCCAGCTAAACACCCATCCAGTGTATCATAAAAGCCACTATGATCTGGCGGCCTGTAGACTGTGCCAACCAGTAGGGATTTCGCCCTTTTGAATAGGATTTCCACCCATACAGTTTCAATTGATTTATGATTCAGGTCATTTCTGTTGATGAATTTGGTGTCCTTGTGTATGTACACACAGACACCACCTCCATGTTTGTTCCTATCATTCCTGATTATTGAGTAGTTCTCAATCTCTATCTCTGGATCTTTTACAGAATCGTCAAGCTTAGTTTCTGAGAAGCACAGTATGTTTGCCTTACCATTTATGAATAATTGTTTGATTTCATCCAATTTGTTTTTTAAGCTGTTAATGTTAATGTGAAAAATGTTCAGTCCATTGGCGTTGGTTATTTCATCAATGTAGAACGCCCTACCCACAGCTGTAAAGGAATGCGAATCACTACCCACTTTCAAAACCACTCTCAAAGCGCACCTACGGGAGACTGCAATTAGAAACTGGCCCCGGTAAATGTCCAAACCCAACCCCCTCCAATGTGTGGTATCCTGAAGTAATGGTTAAGTTGGTTTAGCCCAGACTCTTGATAATGACGTCAGATACGGTGCCTGTCAGTTCATGTATGCAACCCCAAGTGGAAGTAAACAAACCTTCAGCTATAATGTCATTGTGTGGACATTCAGTTCTTTCTGCTACGCACTAGGAGTGACCGGCAGAATAGAAACATTACACAATGTACAGCCCCCCCACCCACCCACCACAACACATTCAAACAAAACAATGAAACGGGGGTGTTTTGGGCAGAGTACAGCAACTTGCAATGGGCCTGGTCTACAAGATACACTATACGACTAAGGTACCCATGTACATGTCAAAATACTTCCCAAAGGTCAGTGAATACCACGATCACAACACCAGAGGGAGCTCCACAAATCATGTTAAACCCAGATTCGGCTCAAAAAAGGGACTAAACACGTTTAGCAATTATGCCACATCAATGTGGAACGCCCTACCCACAGCTGTAAAGGAATGTGAATCACTACCCACTTTCAAAACCACTCTCTAAGGACACCTACAGGAGACTGCAATTCAAAACTGGGCCCTGTAAATGTCATAACACAACCCCCTCCAATATACAGTAAATGTCCTAACCCAATAATACATGAGACCCTCTTCTTGGGACCAAGTAAGGTTTTGTTGATAATCCAATGCACAGTTACACACACCCCCACCACCACCAATGTACAGTTTCCCACCACCCCTCCACCCAACCTACTACCCAACCTCCTCCAATGTACAGTTTCTTCGTCAAATGTATATACTCTCTTTTTAGACTATTTTTTTGTACTGTACTGTATTTGTAGATCTGGTATGTCATAAATGTATAGATGTAGCAGTACTGTCTACCTGTATGTCATGTATGTCATATTATGTTATGATTAATTGAAAATGGGGGACCCTGATGTAAACAAGATGAAAGTATTTCTCTGGTCTGCATCCCCTTAACAATTGTGTGTATTGAGCCGCACTGTATTGTACCCATTCTGCAATCTGTTAATAAAATGTTCAATCAATCAATCAATCAATGCTACTTTACTATCCCGCAGCTGGGGTGAAGGGATGGACAGGATTGATTGATTGATTTTATTAACAGATTGCAGAAGGAGGAGATAAAACTGGGAACGAGGTTAGATCACACGTTAATTATAACCTCGTTCCCAGTTTTATCTCCTCCGTGAGAATTATAAACAGCATTTCTCCATACATCCGAAATTAAATAATAGTTAATCAATAGCTCAACTACCACTTATTAATATTCACATAAACGCACAGTATAAAAATCAATACTCAATATTAACTTATAGCACATCACCCAGAACTAAAGTGCAAGGTATCTTTCCAATGGACTACTCAAGCCTCTCTTACCTCAACCAAAACATATACCATATTAACCCGTTACATTTTCTCACGATACCCAACATGATTTACTATTCGTATTGCTTTTTTTTGCAGTGTACAAAAAAACTGTATAGGGTGCTCTTATAGGTATTTCCCCAAACGTCCACACAGTACATTAAATATGGCAATACAAGTGTGCATATTTCTCGTATATCATAAAGCTGTTGAATAAAAACATACCTTGGATTGTCTAGTGCTGTAAACGTTGTTGTCCATTCTGTCATCAACAGTCTAGCAGCTGCAGTAAGAACCTCAGAGCAGAATGAAGTGTGATGTTTCACACCACTTTCATATGCAAAGGTGGTCTCCCATTGGTGCGTCAATAATGTCCTCCATTCAGGAGACACCATCGGACAACGATCCCGGTAGGTGGAGTCTGACGTCACTTTAGTTTTGGTCCACCCGGATAGGGATTTATTATTGGGAAAATTATTAGTCTAGATGGAAACATATAGGTCCACCTGCATATGGGTGGATTTTTTTCACCACCTGTTTTTTCTTAATCCTTGAAGTGTCTATTTTAAGATTCTGACAGGTAACAGGTTGGAATAATGTCCCATGGGGTTTATTTTTAACCCTTTATTACACCTATCCTGAACCAAAACCTGAAAAATAAGAAAAAGAAAACAGCATAACTTTTGAAGTTAACAACATATAGAGACAAATTAAACAAACAAGTTTGACCCAAGGAATTCAGTAAAATAGTTATTTGTAAGATTCAAACACATCTTAATTAAATTTCAGGACAGAAAAGGCAAAAAACGCTGAAAAAAAACATATATCACATCTCTATTTTCCCTTTTTTACAAAAAATGTAGTATTCAATTCTGCATTGGCAAGCTTTCCATTTTTGCACACAATGAGTTCCCTTCTATGATCTATCACTAACAACATTATTGTTTAAGCATTTTTGGTTTAAATACAATTATACGTAATTATTTTACAATTAATTGCGAATGGTTTCATGTTGAGCTATAGATTGTGGATGAATACACACAGAAAGGTACACCTTGCCAATGTTCATGCTTTATTTGTTTTAAACAAGACGATTTAGAAATGTGTCCATTGGAAATACATTGTAATCTCAAGCGAGGTGGACCGGCCGGAAACAACAACAATGACTTAACCACTACACCTATATATGAGGGGGTCAATTGGGTCAAAACGCTGCATCTACAGATCTGTACCCCATCCAGATAGTTTGTTACATTATACATTCAGAGAGAAGCCAAACCAAGGATGCGTTGGCTGCCATACAGTTTTTTTTGTTAAAGAAACTGACCATATAGAAAAATGCAACAACCTTATAAGTGGTTTGGCAAAGGTTTTGCCATTAATTGTAGAGAATAATAGGTGGTCAAAGCTGCAAATAGAAAAAACAACTATTGTACTGTATTGTGTTTTAATAATTGTGTTTTTTTGTGAGTTTTAATCAAATCATAGAAACATACTGTAATTGTCCTAGTACTTTTCTTCAGCAGCAGGTTAATATGAGCAAAGAAAATGTGTTAGATTGGACATTTGAAAACGTTCTCGATCTGCTCGGTCATAAGTGGAGATTTCCAAAAAGAGGACAGTCTGCCCCCAGTCTCAAGATCCTTAAATGATACTAGAAGTTTACTCAAAGATGCCTTATCATTTTAATATTTAAAGTATGCCTCTCTATAACCAAAGTTATTCAACATGCTTTATTATGCCTAAAGTAATCTCATGACAAATCTCACGAAAATAACTAATAACTTTTCAACTTGATTCAAATTAGTCTTACTGGACAAAATAAATAACAAAAAAAATATGAATTAATAATACCCCTTTTGTAGCTATTACAAAATCCAGCTTTAAAAAATATATCTTTGTATCTTTTCAATGTAATGGAAATGATAAAACAGTAACCGCACAAAGATAATAATTTAAAAGAGCACATATGCATAGTTTCAGATTTGTCACATTTGCATAACTTGCCATTAAGTGTACAGAACGCATTTATTACATACGTCATAATAAGCATCTTATATCGTCATGAATCAAACCAAAACAAATGTTGAGGCATCAAAATAGTTTTAAATTATTTTCTTTCTCTCTGTATAGCTGCATACTTCAATCAATTGGGTCAACTTTGCCACCAAACTGTGAGCGTATATATTATAGTAGAGCCTTCCACAAAAGCAAGTCTTCTCTGGGAATACGTCACACACGTGACGCAACAGAGAGTACCGTATCAATTAGTCAATTTAAGTACATCATAATGGTCCCGTGAAAAAGAGGACGTTTGGTCAATGTGCTTGTTGAATAACAATGATGGAAATGCTGGTCTGGAATGCTGAATTGCTTTGTAATGCATTTTTTTTTGTGGGCACAGATAAAGTCATTATTATGTATTTATCCCCAAATGAACGACGGCCCATCAGTGCACTTCGCAACACATTTAATAGCCGCCTGTCGGCAGGGTTCGACCCCCCCCCTCTGGAATGTTAAGTGATCATTTTGGCAACTTCTCCATGCAGGAATCTGGGGGGCAATCATGTGAATGAGGTCCAATGAGGTAAATGGAAGATTGCTCCACTTCTACAAGGACCATTTGCATGTTCTTGGTATCTAGGGACATCTATGGATCTCAGGGAATGTATTCCCAGTGTCAGAAATATTGTGTCTGTTACTAGCCTTGAGTAAATTGTAATGAACCAAAGGAGAATATCAATTATATATATATTTTTTTAAATTATTTGTCATCTTTGACTGAATAACACCATGGTAACATTTGACCAGACCTGAACAATTGCCACTGAGCTCATTCAGCACCTTCTTGAGATCATGTGTACAACGGTTTGATCTCCCCATCCCCCGCTGGAACGTTGAATTTAAATGCAAATTAAAGCAATTGTGTGATGCAGACGGCTGTAAATGTGTGGTGACGTGGGGTGGGCCGTCGGAATTTTAAGAGGTTCAAACATGAATGTAAGATGAATAGATCTGGAGGCCAGGGCTACGCATTTTTCTTTTAAATAAATAAATTCAACCTGCTTTATTGTAAGAGCTCAGTCAGTCAACTAGGGAATGACAGCATGTTGTCTAGTGTTAGTATAAGAGCTCAGTCAGTCAACTAGAGAATGACAGCATGTTGTCTAGTGTTAGTCCTTGTGAAGAGCTCAGTCAACTAGAGAATGACAGCATGTTGTCTAGTGTTAGTCCTTGTATGAAGAGCTCAGTCAGTCAACTAGAGAATAACAGCATGTTGTCTTGTTAGTCCTTGTGAAGAGCTCAGTCAACTAGAGAATGACAGCATGTTGTCTAGTGTTAGTCCTTGTGAAGAGCTCAGTCAACTAGAGAATGACAGCATGTTGTCTAGTGTTAGTCCTTGTGAAGAGCTCAGTCAACTAGAGAATGACAGCATGTTGTCTAGTGTTAGTCCTTGTGAAGAGCTCAGTCAACTAGAGAATGACAGCATGTTGTCTATAGTGTTAGTCCTTGTGAAGAGCTCAGTCAACTAGAGAATGACAGCATGTTGTCTAGTGTTAGTCCTTGTGAAGAGCTCAGTCAACTAGAGAATGACAGCATGTTGTCTAGTGTTAGTCCTTGTGAAGAGCTCAGTCAACTAGAGAATGACAGCATGTTGTCTAGTGTTAGTCCTTGTGAAGAGCTCAGTCAACTAGAGAATGACAGCATGTTGTCTAGTGTTAGAGCTCAGTCAGTCAACTAGAGAATGATAATCTAGAGACAAACTAGAGTGAATCACTAGCTATACCCACCTTCAAAACCGCTCTCAAAGAGCACCTATATTATGGGAGGCTGCAATTAGAAACTGGCACCCCTCCCACCCACCCCCTCCTAATGTACAGTATCCTCCCCCTCGTATGTATATATTTTCTGTCAGGATCTCTGTTTAACAGTACTGTATTGTACCCATTCTGCAATCTGTTAATACAGTTTTCAATCAATCAATCAAAACAACATGTCTCCATTCTTATCTATTGTTTTTTGTTGGTGCGGGGATACCTCCCTGGTAAACAAGAATACCCTGAAGACTCTGGCAGGAGCACTCATTCAAGGGTACTACGACTATGCTTGCACCTCATGGTACCAAAGCACCTCAAAGGCACTAAAAACTAAATTACAAACATCTCAAAACAAACTAGTCAGACTACTGCTTGACCTGACTCCTAGAACCCACCTCACCCCAAACAGTGATTCAAAACATAAACAAACCAACAAAAAACAATAGATAAGAATGGAGACATGTTGTTTTGATTGATTGATTGAAAACAATTAATAATGGTGCCATTCCCTAGTTGACTGACTGAGCTCTTACAATAAAGCAGGTTGAATTTATTTATTTAAGGGGAGACCACCCACCTAGATAGAGGGGGTGGTATAATAAAGGATGAAATCATTTGCAAACATCTTAATTGTTTAGAATAGTCAAAAAAAGAAAAAAAAATTATTACAATTTTTTTGGTCGCATAATTTTATTACCCAAAAAGTGGCTCGGTCTATTCAAAATGGCCCATTTTTGCATGTTACCCCAAACAAAATTTAGAAAAAATTGATGACATATAGATATTTTCTCATGGTTTTTCATGTTAGGCCTACTACATTAAATACCAAACTTTTTGCTAGAGGATTTTTTTGATATGCCACCCGAACAGGAATCTATGACCTTTTATGACCCCCTAGTCACAAAAAAAATCTATTTGTATTACTTTATTAACAGATTGCAGAATGGGTACAGTACAGTTCAATACATACAATTGTTAAGGGGATGCAGACCAGAGAAAGACTTTCGTCTTGTTTACATCAGGGTCCCCCATTTTCAATTCATCATAACATATACATACACGACATACAGATTAGACAGTACTGCTACATCTATACATTTATGACATACCAGATTTGCAAATACAGTACTGTTTGTGATACAAATAATAATAATGACAATAGAATAACAAAGATAATAAATACAGACGCAAAATTCTAAATTAAACAATTAAATGATATTACTAGTACAGACACCACAAAGAACATTTCCTCCCCCACATCTGTGCTTTTTATTTTGAAAACATCAGACCGTTGCCTCCATCTTGGCAGCATGATTGCCCCCCAGATTCCTGCATGGAGAAGTTGCCAAAATGATCACTTAACATTCCAGAGGGGGGGGGGTCGAACCCTGCCGACAGGCGGCTATTCTGTGTTGCGAAGTGCACTGATGGGCCGTCGTTCATTTGGGGATAAATACATAATAATGACATTTTCATAATCCATTTTCCCAATGATAAATCCCTATACGTCTTGTTTAAAACAAATAAAGCATGGACATTGGCAAGGTGTACCTTTCTGTGTGTATTCATCCACAATCTATAGCTCAACATGAAACAATTAGCAATTAATCATAAAATAATTACGTATAATTGTATTTAAACCAAAAATGCTTAAACAATAATGTTGTTAGTGATAGAAGGGAACTCATTGTGTGCAAAAATGGAAAGCTTGCCAATGTAGAATTATTTCAATAGCCGATAATAAATAAAAGCGTCAGCTAAATGACTAAATGTGAAAATGTAAATGATAATACATCCCTATGAATCCCAAGCCCTCCTGATGATAGGACGCGAGCCACAGCTTCCCCTGGATCGGCTGAGGGTCCCGGGCAGCGGTACCCTGCCAGGGCGCCAGGTTGGGGGTATGTTGTGTATGCATCTGGGTAGGGTTAGGGTAGGTTGCTGGGGTAGGGCAGTGTTTCTCAAAGTGGGGGGCGCGCCCCCAGGGGGGGCGCAGAGGCATGACGGGGGGCCTTGAGATTTATATAAAAAAAAAAATATTGGATTACAGAAAATTATCACTAAAGTGCTATCTGTTGCAGCTGCACTGTTCTCCATGAAAATACCATATTTGGATAAGTTTGACCATTTCTCAAAATCTGAAAATCATTATTTAATAAAACACAGAAAAGGATCACCAAGTTACTCTCGATAAAAAAAAACTTTACAGACAACATTGAGACAAAGCTTCCTGACACATCTCCATCCAAACTCTTGGAAGAACTCATTGAAATCTCATCTGATACCACCTGGAGAGCTAGTTTCAGAGTGTGGTGCTGAGTACCAAGTATCTCATGATGCAGCAGTTAAGGTGTTGATACCATTCAGCAACCCCCTCCAACCCCCTCCAATGTACAGTAAATTACCAAGTATGGTCTTGTCAATATTCCAATGTACAGTTTTGTTTGTACAGTTGTACAGTGTCCCCCACCCACCCCTCCTACCCAACCTCCCCCCCACTCCTACCCAACCTCCCCCCCACCCACCCAACCACCTCCAATGTACAGCCCCCCCCCCCCCCCCAACCTCCTCCGATGTACAGTTTCTACGTCAAATGTATATACTTTTTCTTCTGGACTCTTTCTGTATCACAAACAGTACTGTATTTGCAAATCTGGTATGTCATAAATGTATAGATGCAGTACTGTCTATCTGTATGTCATGTATGTCATATATGTTACCATGAATTGAAAATGGGGGACCCTGATGTAAACAAGACGAAAGTCTTTCTCTGGTCTGCATCCCCTTAACAATTGTATGTATTGAGCTGTACTGTACTGTACCCATTCTGCAATCTGTTAATAAAGTTTTCAATCAATCAATCAAAGCACCACATATCTGTGTGAAGCTGGCTTTTCATCCATGACAGCTCTGAAAACAAAATATAGGGCCAAGTTGAGCCTTGAGGATGACATGCGTGTTGCCATGTCAAAGACTGACAGCAATAAAGACTGTTTGCTTATTTCCTATGTTCGCTTTGTAAATTCCCAGTCACTGAGTGAAGATCTGCTGTTTTGCAAATATGTCAAAAACAGAGCGACAGCTGATGAGCTCTTCAAAATTATTGACAGTTACCTGACAGAACATGGACTGAAATGGGAGAACTGTGTGGGCTTTTGCTCTGACGGTGCGCAGGCCATGGCAGGGAAAAGGAGGGGGCTACAGGCGCTCATCAAGGGGGTCTCGCCAAACGCGCAATGGACGCACTGTAAATTCACAGAGAGGCGCCAGCGTCAAGACAGCTTAGCCCTGAACTGAATGAGGTTTTGACAGAAGTTATAATCGTGGTAAATTTCATCAAAACCCGAGCCCTGAAAGCGCGCCTGTTCTCTGCGCTGTGTGAGGAGATGGGAGCTGACCATTCTGCAGTGCTGTTTCACAGTGAGGCAAGGTGGCTCTCGCGAGGGAAGGTGTTGTCAATTTGAAAGGTCACGATATTGGTGTTATTTCAATAAATTTAAACATGGCCCATTTCATGACTATTTTGTTGGGGCGAGGGGGGGGGGCCCCAAGATATTTTGGTCCGCCAAAGGGGGGCCTGACAGAAAAAGTTTGAGAAGCACTGGGGTAGGGGATGCAGACCAGAGAAAGACTTTCATTTTGTTTACATCAGGGTCCCCCATTTTCAATTAATAATACATGATGCCTAGATCCCTCCTGTCACTATAACTTCAAGTACATTATGTACAAATGCAATGTCTCTGTGACTTTTTCCTGCCCAATTTCTCCATTGACGTTCATAGTAACATTGGACACGAAAAGGTAACACAAGTTGTGCCTATCTGTACTAAAATTTGGCAGGCTACATACAGACAGGGCGAAACCAGTACTAGTAGGCACAATCTATAGACCACCAGAACAGAGTGGCTTTTATGACACACTTGATGGGTGTTTAGCTGGGGTGGAGGGGGTAGAAAAAATTCTTATTGGGGACTGGAACACGGATATGCTGCGTAAATCAGCACCCGTCTTCAAGGCCTTCAGTAGGTTTTCTGATCTGCACGGTTTCAGCCAGCTAATCACCCAACCCACAAGGGTATGCGATTCGACACAAACCACCATTGACCTCATTTTGACCACTGACAAGTCAATGATCTCCAGTAAAGGGGTGATAGCATGCGGGTTAAGTGATCATTATATGATTTTCTGTACCCGCAAAAAGCTAAAACAGAAGGCCGGCTGTCACAAAACAGTCACATCTAGAGACCTCAAAACTTACTCTAGAGAGGCCTTTAACCTAGAACTGGGGAGCTTGGACTGGTCAGATGAACTCAGTGGTACACAGGTTGAAGAAACATGGCTTGGATTCAAAACCAAATTCACAGCAATACTCAACAACATGGCACCGATAAGAACCACCAGGGTTAAAAATCGCGCTGAGGCATGGATGCACACTGAAATACTGGCCGCTATGAAAACCAGAGACAAAAAATGCTCTGAACTTCATAAAAGTCAGACAAAGCTTTCCAAAAGCTCAAACAGTGAACTCCAAGCCCACGTGGTTGAACTAAAAATCCAAAGAAACAGACTAAGAAATGACGTAAACACCACGATCAGAACCGCAAAAAGAAATTTCATCAACGACAAAACTGAGGAAAACAAAAACAAACCCCGCGAACTTTGGAAATTACTCAATAATCAACTAGGCTGCAGTAAAAAACTTAAAACCAGATTCTCAAACATAAACATAAAGACGGACAACACGCTCATCACAGACAAGCTGGATGTAGCCAATTACTTAAACATCTTCTTCACAAACATAGCCACAACACTGGTAAACAAACTACCCTCCCACTCAGGGCATTATGGGGTAGAACACATAGTAGCATACTACAAAAACCTAGGGGTCCACAAAGACGACTTCAAACTTGAAATGGTAACAACCGATGAGGTACTCAAAAAATTGAGCGCCCTCCAACCTAACAAGGCCACTGGCCATGACAACATCCCCTCCAAATTCCTCAGAGACGCAGCAGCCGCCATCACCCCAGTCATCACACACATAATAAACCTCTCTATAAAACAGGGGCACGTCCCCAAGGACTTCAAAATTGCGAGAGTGACCCCTCTACACAAAAAGGGCAGCAAATTAGACCCAGGCAACTACCGCCCTGTTTCTATTCTTACCTCCATCTCGAAAGTCATGGAGAAAATAGTCTATGAACAGGTCGAAAAGTACTTGGCGGAAAAAAATCTAATCTACGAATTCCAATCTGGCTTCAGAACGTCCCACTCCACTGACACATGCCTCCTCTATTTGAACGACCACATCAAACAAGAGGTGGACGCGGGCAAATACTGCGGCATGGTCATGCTGGACCTACAAAAGGCCTTCGACACTGTCAATCACTCCATTCTAATGGACAAGCTAAAAGCAATTGGTTTTGATAGCTTATCAGTGAGCTGGATGCAATCCTACCTGGAGGGGAGAGAACAGATGGTAGAGGTAAACGGTACTCTATCCCCCCCCCCTCACAGTGAGCTGTGGTGTTCCACAAGGAAGCATACTAGGACCGCTACTCTTCCTAATTTATGCAAATGACATGTCGTCAGCCTGTGACTGCAACTTGTTCCTGTTTGCGAACGACTCAGCCCTGCTGGTCTCTGACAAGAACAAATTGCAGGTTGAAAAAACCCTCAGCACGGAACTAGGCAAAATCTGCATATGGCTCGCTAATAACAAACTATCATTACACATGGGCAAAACAGAGTCCATTCTCTTCGGTTCAAATAACAAACTCAGCAAGACCGACGGATTCTCAGTTACAGTGGGTGACAATATTGTCACAAGGAAAGACGAAATTACCTACCTGGGTTCCATCCTAGAGGCAAATCTTTCCTGTGACAAAATGGCATCCAATGTAATAAAAAAAGTCAACCAACGAACTAGATTCTTGTACCGGATCTCCTCTCTGGTAAACAAGAATACCCTGAAGACTCTGGCAGGAGCACTCATTCAAGGGTACTATGACTATGCGTGCACCTCATGGTACCAAAGCACCTCAAAGGCGCTTAAAACAAAATTACAAACATCACAAAACAAACTGGTCAGACTACTACTTGACCTGAACCCCAGAACCCACCTCACCCCTGCCCACTTTGCCAACCTAGGATGGCTTAGAGTAGACGACAGAGTACAGCAACTTGCAATGGGCCTGGTCTACAAGATACACTATACGACCGGGGTGCCCATGTACATGTCAAAATACTTCCCAAAGGTCAGTGAATACCACAACCACTACACCAGAGGAAGCTCAACAAATCATGTTAAACCCAGATTCGGCTCAAACAAGGGACTAAACACGTTTCGCAATTATGCCACAACAATGTGGAACGCCCTACCCAAAGCTGTAAAGGAATGTGAATCCCTGCCCACATTCAAAACCGCTCTTAAAGAGCACCTACGGGAGGCTGCAATTCGAAACTGGCCACCGTAAATGCCCAAAACCCCCACCACCTCCTAATAGACAGTCTCCTCACCACCGCATGTATATATTCCCTCCCCGACGTATGTATATTTCCCTCCCACCCACCCACCCCCTCCTAATGTACAGTTCCCTCCCCATCATATGTATATACTCTGTCAGGATCTAGGGGTAACAGTACTGTATATTTGAATACCGTTATGTCACAAATGTATCAGTACTAAATACCTATATGTCCCTATGCCATAAATGTCATGTATGTTGTGTATGTCATAAATGTCTATATGAATTGAAAATGGGGGACCCTGATGGAAACAAGACAAACGTCTTTCTCAGGTCTGCATCCCCTTAACAATTGTATGTATTGAGCCGTACTGTATTGTACCCATTCTGCAATCTGTTAAATAAAGTTTTCATTCATTCATTCATTCATTCAGTACATACATAGTTTGTACAGTTGTACAGTGTCCCCCACCCACCCCTCCTACCCACCCCCCCCCCCCCACCCACCCAACCACCTCCAATGTACAGTCCAATGTACAGTCCCATAATCCAATGTACAGTGTTGTTTGTACAGTTATACAGTGTCCCCCACCCACCCCTCCTACCCAACCCCCCCCCCCCCCCACTCCTACCCAACCCCCCCCCCCCCCCCCCCCCACTCCTACCCCCCCCCCCCCCCCCCAACCACCTCCAATGTACAGTCCCACCTACCCAATCCAATGTACAGTTTCTACGCCTAATGTATATACTCTTTTCTTTCTGGACTCTTTTTGTATCACAAATACAGTACTGTAATTGCAAATCTGGTATGTCATAAATGTATAGATGTAGCAGTACTGTCTATCTGTATGTCATGTATGTCATATATGTTACGATGAATTGGAAATGGGGGACCCTGGTGTAAACAAGACGAAAGTCTTTCTCTGGTCTGCATCCCCTTAACAATTGTATGTATTGAGCTGTACTGCACTGTACCCATTCTGCAATCTGTTAATAAAGTTTTCATTCATTCATTCATTCATTCATTCATTCATTCATTCATTCACTCCTCTCTGAGATCATAGATATCTATGTCTGAGATGACCGTGTGTTTTAGCGCCATCTAGTGGCGGAAGTTGTACAGAGAGGAAGTGACGTGAGGCTACGGCGTTACCACCAATCAACGCTCGCAGCACACATTTTGAACGTGTTAAATGTGTTATTTTCTTACCCAGCCACTGGTTCACAGACCCCTTTGTGGACGGATCGCAGGTTATCGTCCCAAGTTTAGGAAAAACCAGCGTGTTGATCCGGTCATAGTTTGTACCCTCTCGCAATCGCTAAGGTGTTACTAGTTCGTTTTGTACATTATATACAACTATGATCACGTAGATACGTCTTGTTAAAATCATCACTGTAGCTCATAGATAGACGGTGTCCTACGGAGAGATCAGCCTGACTGTCAAGTGTTGTTGTGGTAACGGGAGTTGAGTTGGTGTGTTGTTGTGCACTGTTGGTGGAGCATGCAATCATAAAAACGTCTAACGTTACGTCGTAGTAGTCCGGTGCGTTTTTGGAAACATAATAATAGGGTGGACCGAAACTAAAGTGACGCCAGACTCCACCTCCCGGGATCGTTGTCTCCTGAATGGAGGACATTGACGCACCAATGGGAGACTCACCTTTGAATATATAAGTGGTGTGTGAAACGTCACACTTCATTCAACTTCTGCTCCGAGGTTCTTACTGCAGCTGCTAGACTGTTGATGACAGAATGGACAACAACGTTTACAACACTAGATCCAAGGTATGTTTTTATTCAACAGCTTCATGATATACGAAATATGCGCACTTGTATTGCCATATTTAATGTACTGTGTGGAAGTTTGGGGAAATACCTATAAGAGCACCCTGTTGGGTATCGTGTTTACTGTTTAGTTTGAATCTATAGACTACGTGACTGCACTTCCGCGTTACATTGAGCTCATGGAGGATTGTACATGTCAAAATACTTCCCAAAGGTCAGTGAATACCACAATCACAACACCAGAGGGAGCTCCACAAATCATGTTAAACCCAGATTCGGCTCAAACAAGGGACTAAACACGTTTCGCAATTATGCCACATCAATGTGGAACACCCTACCCAAAGCTGTAAAGGAATGTGAATCACTACCCACTTTCAAAGAACACCTACGGGAGACTGCAATTCTAAACTGGCCCATGTAAATGTCCTAACCCAACCCCCTCCAATGTACAGTTTTGCTTGTACAGTGTTCCCCCCCACCCTCCTGCCCAACCCCACCCCACCCACCGAACCACCTCCAATGTACAGCCCCCCCGCCTCCCCAACCTCCCCAATGTATAGTTTTTACGTCAAATGTTTATATTCTTTTCTAGACTATTTTTGTATCACAAACGGTACTGTATTTGCAAATCTGGTATGTCATAAATGTATAGATGTAGCAGTACTGTCTATCTGTATGTCATATATCTCCTGATGAATAAAAAATGGGGGACCCTGATGTAAACAATACTAAAGTCTTTCTCTGGTCTGCATCCCCTTAACAATTGTGTGTATTGAGCTGTACTGTATTAATTTGGTTCTTCCTATATGAGGCGACCCCAGTCTGTATCTCACACACAGCTGACGCTTTTGTGCATTATTGTGTCGCATGTGAAACCAAGCAACTGCACACCAAACCTAACGTTTGTACATCTGATGTGCGTCACACAGGTTGGCACCACACGCACCAGAGCACAACGCAGCCGTAACACACGGGTTGCACATACTATCATTTATTTTTTTAAGACACAAACATTGAAATGTATGGACATAGTGAAATTCAGAACTGCACAAATTATGTTCAAAGCAATAAATAATGTACTACTGCCAGGTAATGTAACGGTAAAATGTAGGGATCTCCGCACTACTATTTTTTTAATACAGGTTTGTGTGTTTCAGTTTGTGGTGGAAAGAACATTGTACTGTTCAGAAATAGGTATAGGAAAACTCATTGATGAGCACAAAAACGAGGAGCTCTAAAATTGCTAACTATATATATCATATATGAATGAATGAAGTTTATTTTTCGGTCTTGTTTACAGACAAATCAAACACACCCATGTGGACTTACAAAAATCGCTAATGTACAAGGCAAGCTCACACACAAATCAACAACCGAAAAAAAGGAATAGGCTGAAGCACATGCTTATTTTCGCCCCTATCCTTTACAAATCCTTAAAAACTAAATATATTTTAATCTAATCTAAATGTTTTATTTTTTATTGATGTTTATTTTAGGTTTGTAAGATTTTGTTGTATGTATGATATTGTGAGGAAGGAATTTGCTTCCTTCTGCTCCTTCTCAAACTCATTTGTTTATCATTTAATGAAGACGTTATATTTATAATAAATATATTAGGACTGTGTGTAACTAGGAGCATATTATAAATGTGTTTCATTCACTGATTTATGCATCTATTTCCTTTCATTCAGAGACTTATCACTACTGTTGACCGGCCAGGTTTGATGGCGGCTCCGGTAAAGGCGAAAGAAAATCGAGGGCGAAAGAGAATTGGAAGTCCTGCAGCGCAAAATCCTGCCCAGCCAAAAAGCAAGCGCCGTATGGTGAAAAGAAAGGCTGTAAGTACCACCAGGCTGCCTAAACGACAGGATGACAGACCTGTCACCGCTCGGACTTCAAATCGCCAGCTTTCCACACCGTCAAGAGATGTGGACTGTGTAGAGATGACGGATCTAGTCTCTCAATGCTTGGCTCTCTCACCTTCTCGAGCCTTGCCCGACATACACCTGCAGAGTGTTTCAAAAGAGGACGAGATAAAGGCTTTTGCTTCCACCGTGTCCCTAACGCGCCTGGCGATCCCGCGGCCTGAGGGTTACGCAGTGCGCATGTTCATGATGCTTATTGGCTTTCCGACCTTCCAGCAGTGGGTTCACAAAGTAAACTGGAGCGGCCAGGAGGGTAAAAATGGGTTGCCTCTAAACCTCAGAAATGCGTTGATTGGCAGAGTTTCTGCACGGTATAGTACGAGATGGTGCCACGAGGCCGGCTGGAGGGCAGTTCATGATCGGATCAATAAACGTTTGAGGAGCCCGTGTTGCCTCGCCTGTTACCAGACTACTACTACTGGCTGCGGCTGTGACCGCTTTTTAAGTGGTCTTGTGAGGCTGGCAGAGAGGCTGGCCGAACCCGCCTCTCCACAGCCTGCCGGATCTGTCACCGCTGAGACTTCAAATCGCCAGATGTTCACACCGTCAAGAGATGAGGATGCAGTCTCACTTGCAGCTCCAGTGGCTCCAGTGGCTACACACCAGGGACAAGTCGCTCAAGCAAAGCGTCCAGTCTTGCCCGACATACACCTGCAGAGTGTTTCAGAAGTGAGAGAGCAAAAGGCTTTCGACCGGGCTCGTAACGCGCAAGGCACCCCGCTGCCTGATTTGTACGCAGTGCAAATGTTTATGATGCTTATTGACTTTCCGACCTTCCAACAGTGGGTTCACAACAAAGTAAACTGGAGAAGCCGGGGGGGTAAAGATGGGTTGCCTCGAAACCTCTCAAACGAGTTGATTAATAGAGTTCTTGCACGGTATGGTGTTGGCAACGCGCCCAGCTGGGATGCAGTTCGTAAAGGGGTCGATAAACTTTTGAGGACCCCGTCATGCCCCGCCTGTTACAAGACTACTACTGCTGGCTGCCGCGGTGTCCTCCGTTCAGTCCGTTGTCTAACACCGAGGCTGGCCCAACCCTCCTCTGCACAGCCTGCCAGAGATGATGGAGAAGAAAGAAATGAAGCTGGATTAACCCTGCACGAATATCTAAGTCGTTGCTTTTAAAACGAATAAAAGCATAAACATTGGCAAGGTGTATTCATCCACAATCTATAGCTCAACATAGGGCTGTCTTAAATACTTCGAAGCTTCGTTCGATGGGCATGGGATTCGAATATGAAATTTTTTTTTTTTTTTTTTTTTTTGCTAAATAAACTCTGCCTCTCTTTGTTAACTACAACAAGCAATGCTGTTTGTTATTTAAGATGAGGTCGGACTCGGCACTGACAGATTTGTGTTCATTGTGCTGCTTTTATAAAGCCTCAAATGACTGCTTACAATATTTCATGGAAGCAAAGTGTTTAGTTTGTCTAAGATTTAAAAAGGTTTAAACTTTACAGCACTGACGAAGTTGAACAAAGTGCTGTACAAGTCCCACAACATTAACAGTCTCTCTTCATCATTACTGTATTAATTAACTTCATTACTGTATTAATTTGGTTCTTCCTATATGAGGGGACCCCAGTCTGTATTAATTTGGTTCTTCCTATATGAGTGGAGCCCAGTCTGTCGCCACACACAGCTGACGCTTTTGTGCATTATTGTGTTTGTCAGAAGGTGAAACCAAGCAACTGCACACCAACCTTGTACATCTGATGTGTGTCACACATATTGCCAGTAAATGAGCCTGAGATCCAGTACTGCCCCCGGGTGTTAATGCCCATTTAGACAACCTAGGATGGCTTGGCGTAGACGACAGACTACAGCAACTTGCAATGGGCCTGGTCTACAAGATACACTACAACACCACTAAGATACCCATGTAGCCTACATGTCGAAATACTTCCCAAAGGTCAGTGAATACCACGACCACAACACCAGAGGGAGTTCCACAAATCATGTTAAACCCAGATTCGGCTCAAACAAGGGACTAAACACGTTTCGCAATTATGCCACAACAATGTGGAACGCCCTACCCACAGCCGTAAAATAATGAGGATCCCTACCCTCCTTCAAAACCTCTCTCAAATAGCACCTATGGGTGGCTGCAATTAGACACTGGCCCTGGTACATGTCCCAACCCCCTCCAATATACAGTTTTTTCCCCTTCGAATGTATATATTTTTTTATGGTCGCTTTCTCTTAAACAGTACTGTATATTTGTATGTCATAAATGTCTTGATGAAACAGTACTGTATATCATAAATGTATTGATTAATTGAAAATGGGGGACCCTGATGTAAACAAGACGAGTCTTTTTCTGGTCTGTATCCCCTTAACAATTGTTTGTATTGAGCCATACTGTATTGTACCTATTCTGCAATCTGTTAATAAAGTCATCAATCAATCAACATGCTGTCATTTTCTAGTTGACTGAGCTCTTCATACAAGGACTAACACTAGACAACATGCTGTAATTTTCTAGTTGACTGAGCTCTAGATACAAGGACTAACACTACAACAAGTAAAATGAACACAACACTCTTAACTTACCATCTTTAGATATTAAAAGTACTCAAACCTCTACTGTCTAACTATGAATGAACACAACACTAACTAAAAATATATATTTACTGTAAAGGGGCAGTTCACCATAAACCAAACCATGTTGATTTATTTTGCACATAATCTCACACATGTCCAAAAGCTCTAAACAGTTTTGCACACGTTCATGTAATTTGACAAGTTATTGAGAGTAAAAAAGTTTGAATATGGCCACATGTGATGTAATCTGGGACATTGAATCAGTATGTTGTGTAAAATACAGCTCCATGAAATGATAAGGTAACAGTTCGCTATAAGACCAGGTATTGCTGCCTACCTCCCGGTCAATGGTCTCTAACTACACACCCTCAAGACCCCTACGCTCTGCATCTTCTGGCCGCCTCAGACCTACTCCTATCCGAGCTCCGGGAGGGTCATCGGAGAGAAGTCGCCTATTCTCGGTCCTTGCCCCACAATGGTGGAATGAACTTCCCACCACAGTTAGGACAGCCGAAACCCATCCAACCTTTCGCCGTCGACTAAAGACGCACTTCTTCAATCATTATCTGATTTATTTTTTTTAATAAACGCTAACCCTAACTAACCTTACTGTCATGCACTTGTCCTAATATACTAATCTACACTGTAGCACTCAACACTTTGATGAACATTGTTACTCAGCTGATAGAGTTGTACCCTTCCTGCTGTCTTGTTGTACAAAACGTATAAGTCGCTTTGGATAAAAGCGTCAGCTAAATGACAAAATGTAAATGTATTGCTATTTTCTTTACCATCTACAATGTCATTTCATGGTCCTGTAATGAACACAACACAAGGATTCAATGTCCCTGATGACATCACTGGTGGCCATATATATTTACACTCAATAACTATCAAACTAAATTAATGTGTGCAAAACTGTTTAGAACAGTTTAAAACAGAGTTACAAGGTTCAGCATGGGGGAATACTCAGCCTGTCCAACCACAGGAGGTCAAGTGGATATGTTAGTCGCCCACTAGATGGCGCCCTCCACCACTAAGTAGGAGAAAAGACTCAGTTATCCACTCCATCCATTGAACCAAATTAGCATTTTGCTTTTACTTCACTGAAGGAATGTGGAAAAGCGTGCGTGGCTTGGACATGATTATTTTATGTGATGATGTTTTAGACGGATGGATTCACGCGTGCTGGTCTAGAATCAGTTTTGGCCCAGTGACATGATGAATACGATTGGCCACAGGGATCCATGATCAGCCCATTCTGTGAGAATCACACAGACTCTTGGTCGATCTGTGTGGATGCAGAGTATTTACAGGTGCATCCAGTTTTATTTACATTTATATTCAATGTTAGGATGGCCAAGAGGTGGAGAGGCTGAGTCACGTAGTAAAGGTTGCTAGTTCAATCCCTGGGGTGTTGACAGTAGGGTGTATTCCAGTTGGAACTGAAGGGCTGCCACAGTATTACATTTACTGCCCACCATCTCTGCCAACATGCTCTTGAGACAGGCACTGAACCCATAAACTGCTCCAGGAGCTCTGCATTACAGGCGACCTCTGACCTCTCTGGAAAAATGCATACGAGTATAGGACTGTGTGTGTAACTAGGAGGGATATGATGACTGTGTAACAGGGATATGAGGACTGTGTAACTAGGAGGGATATGAGGACTGTGTGTAACTAGGAGGGATATGAGGACTGTGTGTAACTAGGAGGGATATGAGGACTGTGTAACTAGGAGGGATATGAGGACTGTGTGTAACTAGGAGGGATATGAGGACTGTATAGGAGGGATATGAGGACTGTGTAACTAGGAGGGATATGAGGACTGTGTGTAACTAGGAGGGATATGAGGACTGTGTGTAACTAGGAGGGATATGAGGACTGTATAGGAGGGATATGAGGACTGTGTGTAACTAGGAGGGATATGAGGACTGTGTGTGTAACTAGGAGGGATATAAGGACTGTGTGTAACTAGGAGGGATATGAGGACTGTGTGTAACTAGAGGGATATGAGGACTGTGTGTAATGTGCAGAAAGACGCTGTTTTAGACGTTGAGAGGGGGGGGGGGGGGGGGGGGGCAGGTATTTGAAATAAAGTTCCTCAGGGTACGACCGGTTCAAACAGCATAATGTCTCAACAACAGGATGTTACCTTGGTGCCAGACAGTGCTGCATTAAAGCCCCAAACAGTGATTCAAACATAAACAAATGAGTATCCCCACCAACAAAAAAACAATAGATAAGAATGGAGACATGTTGTCAGACTCATTCCCTAGTTGACTGACTGAGCTTAATTGGTACAAGGACTACCACTAGACAACATGCTGTCATTCTCTAGTTGACTGACTGAGCTCTTCATACAAGGACTAAAACTAGACAATAATGGTTGTAGAGAGCATCTTGACTGGAAACATCACTGCCTGGTATGGAAACAGCACGGCACAGGACAAGAAGGCCCTACAGAGAGTGGTGCGCTCAGCCGAGCGTACCACGGGTATTGCACTACCACCCCTGCAGGTTCTATACAACAAGAGGTGCAAATCCAGAGCCTGCAGAATAATGAAAGACCCTCACCACCCCAACAACAGCCTGTTCATGCTGCTGAGGTCAGGCAGACGCCTGCGAACATATAGGACAGAGAGACTTCGGCTCAGCTTCTTCCCCCAGGCCATCAGAGCCTTGAACACTGAACTCTCCACACACAAGCACACATGAGCACACACACGACACACACACTGTATACATGCTCACACACAGGGACGTGCACAGGACTTTAGAGGGGCAGGTGCTCAAAGGCTGAAAAGGGCACAACACTTGTGTGTATTTATTAAGCGAGCGCGCGTAGCGTGCGAGCACGATTTTTAAGGGCCCTTTTCGGGCGGGGGGCCCCCTTTTTATGCTTTTTGGGGGGTTTTGGTGATCAAATATTGAATATTGAACTATAATAATCAGTGCAGGAGCTCACTTATCCTTGAAAGACACTTTTATCACTGACTTAAAAGGCCCATACATCTCCATAAATGTTCAGGGGGGAGGGAATAAGTGCTTACCCTACAGACCCCAAGAAGTGCTGTATATTCTGTATTGTTTAATATAAATGCATTTTTTATTCCAATCCCGATTTGTATTTGAGGTTCCCAAATCCCATCGGACTTGACTTCTTTGTGTCCCTCAATGAGTGTAATACCAGCATTCAACAGCGGTTTCTATCATGATCATCATCACCACCCACGCTATGCATAAAATATATAGGTCCGCGGAGAGGCATGCTGAGGAGGCCGTGCAAACTGCAATGGAATATGGGGCATCTCTCTCTTTACCTAATATTTTTTATTCTATCCTGACATTTTTCAGTTGGAAGGGCAGTCTATATGGCGTAACAGTAAAAAAAAAAAAAATAAATAAATTTTTTTTTTTTTTCAAAAAGGGCACTTTTTTGATGAGGCTCAAAAAGGCAGGTGCTCAGGCACCCCTTGGCCTCTATGTGTGCACGTGCCTGCTCACACACTAGCAGCCACTTTAACATGAGCAAGCACACACTCATGCTGCACACGCCCAAACACTTATGGCCACTAAGGAAAGGTCACTTTAAGAATAGTATAGTATAACTTGAGATTGTATAATATAGCATGTACAGAAAGACCCAGTGCCTCATCCGTAGCTAACAGTGTATTGCACTACCACAGGACCTAGCATGTCCTACCATGCTCTGTAAATAACTTATGTACATATACCGATATGCCCTACTCTGTTTACTTGTTTTATTGCACAATGTCGTTCTATTGGATTCTATTATATGTTATTACTATTGTATTATGCACATCGTTGCGGGCAAGACCACCCGCATTTCATTGTATACTCGTATGCCGTGACAAATAAAACTCTTGACTTGACTTGAATGGTGCCATTCTGTAGTTGACTGACTGAGCTCTTACAATAAAGCAGGTTGAATTTATTTATTTAAAAAAAATGTGTAGCCCTGGCCTCCAGATCTATTCATCTTACATTCATGTTTGAACCTCTTAAAATTCCGACGGCCCGCCCCACGTCACCGAACATTTACAGCCGTCTGCATCACACAATTGCTCTCATTTGCATTCAAATTCAACGTTCCAGAGGGGGATGGGGAAATCAACACGTTGTACACATGATCTCATCATAATCGGGCTACCAACTTGAAGACGTGGTCATTTTTGGATTATCGAAGCTTTTGGACTGCAATAAGAAGATTTTGGATCTGTTTAGGACCTACCAAAATGAACTGATTAAGACACTTGGACTAATAATGCATTCAGTCATTTGGACGGAGTTGTTAAAACTCACTCCACTCAAATCAATAGAGTTATATTTCACTCTATTCAAATCAAATTTAAAGTGACGTGGCTGGGATAAATGTGCCAGTCAGTCAGCCAAAACAAATTCCTGGACCAAGGTCGAACCAGAAAGCTGTGGAGTCGAAGGCCCTCTGGGAGATAAGAGTGGCGAGCGGCTTCCCCCACCCCCAATCCCTACCCAATCCCCCCCGGCGCCACTCCCACGTGATGGTGACGGCAGCCGACTAGTACGCATGCTGGAGGGGGGGGGGGCCTAAGACTGTTTCATCACCAAAGTCCTATCCCCCAGTCCATGCCCCTTCCCTCTGGACAATCTTTTCCGCCCTCCCTCCCGCCACCTGGCGCGACGACACTTTGTTTCAGACACTTTGTTGTTGTTGCAGCCGACTATCGCATATGGCGTCTCAGGCATTCTGTAGATGACATGTGTCAACAAATGTACATGTCTGTGTGAATTTATGTTGTGCCGTTGTTACTGTAAAAATGTAATGATTGTGATATGTTGTTATTAATGAGACGATGAGCTGTATGTGTGTGTCACTGGAATTTCCCCAAGGGGATTGATAAAGGAATATCTTATCTTATTGTAGCAGGGTGGATTATCCCTGCTTAGTGGGAACGGTTGCTGGCAGTCACAAGGTAGCTGGACACAGTAGAGCTCCGTCTGACTGCACCCTCGTCTGGGCCTGGAGCGTCAAACTGGGACCCGGTAGTGGGAGTGAATGGGGCCCGGGGTTTACCAACCTGGTTTGGTACTCTGGTCTTCCTCGCCTCTCCGGGGCGGTCAGCAGTACTTCCCCACTTGCTCTCACTTCCCTGTTTACCTCCGTTAACCCTCCCACACCTAGTGACTGATATGCATAAATGGATTTGTTCCTCCCGCAAGCAGTACTCTCCCTTGATGACCACTAGAAACCTTATAATGAAAAGGGGAGAGTTGGGTAGGAAGGGGTTAATCATATATACGTTACTGAAATGGAGGGCTAGGGCCTCCACGGGTTGCGTTTAATAGAGCTGGCGGACACTATGGCGTTTTAACTCCTATTAGAGAGTCACACAGAGGCGTGCTGCAGGTATTGTCTTTTATTTGGGAACAAAGGTGTGTGTGGTGTTTGGGATATTTCCATGTGTGGTTGTCTACAGAGGAATACAATACAGTATACATTAATAACACAGTAGTGATGTACATAAACAAGAATATCCATTAGTAGTATAGTGCAACTACTAACTAGGGCAGGGGTGGGCAACTTTGTATATGGTGAGGGCCACAAAATGTCCACAATCAATCTGGGGGGCCGCATTGTTTATCGGCAGTCCCGCCAGTAGTACCCCATCACTCAAATAGCCCTAATAGTCACAAGGTATATAAACAATTATAATTTGTTGTAACTTTGTTTTTATTCCATTTCAAATGCATTTAGTAATGCAATTTCAACTTTATGAATTTATAAACAGCTGAATTTAAAAGTATTGCTGTGTAACCCCGAATATATACAATAATAAAATAAATGTATGAACTTAAAGCCCACTGCTCAACAAACACAAAGCAGCATTCCTGCTGCATTTCACTACAACAGTAAATCAAAAGTGCAATAATAAATGATTTTGTTAAATGTATAAACTTTTATCCTGCTACTAAACAAAACATTATAACACTGAAATGCATGTTATGGATATGACGCACTCAGGAATGTTTTGTTTAGTAGCAGGATAAAAGTGTATACATTTAACTAAATCATTTATTATTGCACTTTTGATTTACTGTTGTAGTGAAATGCAGCAGGAATGCTGCTTTGTGTTTGTGTTATTAGTGTTATCTGAACACTACAAAAGTAAACAAGTAAAGTGCAAGTAAAGTAAAGTGCAATACTACATGCCTCCCATTGACCCTTTATCAAACTGGCATGACATTCACCCTCGCCCCACAGTGGGTCAATAATGGTTATAATAATAATAATAATAATAATAATAATAATAATAATAATAATAATAATAATAATAATAATAATAATAATAATAATAATAATAATAATAATAATAATAATAATAATAATAATAATAATAATAATAATAATAATAATAATGGTCCCCTCTCTACACCTCTCCATCATCTCCCCCCCCTCTCTACACCTCTTCATCATCTCTTCCTGTGAGGTTTCTGTCCTTGCTTTCTCACTCGTTCTGTTCCTTTAACCACCCTCGCTTTGTTTTCATTCATTTTTTCTGTCAAGTATTTCAATTCCCTCGTTCACACGTTTCTCCCCGTTGACGTCATCTGAGACGTCGCTGATTGGTTCTCTCACTTCCCCACGCTTGTCAATCACATTCCCCAGCTGTCACTGCTTTTCAATCAATCGATCCCTCATTATTTATACCCCGTTTTCCCCACCCTAAGTTGTTGGATCGTCTTGATTTGTCGCTGGATGTTTTTCCCCGTTGCTGCTGTTTCACTGTGCTGTTCTCCAGGAATTCCTAGAAGCCTTCGCTTGGATACCTGCTCCGTGGCGCGCGCTCGCCTCCTCTGTTGTTCCTGTTCCTTTTACGCAGCTCGTCTGGGTGAGTTTTCTAGATTGACTGTCTTGACCTATTTCCGATTTTCGTGTGTAACCTTTACACTGAAGTCTACCACCTTTTTGTCAAACAGTCACTCACCCAGCCATTATCGATTTTGCTCTTTCCTTTATGGAATAATATTTTTTGGGATCTTCCACCTCCCTCTGTGTGTTTGCTCACGCCGAAGATATTATTTCACATTTGGACAGTGTTTGGATTTTTGCTCACTGTGTGTTTACACGAAGATATTATTTCACATTTGGACAGTGTTTGGATTTTTGCTCACTGTGTGTTTACATGAAGATATTCACTTGGGCTGTTTTTGGAATATTGCACATCACTGTGTTGTTAACACGAAGAATATTACACCCTGTCCTCCTGCTCGTTTCAAGTCTGCTCTGTCACTGACTCGTTCCCTCTCTCCCTCTCTCGGTCTTGCACAACATCTGAGAGATCCGCCGTGAGAATTCTGCAGAGCGGTACAGAGGTCTGCTCCTGCTTCCCAAGACTACCCTTCCGGGAGAAGCTGCAGAGCAGCAGAACTTTGCCCCTTGTTCATTGTACCTGTTCTTGTTGACCTGCTTTCCCTGTTTCACTTATTCTTATTACCAAATAAACAAGCCCTCGTATTTGGCAACTCTGAATCCTACTCTCTTGTGTCGTTAGCGTTTGGGGTCGGTGTCAAACCATAACATTACGATCCAACCACTATGCTGCACTATACAATACTTCATCCTTTGCAAGTCAACGCCCCCCCCCCCCCTCCTTCCATCAACTCACTGGACTGAAATATTTATATTTATTAATTTATTTGCACAAGCACTAAATGCACTTGGGACAATGATGGTATGTTATATATTGGGACATTGGGACATTGATACTTTATTACTTATTACTATATTACTACTATTATTGACATTATTATTTTGCACATGTTATATCTTATGTTGTATGCCAGTGGTGATGTTCCTAACAAATTTCGTTGTACCAACAATGACAAATAAAGATCTATTCTATTCTATTCTATTCTATGACGACCCCAGCCGACACAGAGGGGGTCAGAACCGCACTTGCAATTCAAGTCGAGTTGACCAGGGATCACGGTCTCCAACTAGAGCGGGCTGCGGCTGCGGTGCAGGACCTCAGGGACCAGGTCCTGCCTATGCAGGGTTCAATGGCCGCTATGGCGGGACAACAGTCCGAGATTCTCGCCCAGCTTAACTCGCTGGGCGACGCCGTTAATACTTTTCATCTCTCACACCCTTCAGGAACATTCCCCGCAGCCCCAGCAGATCTCGCACCTCGGGAACCCCTTCTCTCCGTCCCACGGCTGTTCGACGGTAATCCCGAGGAGTGTGCCACATTCATCATGCAATGTGAGTTGGTTTTCCGTCATCAACCAAGCCGTTTTTCTGCTCATGGGTCCCGAGTGGCTTATATAACCAACCTACTTTCAGGCCATGCTGCCCAGTGGGTCACTTCCTCCTGGGCAATGGAAGCAGATTTTTTGTTCTCCTACCCAGACTTCGTGGCGGAGCTCCGCAGAGTGTTCCACCATCCAGCCCGAGGTCTGGACCCTGGAGCCCGGTTGGGGACCTTCCGACAAGGGAGCAGCAGGGTGACGGACTATGTCATGGAGTTTCGACTGGCGGCGGTGGAGAGTGGATGGAACGAACCTGCTCTTCGCCTAACCTTCATAAGGGGGCTCAGTGACGCAGTCCGGGACCAGCTCGCTACCAGGGAGGTGCCCGACTCCCTCGAGGAGCTGTTTAGCCTTGTCATCCGTATTGACGGACGCCTCCTGGAGAGAAGGCGCGAGAGGACCCGACTGTCACCTCCTGAAGCACCCCGGACTCCTGGACGCCCCGTCCCCAACACTACTGATGGTAACAGGCTTCCCCGTCCGGTGCGCGAGGAGGAACCCATGCAGCTGGGACGCTCTCATCTGAGCCAGGCGGAGCGTCAGGCAAGGCTCAGGTCCGGTCTCTGTCTCTACTGCGGAGGTGCGGGACACCGTATCGCCGACTGCCCTACCCGGCCAAAAGATCGGGCTCACCAAGACCCCGGGAGATCCTGGTGAGCCGTTTTTCCCATTCCCAGCGCCGCGCACCACCTGACCACCTGATGAGCGTCACCCTGGCCTGGGGGGACCAACGTGCCACGGTGGAGGCCCTCATCGACTCTGGGGCAGACGAGAACTTCCTCGACTTCGAGTTTGCCACCCAAGCCAACATACCTCTTGAGGCCCTTGTGAGGCCCTTGGAGATCTTTTCGTTGGACCAACACCGCCTGGCCGACATCTCTCAACGGACCGGCCCAGTCTTGCTGACCATTGCTGGGAACCACGTAGAGAGGATCCAGTTCCTCATTACCCAATCCCCCCTTGTCCCGGTGGTCCTGGGTAGGCCCTGGCTCGCGCTGCACGAGCCCCACATCGCCTGGTCCTCCGGTACCATCAGGGGCTGGAGCTCCTCCTGTCACGCCCGCTGTCTACAGGCGGCGTCTTGTCCCCCGCCCCGGAGACCGGCTGGTGAGTTGCCCCCGGATCCCTCGTCCATTCCTCCCGAGTACCACGACCTCATGGAGGTATTCAGTAAGACCAGGGCTCAGTCCCTTCCACCTCACCGCCCCTATGACTGCGCCATCGACCTCCGCCAAGGGGCTCCCCTTCCCGGCAGCCGCCTCTACAGTCTGACTGTCCCGGAGAAGAAGGCGATGGATCTCTACATCTCTGAGTCATTGGAAGCAGGACTCATTCGGCCTTCCTCCTCCCCGGTGGCGGCCGGGTTCTTCTTTGTTGGTAAGAAGGATGGGGACCTGCGACCCTGCATCGACTATCGTCAGCTCAACGAGATCACCATCAAGAACAAATACCCCCTACCTCTCATGAGCTCCACCTTCGAGCCACTGACCCAGGCCTCGTTCTTCACCAAGCTGGATCTCCGAAGTGCCTATCATCTTGTCCGTATCCGTGAGGGCGATGAATGGAAGACCGCCTTCAAGACCCCCAGGGGCCACTATGAGTACCTTGTGATGCCGTTCGGCCTCACCAACGCCCCGGCGGTATTCCAGGCACTCATGAACGATGTCCTCCGTGACATGCTGGAGGTGTTCGTGGTGGTGTACCTGGACGACATTCTTATCTTTTCCAGGACCCTCGAGGAACACATCCTGCATGTCCGCCGGGTGCTGGAGCGCCTCCTCCACAATCGGCTCTTCGTCAAGGCGGAGAAGTGCCGTTTCCACTCCAACTCCGTCGACTACCTGGGCTTCATCGTGGAGAAGGGCTTGACCCGAGCGGATCCTCGCAAGATCCAGGCTGTGGAGGATTGGCCGGAACCCACCACTCGGAAGGAGTTACAGAGTTTCCTCGGGTTCGCAAACTTCTACCGAAGGTTCATCCGGAACTACAGCCAAGTGGCGGAGCCTCTTACCAAGCTGACCTCCCCCGCTCTGCCGTTCGACTGGTCCCCAGCGGCATGCGCTGCGTTCCGCTCCCTCAAGAGAAGGTTCACTTCCGCTCCTATCCTGCTCCACCCTGACCCCAAGAGACAGTTCATCGTGGAGGTGGACGCCTCGGATTCTGGCCTGGGCGCTGTCCTATCCCAGCGTTCTCCTTCCGACCAGAAGGTACATCCTTGCGCCTTCTACTCGCGTCGCTTCCTCCCCGCCGAGAGGAACTACGACACCGGCAATCGGGAGCTACTGGCGGTCGTGGCTGCTCTGGAGGAGTGGCGTCATTGGCTAGAGGGTGCCGAGGAGCCTTTTACCATCTGGACGGACCACAAGAACCTAACGTTCATCCGCGCTTCCAGGCGCCTCAACGGTCGGCAGGCGAGATGGGCCAGTTTCCTCAGTCGGTTCGACTTCTCGCTGACCTTCCGCCCCGGTTCCCGCAACACGAAGGCCGACTCCCTGTCCCGGATGCACTCCAAGGGGGCTCCACCCTCTGAGGACCCATCTCCCATCATCCCGGAGGCCCGAGTGGTTGGAGCCATCACCTTGGGCATCGAGGGTGTGGTGAGGCGTGCCCTACGCTTCCAACGTGCTCCAAGCAACGTCCCTAGGAGCCGTCTCTTCGTCCCTGACTCTGTCCGGTCCCAGGTACTGCTGTGGGGCCATACCAGCCGGTTCGCCTGCCACCCAGGCGTCCATCGCACGTTCTCCTTCCTGGCTCGTCGTTTCTGGTGGCCCACCATGCGGAACGACGTCAAGGAGTTCGTATTGGCCTGCGCGGTCTGTGCCCGCAGCAAGGCCTCTCACCAGGCACCCTCCGGGCTCTTGCAGCCACTTCCCGTTCCAAGCCGTCCGTGGTCACATGTGGCGCTCGACTTCGTCACTGGTCTACCCTCCTCCCAGGGGAACACCTGCCTTCTGACCGTGGTGGATCGATTCAGCAAGGGGGTCCACCTCGTGGCCCTCTCCAAGCTTCCCTCAGCAGCCAAGACGGCGGACCTCCTGACGCACCACGTGTTCCGCCTTCACGGTTTTCCCCAGGACATCGTCTCTGACCGGGGGCCCCAGTTCACCTCCCAGGTATGGCGGGCTTTCTGCAAGGGATTGGGGGCAACGGTCAGTCTCTCCTCTGGCTACCATCCCCAGACAAACGGGCAGACGGAGAGGATGAACCAGAGCGTGGAGTCTGCTCTTCGGTGTGTGGCAGCCGAGAGGCCGGCATCCTGGAGTCGTTTCCTTCCCTGGGTTGAATACTCGATCAACTCAATGGTCAGTTCCGCCACCGGCCTCTCCCCTTTTGAGGCCTCCCTGGGCTACCAGCCCCCTCTTTTTCCCGCACTGGAGACGGAAGTGGCAGTTCCCTCCGTGCAGGTCCACCTCGACCGCTGCCGTCGCGTTTGGGAGATCACCAGGACCGCGCTGCTCCGGACATCTGAGCGCGCCTGTCGTGGTGCCGACCGGCGCCGGGTTCCCGCGCCGACTTACCGCCCTGGGCAGAGGGTGTGGCTCTCCGCGAAGGACCTCCCGCTACGGTCCTCGGCCAAGAAGCTCAACCCTCGCTTCGTCGGTCCTTTCGAGGTCCTGAAGGTACTCAGTCCGGCGGCCCTGCGCCTGAAGCTTCCTGCATCCATGCACATCCACCCCGTGTTCCATGTCTCCCGGGTTAAGCCCGTCTCCCTCAGTCCCCTTATGCCTCCAGCTCCTGATCCACCGCCTCCTGTGCTAGTGGATGGTCACCCCCAGTGGCAGGTCCGCCGGTTGATGGGCGTTCGTCGGCGGGGCCGGGGGTTCCAATACCTGGTGGACTGGGAGGGTTACGGCCCTGAGGAGCGTAGCTGGGTCTCCCGGCAGCTCATCGTGGATCCCGGCTTGATCACCGACTTCCATCGGGCCCATCCTGACGAGCCGGGTCGGCCTGGTCGCCGGGTGGCTCCCGTGGAGGGGGGGGTACTGTGAGGTTTCTGTCCTTGCTTTCTCACTCGTTCTGTTCCTTTAACCACCCTCGCTTTGTTTTCATTCATTTTTTCTGTCAAGTATTTCAATTCCCTCGTTCACACGTTTCTCCCCGTTGACGTCATCTGAGACGTCGCTGATTGGTTCTCTCACTTCCCCACGCTTGTCAATCACATTCCCCAGCTGTCACTGCTTTTCAATCAATCGATCCCTCATTATTTATACCCCGTTTTCCCCACCCTAAGTTGTTGGATCGTCTTGATTTGTCGCTGGATGTTTTTCCCCGTTGCTGCTGTTTCACTGTGCTGTTCTCCAGGAATTCCTAGAAGCCTTCGCTTGGATACCTGCTCCGTGGCGCGCGCTCGCCTCCTCTGTTGTTCCTGTTCCTTTTACGCAGCTCGTCTGGGTGAGTTTTCTAGATTGACTGTCTTGACCTATTTCCGATTTTCGTGTGTAACCTTTACACTGAAGTCTACCACCTTTTTGTCAAACAGTCACTCACCCAGCCATTATCGATTTTGCTCTTTCCTTTATGGAATAATATTTTTTGGGATCTTCCACCTCCCTCTGTGTGTTTGCTCACGCCGAAGATATTATTTCACATTTGGACAGTGTTTGGATTTTTGCTCACTGTGTGTTTACACGAAGATATTATTTCACATTTGGACAGTGTTTGGATTTTTGCTCACTGTGTGTTTACATGAAGATATTCACTTGGGCTGTTTTTGGAATATTGCACATCACTGTGTTGTTAACACGAAGAATATTACACCCTGTCCTCCTGCTCGTTTCAAGTCTGCTCTGTCACTGACTCGTTCCCTCTCTCCCTCTCTCGGTCTTGCACAACATCTGAGAGATCCGCCGTGAGAATTCTGCAGAGCGGTACAGAGGTCTGCTCCTGCTTCCCAAGACTACCCTTCCGGGAGAAGCTGCAGAGCAGCAGAACTTTGCCCCTTGTTCATTGTACCTGTTCTTGTTGACCTGCTTTCCCTGTTTCACTTATTCTTATTACCAAATAAACAAGCCCTCGTATTTGGCAACTCTGAATCCTACTCTCTTGTGTCGTTAGCGTTTGGGGTCGGTGTCAAACCATAACACTTCCCCCCTCTCTACACCTCTTCATCATCTCCTTCCCCCCCCCCCCCTCTACACCTCTTCATCATCTCCTCCCCCCCTGTCTTTAATGAGACACTTGTGGTCTCTCTTGTTGGCGCACAATGGCAGGAATGTCAACTTCAATGTTTGTGCATGCAATCTGCATCAGATGAAATAATGTTTCATCCGACAGCCTGTTTCTCTCCTTTGACTTGATATGCTTCATGTTTGAGAAATTGCTCTCACATATGTATGTGCTCCCAAACATACTGGCCATAGAGAGGGCAAAGTCCCTGAGGAGTGGGAAGCGGGGCTCAGGTAGCAGTTTCCAAAACGAAATTCCCCTCTCATTTCTCTTTGCTTGAAAAAAAGGATCTGACTGTAGCTCGCACAGTTCAAGCTGCAACGGTGGGGGCTGCTCTGACACCGTAGCGGTGAGGGGGCCGGCAAACAGCGCTATCCGTGACTGCATGCCGTTGAAATCTTCAAACCGATCATTGAATTGCATTTGCAGTGTTTCAATGTCGCTCCTGTACTTTCCGACGGCTCAGCCATCGGATTTCTGTGTGTAGCTGCAAGTCGCCATAATCAGTGTCCATCTCTTCCAAAAAGGAGACAAACTTTCTATGGTTTAGTGACCTGTTGCCTCCACGAATTAGATTGGTAACCTTGGTAACCAAATCCATAACATGGCTGTAGTAGTCAAGCTTCTTGGCACAGAGAGCCTCCTATATCAGATAAAAAAAAAGAAAAACGATTTAACGACTCTTGCATATAATTTTACTACACTCGACTCGCATTGGTCATTATTAGTGACCCACAATAGATGGAAATTATGTTAGCGAACGTACCTGATGTATAATGCAGTGCAGCATTGGACACTTAACGCCACTCTGCCTTAGAAGCCCGGCGAATCCTGTGCGTTTTCCTTTCATTGCCGGTGCTCCATCGGTAACAACAGCCGACAGTTTATCAAAACCCCCATATTGCTGCACGGCACTTTCAACAGCGTTTCATATGTCCACACTAGGGCTGACCCCTATTAGTCAAATAGTCGACTAATCGATTGAAAGGAGCCATAGTCGACTGCCAACTCTTCTTAGTCGAATACAATACAAAAAAAATTTAAATAAAAAAAATAAAAAAATAAAAAAATAAATAAATAAAAAGATTTTTTTTTTTTTTTTTTTTTTTTTAATATTGGCCTGGGGCCGCATGGAACGTCGGTGAGGGCCGCATGCGGCCCGCGGGCCGCCAGTTGCCCCTCCCTGAACTAGGGCATTCACTTAACCAGAGTTAGTATATATAACCTACATAACCTATAATGTATCTTCTCAATGATTCTATGTTATAGCTATATGATCTTTCTCTAATGTATAGTGGAATAGCTTACTCTGCTCGTTGTGTTTCCCGTTAAAGTAACAGTTCATTCAAATGTGGTCCTTTGGAAATCACGTGGAGGCGGAGACAGCGCTGCGGGTGAAAACGGTTCTGACCGTTGTTTTATTGGAATATCCAACAGCTTAAATTATCTGGTTCACAGCATCAATTATTTTCTATCTCTAATCAGCTTTTCCCGGAGGGCTTCTTAGTGGCGTCTCTTATTCTCGAACTGGTGGGGTGGATTCTCCGTCTCTGCTTTTCCGTTCTCTCTGCGTGTCTCTCTGCGTCTCGGTGTCTCCGTGTCTCTGTCTCACCTCCATCATTCAACCTGTAGGTTTTATAGAGAAGAGAGAACCCCCCCCAGCCCTTGCGCCATTCAGTGCCGTCACCCCAGAGAGCCTGCTTTCCTATTGGCTAGAAGGTCTCCCCTCTCAGTGATTTGGGTCTTGCGAAACAGCGTTACAAGGTGACCTTACAGAGGGGATATGAACTAGTTTCCTTTTAGAATGATTTACCCAAGTGTCCCTGAATGCGACCCTCATACAGATGGAAATATAGTACCCATTCAACCTAACAGTGGGTATCACAGAATGGCCTGTTTGGTCTGCTTAGCTAAAGTAAACAGAACTCGGATGTTGGCCTTCAGGCCGTCACTTCTTGACTTAAAAGTTTAGTTATTTGGCGCACCATCCCTGTTCGTTGTGGAGGAAGATGTGTCATCTGTTTGCCATTTGATCTGTTCTTATTTTTATGGCACTCTGGGCTTTTTCCTATAGCTGCTAGGTGAAGGGTGAAGGGTTGCACTATTAGCTTTTGACTGAATTCTCCTGTGGCCTTTTCCAGAAACCGCTAGATGATTTTAATCCCTCCTGTAATGCTTATACGGGTCATTTTGATCAATTTCGACTGAGGCCAGTTAACAGCCTTCTTGTTGACTCAAATGTATGGTTAACCTAACAGGTGATTTGGCATGGCTGTGAGTCTCTATTTTTCTAAGAGAAAATAACCTAGTTCTTTGCTATTTCATATATGTGCATAATTTCTATTGTTTAATTTACAGGTTTTATTTAGATAAATATACGACAATCCACCCTTAGTGGGTTTCATAACCCACTATATAGCACCAATATGTTCTAAATTAAATATGTTAAACCATAATTATCATTTTTGCTAATATTTTCAAAAAATTCAAAAATCCAAAATTTACACAAATCGAACTACCAAACCCATTTCCGTCTGTACAGTTACAAAATCATCATTCACTCTTTCCGTTGGCTTCTTCCCCAGTCACACACAATATCAGTTATTACTATGACTCTAGACTAAGAAAGCTGTTCCTGTTTTTACAAGGAAACACTCTTTCAATAACAGCTTTTTTGTTTAGACTATTTTATCCATGTTTACTTATCTTCAATGTGTCTGTTTTGTGTAATTGACTCTGCAAGAAAAGATTAATACATCCTACCCAAAAGATTAACACTCTAAACATCGAGGGAGATTCAAACAAGCAAACATAAATCATCTCTTCTCCTTGAAAATACCACTGAGGCCTCAATTATTCTTCGCTTTCATCCCTGTCAGTTATCCCTGTTTAAACCTCCTGAGGTCTTTACGGCTACCTCGTTTTGACTGTTTTCTTCTTGTTGTATTTTGTGCTAACCACAGCCTCTTCTTTGTTGTATGCAGTTTTTGGTACTGCTCCGATTTTCCACAGAAGGAAACGATTTTCCCTCTGTCCTTTTTTGCATTTTGGATTGTTATTTACAAACACACAATGGATTGGAAGTTCTCTTTTCCGCACAGATACATCTTTACTGTTCTGTATTTGACAACACTCTTTTTCCAAATTCGTTATCTATATATTCCACAGCTTCAATTGTTAATATTCAATCAAATCACCTTTGTCTCATTCATTTTTGTGCTGTACTATCTTACTAGATCAATTATCTCAAGTTCAACACAATCACCACTTCCACCCTTGAAAGTGGAATAACCATTTATTACACTATCAATACCTTGTTTCCAGACAGCCTCCTCGGTCCGGACAGCCAGCTCTAGACGAGGCCAACCACCAACAGAACCTATGTGCATGGTAACAAACCACAGTCCCTTTAAACACACATCCCACACACTCTGCCAGCCTTCAACAAGCCGGTGCAGAGTCTCCCATAAGCCAATTATCAATTTCACACGTCTGCACCCTACTTGTAAACTATTTGGCCAATGGTGACCAAAATCTACAGAGCTTACCTATAAACAGAGAAACACGTTCGCCCAACACTTACCAAACCCAAAAACGTGACACAACTCCCCAGATACTACTCCTGGACTCTCAATGAGCGGAAAACTAAATCATGAACCAGCTCCCGTCCACCCTTAGTTTCCAGCCCATTATTTTAGACATTCCTACCAGTCCCGCTGTGTCACCACCACCTGCTATCCCTGACCGGCGAGAGATCCCTCCCAGCCAGTCAGTTCCTAAAAAAAATAGAGTGTCAAACAAAAACAAAGAAAATTGCAAACAAACATAAACAAAAATTCGTGAGTGCCTTCATGCAACACACCCATCAACAGAACTAAACTATCAGCTAGAGGCATAAATACCCCCGCATAACCACTAAGAAATAAAAATTAAAAATTAAAAAGAAATTAGGTAAAGAAATTAATTTTTATTATTATTTTTTTTTTTTTTTTTTTTTTAAATCTCCTTGACCACCCTTGGATCAAGTATGTATAATCACTACTAAAATAGTCCTTTGTTATTAACTCTGTTTAATATTATGTCTAAATATCAACTGTTTAACCCTTCTCTGACACCGTCTGGTTCAGAGTTCACATGACCACAAGAGCCATTGCGGTGACCATTTTTCTCTCTCTCTCCAATCTGTGCAGCCGGGCCAGGCTGTACAGGTGGGAGATACCAAAAATCGTCCACCATACCCTTCTCCCTTACGTTTTCCTCACTGCCACAGCAAGAGTTGATCAGACACACTGTAGCAAAAAGGAAAACCCATGATTGGTCTATTAATTAACTGTTAGTACGATTGGCTTATGCATCTGTCAGTCATTTCATCTCTCCCTGTTAGTTGCACATCCATCTTAGTCGCTTCCACTCATAACCTAATGTACCAACGCTTCTATATATTTTTTATTCTATTTTTATTCCAATCAGTCCTTTTTCCCATTTTAACTTATTAATAACTCTATTTTCCCGAGCACTATTAGCTTCGCTTGTGCATTCCTGCCTCGTTCTTATTCAACCTATGGCCTTTGCAGACACACCCTCTTTACACCCCTTCTGAAAATGTCCCAACATTCCACATGTCCAGCAACTCTGTGTTCTGATGGACTCTTGCTGTCTATTGGACTCTTGCTGAGCTCGCCACCCTTTGCCACATGATCGAGCGAGATGGCCGATTTCTCCACATTTCCAGCACTCAGTTGATGCCGGCCATCCAAGCGGTCCCCCTCTTTGTCGTCCATTCCCTCCTTGGGGCTGCCAGTTCTGTTGTCTGGATGAGAGAGGGACATACCTGTTCTTCCCAGCCGCCGCACCTTGGGCCTTTTGTTGTTGGGAGGGGCCTGGAAACTCACCCCCCCTGCGGCTGTCATCATTCCCTCGCTGCTCCGCTTCCTGTTCAGGTAACAGGGCAGGTGACTTCTCTTGTTCACTGAGTCCTTGTTCTGCAGTACGAAACATGATTTCCAAAATTACATCACTCATGATCACAGTCTGTTTCGCCAGCTCTTGTTCTAGCACCTCCCTCTCGCGTGTGACTTGGTCAACCGCCAGCTGCTTCTCCACCAGTTTTCTACGGACTGTCTCATGTCTTTCGGACGCTTCCGTGAATGCTCTTTGTCTTTCTGGAGAGAGGCACGTCATCCTCTCTACCTCCCCCCTGGCCCCCGCTGGCTGGCTCCTCGTCACCGGCCCACGCCTCTCATCCCGGCTTTGGTCTCGAGGGACGACTGGACATGGGAAACGGGTGGGCTGTAGAAACTGTTCATGTATAGTTCCATACCTGCTGTTGGTCTCTGTACCAGCCGTACGACCAGAATAGACTTCGTGGGACTGCTGTAACAATGCCGCTCTTCTCAGTCTCTTTCTCTGTCCCTTGGTTAAACTGCAGTCGCCTGCAATGGACACCCCAGTGTGGCTCGGTTCTGGTTGGAGTAAAACCGTTGTCTCTGGTTCTCTCTCCTGTAAGACCTCCTGTATTGGAATCAAAGTCATTATTTCCAGTCCCTCTGTTATACTGGTCACCTGAGGAAATTCCATCACATCCCACTCAATCAGATTAACTTCAGATATCAATCTTTCTACGGGAGTGTCTGCAAAGGTTGTCAGCCTATTGCTATTGTCGGCATTACTTCTTTTCATCGCTTTTCGTGCTCTCCTTTTCTGTTTTTTATTTTTGTTTCTCAATCTATAACAGCCTCCTTTTTTATACTTAAATACAAGGTCTTGTAAAGGCCTGAATCTCTTTGGCCATGGCTTCTTCACTTCTATTGTAATATTTCCAGTCTTTGACATAGACAGATTGTCTACTTTTGCTATTGTTATTGCTTCTAAACCTTCAGTTGTTCCTATCAATGTTCCACTAAGGTGAACTTCCTATGTACCCGACATTCTCACCACTTCCAAACACACCTGAAATCACCGTTTGGAAGAACAAGTTTCTCTGTGTCCAAACCTATTTTTCGCTACTTGAGTTAAAATTCACCCACACTATCAGATTTATACCGGTGCAGACAGGGATTGACAATTTTCTTATCATTCATACTATACCAAGGCTCATATAGCCATTTCCCCAATTGGTATTGAAATCGCCAGAGCCCTAGTCCTCGCCGAGCCTGTGCAAAAAGAAAGCAAAAACATAACACTTAATACAGTGGCATTTCCCTTGTCATTTCCTCAATATTTATGCATTGGAAATGTCGGGCATTCCTATACTAATTCTTCTAGAGAGATTCGGTGTGATCTACTTGAATATAACGATACGGCTTTACTTGTTTTTGTCCATTTGTCCAACCGGAAACTGGAGGTTCCAATCCTTTGTGTGTTCCCTTCACCTTTGGTTCTCTGGGGAACATAATCATTAAGTTCCACACAACCTATCAATTCTAACAAATGGTAAACTTGGTTAGCCATCTGTTCCAATTTCTTTTTGCCTTGTTGAAATTGTCATAATTTATACTTTAAATGACTGCTCCGCGTATTAACTATGTATAAATGTAATATTAACTTCCCTACTTGCTTTCTACTATGAAAATCAAAAACTATACTTCTTCCTACATTTCTCACCACATTTACATCTCACGCCTTCATCACATTCTTCATACAACACCATTCTACATTATTTTTCCACACATACCCCCTCACACCACCAAAAAAAAACTTTTGGTGGCGTCACTGCTTCCAACCACTATCACGGGAAAAAATTTATCTTTAGCAACTTAGGTCACTAAACCCCTGACCGTTACATAGCCCAGTTGTCCACGTTATTAAATTCATGAACCCCAGTACTATACCCACCGCAACATTTCCCATGATCCCTGAATCCACCGAGACCCGTCTTCTCACAGCCCAAAGCATCTTCCCTCAGGTTCGAACCTGAATGAAAACACCCCAAGCCCCCTTCCAAGGAATATCACAACTCGTCCAACCACCACCTGTACCGGCACCTATTTCACATACATAACAGCTACATAGTTTAAAACAACCACCCAACCAATAACACACAACAAGACGCAAAGCCAACCCTGCCTCCAAGGACCCCAACCGAAGGGGGAAACCAGGGGACTGGCACTTTCCCTAAAACGAAAAACAAAAAACACGCCACAACCGTCTCTAACCAAAACCAATCTAATGTAAAACCCATCTCCCTTATAACAAATGCTCCAACTCCTTGCCCCCAGCCCAAACACACACGCCACTCTCAAGAGGGCCAGTCTGGGGGTTGGAGGGACCCCAACTAGAAACGGTCCGTAACGTACCCACAATCCATTTGAAGGCAAGGCATCGAGGGGGGGCGCACGTGGAGAAATGAAGGGAGGGAGAGAAGGAGAGACATACATACGGAAGAGGAGTTCCCAAACGACCATGAATATTACCCTATCCTTCCGTAAAGTAAACACTATTTTAAATACAACCACTGCCTCAAGCCCACCATAAGGGCAACCTAACTCGAATACTCTAACTAACTGCATGCCATGTATGTCCTGATGAACCGAAAATGGGGGACCCTGATGTAAACAAGACGAAAGTCTTTCCCGGTCTGCATCCCCTTAACAATCGTGTGTATTGAGCCGTACTGTATTACCCATTCTGATAAAGTTTCTAATCCACCAATCAACCAACAAAGTCCATCTGGGAGAGAGGGACAGACTGAGGGAAGGGGAGATACCGGGAGGGAGGGAGGGAGGGAGAGCGGGAGGAAGACAGGGAGGGAGAGAGGGAGGACAGATGGAGGGAGGGGGGGCACAGACAGATGAAGGGAGGGGGGGAGCTATGACGGGAGATTTATTTATTACCTTTCTATTTCCAGAATCAACCAGCAGACTTCACCGTATAGCCTGGTCCAGTTAACCCACAGCTTAATACAACTAATGGTCTTTGCATGGAGTTCCTAAAAGCCACCACTATACCCCAAGGGACGGAGAGAGGGAGAAGGGAATGGGGGAGGGAGGGATGCAGGGAGAGAGGGAGGGAGGGAGGGAGAGAGGGAAAGAAGAAGAGAGACGGCGAGACGAAGGGAGGAGGGGGGGACGGGGGAGGGAGAAGGCAGGCCGAAACTCCACCTGTTCAAAAAGGCCTTCGACTGCCAGCCTCCTACTTTAACTTTATCGCCCTCGTTTTTTAAATCCTCCGTTTATTCTATGTTTCTAATTAACCATGTTCTATTTCTTCCCTATAACTGTTTTAAACCTGTAGCGTAGCACTCTGGGATCCTATCGAACAAAAAGCGCATCACAAATCCAATCCATTATTATCACTATCATGTGTGGCTGCCGTCCTGGCGGACATCTGTGCTCTACCGAGTGCACCCTTCTAGTCCAGCGAGAGCGCCGACGCTCCGTATTTGAGCAGGGTTGCCGTCTGTCAACACAAGTTGGAACCCTGGAGGAAGCGACATAAGGAAACAAATTGCCAATAACTGTGAAGTTATCTTCGAACCCGTATCAGGAAATAAGCCTCCACACACCTGGTTAAATTAAATGCGAAACAAGACCTCCTGTGCGTCTCATGTTACAAACTTGTCCCCGTGAGCAGAGCGCATCACAACTATATCTAAAGGTGCATTGTTTGCAAACATTAGAACAGGCACGTGACTCATACGCACACAGGAACGGGAGAGAGGGAGGGAGGGAGAGAGGGAGGGAGAGAGGGTGGCAGGGAGGGAGGGAGGGAGGGAGAGAGAGGAGAGGGAGGGAGGGAGGGAGGGAGGGAGGGAGGGAGGGAGGGAGGGAGGGAGGGAGGGAGGGAGGGAGGGAGGGAGGGAAAAGAGTACTATATCTGCATGGGGGGGCACACACTATGGTATAGAGGGAGATGATATCTCATCTCTACAGTGGGGCGGGGGGGGGGGGGGGGCACACACCATAGAAACTATGAAGGGAGAAAGGAAGCATTCCAGGGAAGGAGCTGTACCATAGGGAGCTCACACCATATAATAAATGGAAGGATGGAATGGACCCACTATGATAGTGCAGGATTGATGGAAGGGGGGAGGGGAAGGGGGCACACACTATGATAATGCAGGATGGCACCCATTATAATAGTGCAGGATGGCACCCATTATAATAGTGCAGGATGGCACCCATTATAATAGTGCAGGATGGCACCCATTATAATAGTGCAGGAGGGGGCACACCCTATAGGGAAGGCTACAGTGGGGAGGGGGGGCCCTGATGAAACTCCTAGTATCCTCTCATATACTGTACCATTTTAGCCATAAAAGGGGGAAAAAGGAGGGAGGGAGTGGAAATGGGAGGGAGGGATGGAGGAAGAAAAGGAGGTGAGGGAGGGAGAGAGAGAGAGGAGAGGAGAGGAGAAGGAGGGAGGGAGAGAGAGAGAGAGAGAGAGGGAGAGAGGGAGGGAGGGAGGGAGGGAGGGAGGGATGGAGGAAGGGAGGGGGGCAACCTAGGGAGAGAGGGCGAAGCAACAGCAGAGGTGTATCCATTTCAAAGACAACACCGCCCCCTGCTGTCTCTATTCGACAAGTGCGTCATCACGCAGCCACTCCTCCCATGACGTCAGCCGACGTGCTCACACAACATGAACCCCAATTCCCAGAATTCCCTGTACCGAATCGTAGTCCGGCATTAAGGATGGCTTCCCGCGAGACGTCGCCACAGGCTTACGTCACGTTTACACACACAAGGTCCCGCTGTCAGCCAAAATAGCATCACGCGATATTCCCCGAGACTCCCAGCATGCAACATTGTTAGCACAGGTAGCTTTAGCATGTTAGCATAGTTAGCTTAGCATTTTTAGCATAGTTAGCTTAGCATTTTTAGCATAGTTAGCTGTCCACTGCCAACACCGTTAGCTTAATACCGTTTAGCTTAGCTCAATGTTGCTATCGCTTGATCAGCCTAGCACGGCTAGTTAGCTTAGCCTAGCCCCTTACAATAGCGTTTCCTATACGGCCCACCATCCTGTTGATTTGAGCAGCACAACACATCGCGACGTTTTGCACAACCCAGTCATACTTTATAACATAATTTTAAATTTATTAAGCATTCGTTCATAAACCTTACAGTATCATTTTCTCGTTTGTACGCCCGTCCGGCCCCGGCCGGCTCCGTATTTTAAATCTAGCGCTCCCGATCCAGCCCCGCATTTTAAATCTAACGCACCCCCTCTAGGCCCCCACCAAGCAGATGCTCCTAGTGACGTCATCAGTGGTGGCCGCGATCTGCCATTAAATCATTGTAGCAGAAGAAGAACCCTGCTTTCTTTGATCTTTACCACATTAAACCACGACCTCATTACCACTGATTTAAAAAAAATTCAAATAACGTGACACATCCTTTTGGTTCCATCTCACTCGTCATTCACTCAATTCATTCGATATCGCAACGCAGCGTCCATACGGTATGTACGACGTTTTTGCGGACAGTGCTATGGTGTCCCCGCGGCCGTACCCGTGAATAAATGAATGAATGAAAACTTTATTTAACAGATTGCGTCCCTAGAGTTATCATAATGATACAAAAAATACCGGCATCCACTCCATAACCTCTAGCAGACTCATTCACACACATCCTCTCTCATCCACACGGTTACACTCATACTTCCATTCAGCAACATCATCATTTTTAGCACTGGTCAACCTTGCACATCATGTAGCATCATTTGGTAGCCTTTTTCAGCCACCATGGATGAAGCTATAAGTTTCGTCATCTCAACACAACAGTCGTACTAAACATTAATAACCCCAAGCATTCCCCGTTAGCTTGCAACGTAGCTTAGCATGTATTAGCCCTGCTTTGTATAGCAGTAGCTTCCCGGGTATAAAACGGCTCTATTCCGTATACTGCAACAATATAGTAATCCGCGACGTTTAGCGTTATGATGACGTACGTTTGATCATAGCTATGATACCATGCATGTGTCATCCTATTTCATCTAAACAACATATATACATTGTTACATACCAAAGTCCTTATATAATGCCTCATCGCTTCTAAGTGCAGTTTTTTAGTTCGAACATAAGCGCAGTTCTTTATAACCCCCCAGTGCACAAGTGCTAATTTTTCCGAGGTTTAAGAGGACTACCTTACGCGCTCCAGATCTCTTGTTCCGTAAGAATTAAACGGATTCGTACGACGTCGATTTGTCTTTAGCAACGTACAAACCAGACGTCTCCAGTTATTGTCATTGCATTTGAACCTACGATTCTAAACAAGAGTATCTGTCGCCTAACCTGGCGCAATCCTCTAGCCCCTCAGCAGTGCGCGACCTGAACTATTTTATTGTCCAACCCGATCGCGCCAATCCCCTTCATTTCATTAGTGCCGATACGGCTGTGCGCTCAATCGTTTTAATTCGATCGCGCCAATGCAACCATTCTCTACCCCTGTTCGAAATCTGCCCAAACAAACCCCGACAATACAGACACATCTTCAACTCACCGTTTGGCCTCTGCTGGTTGTTGTTGCTCGAGGATGGTGTAGTCAGGCGTCGCTGCTCTGCTCTGAGAGTTTTTGAAGTTCTGTTGTCCTTGTCCTGGGTCCCGTTCGGATGTACAGACCGGTAGTCACGGCGCCAGATTAATGTATCTTCTCAATGATTCTATGTTATAGCTATATGATCTTTCTCTAATGTATAGTGGAATAGCTTACTCTGCTCGTTGTGTTTCCCGTTAAAGTAACAGTTCATTCAAATGTGGTCCTTTGGAAATCACGTGGAGGCGGAGACAGCGCTGCGGGTGAAAACGGTTCTGACCGTTGTTTTATTGGAATATCCAACAGCTTAAATTATCTGGTTCACAGCATCAATTATTTTCTATCTCTAATCAGCTTTTCCCGGAGGGCTTCTTAGTGGCGTCTCTTATTCTCGAACTGGTGGGGTGGATTCTCCGTCTCTGCTTTTCCGTTCTCTCTGCGTGTCTCTCTGCGTCTCGGTGTCTCCGTGTCTCTGTCTCACCTCCATCATTCAACCTGTAGGTTTTATAGGGAAGAGAGAACCCCCCCCAGCCCTTGCGCCATCCAGTGCCGTCACCCCAGAGAGCCTGCTTTCCTATTGGCTAGAAGGTCTCCCCTCTCAGTGATTTGGGTCTTGCGAAACAGCGTTACAAGGTGACCTTACAGAGGGGATATGAACTAGTTTCCTTTTAGAATGATTTACCCAAGTGTCCCTGAATGCGACCCTCATACAGATGGAAATATAGTACCCATTCAACCTAACAGTGGGTATCACAGAATGGCCTGTTTGGTCTGCTTAGCTAAAGTAAACAGAACTCGGATGTTGGCCTTCAGGCCGTCACTTCTTGACTTAAAAGTTTAGTTATTTGGCGCACCATCCCTGTTCGTTGTGGAGGAAGATGTGTCATCTGTTTGCCATTTGATCTGTTCTTATTTTTATGGCACTCTGGGCTTTTTCCTATAGCTGCTAGGTGAAGGGTGAAGGGTTGCACTATTAGCTTTTGACTGAATTCTCCTGTGGCCTTTTCCAGAAACCGCTAGATGATTTTAATCCCTCCTGTAATGCTTATACGGGTCATTTTGATCAATTTCGACTGAGGCCAGTTAACAGCCTTCTTGTTGACTCAAATGTATGGTTAACCTAACAGGTGATTTGGCATGGCTGTGAGTCTCTATTTTTCTAAGAGAAAATAACCTAGTTCTTTGCTATTTCATATATGTGCATAATTTCTATTGTTTAATTTACAGGTTTTATTTAGATAAATATACGACACCTATGCAGGGAATTACTCCTTCAGTGCATGTAAACAGTATAGGTAGGTGGACTGTAAACCAGGTGTAACGATACATTCTATTCACTAGAAGTAGTGAGTGAGTTATATAGCCTAAGCTAGCTCACGTGCGGCTAAGCTAACCACGCAGCATCACTTGCAGGCAACGTAGGTTGGCTAACGTGTAGCTAAGCTAACGGCGCAGTGTTTCAATAACAGAGGGAACAACGTCGACAGGAAAAGAAAAGCGGAGACACACTATAAAGGTAGAGTAAGCTGAAGGGATGAATTAGGCAGAACTAAGCACAGGTACTGTACTCATGTTCATTGACGCACACGTTATCCCAAGGGGACAGGAGTAAACTACTACAGCACGTCGTCGGACAGTAGCACAGAGACCAGCTTGCTCACGTTAAAGGGGAGGAACTCTTAAAGGGCAGGTACAGAACGAAGTAGTCGTCAGACAGTAACACGGAGACCGGCTTGCTCATGTTAAAGGGAGAGAACTCTTAAAGGGGCAGTAACGTTATCAGAAGACTAGAGTGCAACACTTGGTCGGGCACATCACGCTGAACGATTACACTGGCATAAATCAATTACCCTTTCCTGTCAACAACAACATATTAAAGGGCTATTACAGAACAAAGTAGTCTATTAACAGGCTTTCCTACAGTTACCCACACCAAAAGAGTTAATGCTGGGCACAGGAATGGACACGCACACAGAACCCCATTTAAGTCTTTATATTAATTGTACTGTTCAGTTACAATGATTAATAGGAGTGCTCGAATGGACTGTAGTCCTACTATAGCTCCGTGTGTAACTCAATACCTTATAGACACGTATATTATACACCCACCTCTGGGTTAGTATCAGGAATAATATACTTCAATGTGTTTGACTCATCACCCACGTCTGGGTCAGTACCAAGTTTTCAAGTTTCAAGTTTCTTTAATAGTTGTCATACAGAAGTACAGAATACTTTTGTACAAAATGCTTCTTACTGTTGCGCTCCAGAGACTGTGCATGACAAGATAAGTATGAAATAAAAACATAGTAAAAATTAGAAGTAAAAAAAGAGGTCACAGTGTTCAGTTTAGACATATGTACAATGTTCGTAGACGTAGTTACCATACAATATACAATACTGTGCAGTGTACTAATATACAATACTATATAGTGCAAGGCATAAATGGACGAGGTGCAGTTTAGGTACAATTCACAGTTGGTGTACGAGTTGTAGTGCAAATCCTTTATCAATAAATATAAAGTGTAAGTGTGTTTGTGTGATCTAAAGTGTGGAGAGTGGGTGCTGCAGTGTGTTGTTTGTTTGAGTGAGTGTGTGCGTGTGGGTGTGTGTGCTGTGTGCATTTGATGGTTGTTGCATAGTGATTATTGTTCGTTTAGCGATTATTGTTCGTTTAGCAGCCTGATGGCCTGGGGATAGAAGCTCCTTCTGAGTCTTTCTGTGCTCGCCTTAAGACTCCGGTATCGCTTGCCTGACGGCAGCAGTTCAAAGAGGCAGTTGTTCGGGTGGCTCGAGTCCTTAATAATTCTCTTAGCCTTCCCCTTGCACCGCTTGTTGTAAATGTTCTGGAGGGTGGGAAGCCCCCCTCTAATTGTGCGTTCGGCTGAACGTGTCACTCTTTGTAGTCTGCTACGGTCTTGTGCAGTGCTATTCCCAAACCAGGAGGTGATGTTGCCGGTCAGGATGCTCTCTATTGTACATGAGTAGAAGTTCCTAAGGATCTTCTGACTGACTTGGAACTTCCTTAGGCGCCTGAGGAAGTAGAGGCGTTGTCGTGCCTTCTTCACAACACTGTCAATGTGTGTGGTCCATGTCAAGTCCTCGGATATGTGGGCTCCGAGGTACTTGAAACTGTTCACTCTCTCAACTGGTGCCCCGTCGATGCTGAGGGGGCTGTAGTCCTTGACCCCCGACCTCCTGAAGTCCACAATCATCTCTTTTGTTTTGCTGACGTTCAGGGAGAGGCAGTTCTCCTGACACCACTGTGACAGGTTCTCTACCTCTTCCAGGTAGGCCCTTTCGTCGTTGGCAGAGATCAGGCCCACCACTACTGTGTCATCAGCAAATTTGATGATGGTGTTGTTGTTCCGCTGTGCTACGCAGTCATGTGTGTACAGGGAGTAGAGGAGGGGGCTCAGAACACAGCCCTGGGGGGCCCCTATGTTGAGCGTGATGGATGAGGAGGTGCAGTTGCCGGCTCTTACCACCTGGGGTCTGCCCGTCAGGAAGTCCAGGACCCACTGGCACAGGTCATAGTTCAAGCCCAGGTCCCTGAGCTTGGCTATGAGTTTGGAGGGGACTATGGTATTGAATGCTGAGCTGTAGTCGATGAACAGCATTCTCACATAGTTCCCCTGCCTCTTGTCCAGATGTGATGCTGCTGTGTGCAGCACATGGGCTATGGCGTCCTCCGTGGACCTGTTGGGGCGATATGCAAATTGCAGAGGGTCCAGGTTGATGGGGAGGGAGGAACAGATGTAGCCCTTCACTAGCTTCTCAAAGCACTTCATGGCTATGGAGGTGAGGGCTACAGGGCGGTAGTCGTTGAGGCAAGCGGGCGTAGATTTTTTGGGTACAGGGATGATGGTGGACTTCTTCAGACAGGTGGGGATGACGGCCTGTTCCAAGGACAGGTTGAAGATGTCAGTGAATACCGGGGCCAGTTTGTCGGCACAGACTTTTAGGACGCGGCCGGGGATGCCGTCCGGTCCTGCTGCCTTCCTGATATCCACTTTTTTAAAGATCCGTCTCACCTCATGCTCTGTTACCCTGAACACTGAGTCTCCATCAGCAGACCCCCCCCCCCCCCCATTGCCGTGGTTTGTAGGCTGGTGTTGTTATTCACAGCCTCAAACCTCGCATAGAAGGAGTTGAGATCATTTGCTAAGGAGATGTCACTGTTCAGTTTGAGGGGGGTTCCTTTGTAGTCTGTCATTGTTCTGAGGCCCTGCCACATGCCTCTAGAGTCAGCCTGTTCAAACTGAAGTTCAACTTTATCCCTGTAACGCCGTTTTGCCTCTATTACTGCTCTCCTGACGTTGTATCTTGCCATCTTGTGTTCTTCCATGTTGCCTGTCACCAGCCCGGTGTTGTATGCTGATGTGCGCACTTTCAGAGCCTCACGGACGGATTTGTCTACCCAGGGCTTTTGATTTGGGTAGATATTAATTTTGGTGTTGGGGATTATTACTTCTACCTGAGTACAGACATAGTCAATCACCGTTTCGGTGTATTCGTTAATATTGGCTGTGTTATCACGGAATACACTCCATTCTGTGCTTCCCAGCACTGCTTGGAGTGACTCCACTGACGTCACGGCCCAACGCTTAACCTCTCGCGAGACCACCGGCGTTCGCTTGAGACTCTGTCTGTACTTTGGCAAAAGGAAAATGGCGGCGTGATCGCTTTTACCGAATGGACTAAGAGCCTGTGACTTGTACCCATTCTTAAATTGCGAGTATACATGGTCTAATATGTTCTCGCCTCTGGTGGGACAGGTCACATGCTGATAGAAATTCGGCAGCACCTTTTTAAGACGCGCGCTGTTGAAATCCCCCAAGACCAAAATGGCAGCGTCAACATTAGCTGCCTGGAGTTTGTTTACCTCGTCGTGAAGTTTTGAAAGTGCGACCCCAGTGTTCGCGTGTGGTGGAATGTACACTCCGATGAGGATGATGGACGTTAACTCTCTTGGGAGGAAGAAGGGTCGACATTTTATCGTGATAAACTCCAGGTCTGGGGAGCATGTATAATACCTCTAACAGGCTTTAATTATATGGCAAGAATAATACCTCTCTAAGGCTTTACTTATGATGCACCAGGTCTGTAACCTCCCCACAGAGAAAGGGTTAATTAAATGGGAATTATTATTAAAGAACCAACACGTTATCACACTCAAAGGAAATCAAAAACGTAGTCCTATACTAATGCCGGCATAGAATGTATATGGGGTACCCCTATGAACTGTAGATAGCAACCATTAGCTTCGCCCGTAGGCCGCACCACACTGTGTACTGTGTAATAGATCCGGAGCATCGACGCTCTATTTGTACTCAACCAAAATGGCGGCCTCGTCATGCCACCACCGTCCAGGTAGCAAGATGCCGTCGAACGCTCTCGTCGCAGACGCTAGCAAGCGGGGCTGAAGCAGAGGGGCAGTAGCTGGCTGAGAGCGTGTGCTGGGTGATGGCGATCTCTGCTGGACGGAAGAACTCCCGTGCTGGGCTGTCGACCGCCGGGACAGAGCAGACGTCGAAACGCAGGCGCTGGTTGTAGACGGCCGGTGCTGGGTCGACGCGCATCCATACACTTGCCCTACCTTACACTGAAGCTACTCTCTGGGTCCCAAACAGCCCACCTGCTACACGGTTATACTGTTGCGCAACGTGGCTGGCTACACCACCGGTCTCTTCAGCGTCTCGTGCCCGGTGTACTGGAGTCAATATAGCCGTTAGCAGCATGCTAAATATACTGCACACACTGCTACTATAACACGCTATCTATGGACGTTAGTCCTTGGGTTCAGTTTCTCTTACTCACGCACTATCACGGATACTTCTAGAATAACCCGTCACTAGCAAGTATGTCTCGTCACCCGTCGCTCGCTCCGGCGGGGCTCTCTGGCTCACTTCTTTAACGGGGCTATTCCAAAGCACCTCCCGTCGTAGCTGCAACCGTTCACGGCTACATCCCACGCCGAAGAGGTCTTCCTGTTCCCCTCACCTCCAGGTGATTCCCTCTTCCTCGTTGCCTGCCTCTCTCCACGCTCCGCCTGCCACCTGCCGCCCCCTGCTGTCACCTAGCCCCACAGGAAGAGAACTGGGTGGATCGAATATGAACCAATTTCTGTTTATAATCCATATTCCAGCCGGTAGAAGAAGGAGACACCTGCGTCATTGTTCGTGAGAATATCAATGGAAACTAGTCAACATGTCTTTGTGCACATGTAGCCGGTGTGATCTTAGTGCGTTGTGTTTTTGTCGATTCGACCCCTGTTAAGGGATCGCCCTGAGTGGGAGTTGAACCCCGATCTCCCGCGTTGCGGGCGGCATCACAGACCACTGTACCAAGAGGTGAATTCACTTCTTGCTACTGGGTCTGGATGCCTCTGGGGAGTGAGTTTACTTGCAGTACCGCTTAACGTCCACAGTCACTTCACTTACTGTACCTCGTGACTGTGGATAGACTGCGGTACCTACGTTACACTCACCCCCCTAAACTCACTCCACCCAGGGCATCCGGGTCACGGCACCACGTGTAGCCGGTGTGATCTTAGTGCGTTGTGTTTTTGTCGATTCGACCCCTGTTAAGGGATCGCCCTGAGTGGGAGTTGAACCCCGATCTCCCGCGTCGCGGGCGGCATCACAGACCACTGTACCAAGAGGTGAATTCACTTCTTGCTACTGGGTCTGGATGCCTCTGGGGAGTGAGTTTACTTGCAGTACCGCTTAACGTCCACAGTCACTTCACTTACTGTACCTCGTGACTGTGGATAGACTGCGGTACCTCCGTTACACACAAAGGGGAGATAAAAGGCAAGTCATCACTTCTGAATAATAGCCATATTTTCAGGGTGCTACATTATCTTATCTTTTAAGAAGGTGCTGAATGAGCTCAGTGGCAATTGTTCAGGTATGGTCAAATGTTACCATGGTATATTATTAAAAAAATTATATATATATATATAATTGATATTCTCCTTTGGTTCATTACAATTTACTCAAGCCTAGTAACAGACACAATATTTCTGACACTGGTAATACATTCCCTGAGATCCATAGATGTCCCTAGATGCAATTTTTTCATTGTGTAAGGTGGCGGGTGTAAGGGAGTGTGGGTGCAGCATGCGTGTGTGTGTGTTCATGCTAAAGTGACTGCTAGTGTGTGAGTGGCGTGTGTGTGTGTGTGTGCTCATGTGTGTGCTCATGTGTGTGGAGAGTTCAGTGTTCAAGACTCTGATGGCCTGGGGGGAAGAGGCTGAGCCGATAACTTCGGATAACTTCAAACCACAACACTTCGGTAAGTTTAATACAACTCCGGTTGCTCAACCAAATACGTCGCATTTAATGCTTGCGGGCGATGGTAACCTCGTTCCCAGCTTTATCTCCAGTTTTGGTTCAGCTGGTGAATTATCCAGCAAGGTTTTTGGCTCTACTAGGGGCGGACCTTCCTACAGGCGATATAGGCGGTCGCCTAGAGCGCCACCCAGAGGGGGGTGCCAAAAAAAAAAAAAAAAAAAAAATTAAAAAAAAACTTTTTTTTTAACTTTTTTTTTTAATTTTCTTTTCTCTGTGCAGTTTTGGCGCCCCCCTCTATATCTGCAACCATTATTTTTACATAAAAAAAATTCTAACATAAGGGAAAATGAGCCAAAAATCTAAAACGGTCGGTCGGTCTGAGCCTCAGCTTTAGGTGTTCACAGTCAGAACATGCTAGAGCGCTGTGCATTGATGGGTATCGGTCAAGTGTTTATAGAATTGAGCGTTGAGGAAAGAAAGACTAACGTTAGAGAACTATGAAGAGGCAAAAGCCATAAAAAAAAATAAAAAGATTATAAAAAAATAAAAAATAAATCTTTTTTTGGGGGGGGGGGGGGGGGGGCGGCGGCGCAGTGGTGAATCTCGCCTAGGGCGCCAAATGTGCTAGGTCCGCCCCTTATGTTGCTTTGAACAAATGTCCGTTAGCTTAGCAGCCAGCATCCTGATCGGTCCGTGTACGTTTTGATAGTTCGTTTTTAGTTTCAAAAGGAAAAACGAAAAAACGAAAAAAAAACGGAAATACGAGGTGTTTCCTATTTCCGTTTGAAACCAAAATCGGGGAAAAATTGAAATACGGGCCTGTTTTTCGTATTTTGGTATCAGAATCAAATGAAAAAAAGGAGTCAATAATGGGCCGTGTACGTTTTGATAGTTCGTTTTTCGTTTTTGATGTGAAGAATGGAGAACGGAACCACGTGACAAGTACATTTTTCAATGTAAAAGCCATGCACGATCTAACGTTAACGAATATGTATAACGTCATGAATAAATACATAAATACATGAATACAGATCTATACCAGGGTAACGTTATGATACATACATTTTTTGTTTTGTGCATTTCATTTAGACATGATATTTTATGTGAAGTAATAGCCTAATAATATGGAAATAGCCTGTGTGGTCTGTATCCTAGTTCAGTGCAGTGGTCGGCAATAGGCGGCTCGCAGACCGAAATAGGTCCGCCAGCAATAATATCTGCCGATCAGATTATTTTGAGAATATGATTTGTGATGAAGACTCGCTTTATTGTATCGGAATCGGGAGACTTAGGTAAAGTTAGAAAGATATTCACAGATTCGAATTTCCGCGTCAATAATTCTTAAGCGAAATGTTTTTAAAACACAAAGGACACCAGCTCTTTCCTATCGTAGTAAGGTAGACAATGAGCTACAACCTTACTTTCACCTAAACGAGGCGAGCCGGCCTCGGAGCTGTACATTTAATAACTAATAATAATAAATTGATCTATATGTGCAGTCGGCCTTGACGAGGCAAGTGCGCAGCCAGGGACCGTCTAAAAAGTGCAACACCGAAAAGAGGCACTGCAAAAAGATTGATTGATTGATTGATTGATTGAAAAGTTTATTAACAGATTGCAGAATGGGTACAGTACAGTACAGCTCAATACATACAATTGTTAAGGGGATGCAGACCAGAGGGGACCCTGATGTAAACAAGACAAAAGTCTTTCTCTGGTCTGCATCCCCTTAACAATTGTGTGTATTGAGCTGTACTGTATTGTACCCATTCTGAAATCTGTTAATAAAGTTTTCAATCAATCAATCAATCAATCAATCAATCAATCAGAGAAAGACTTTCGTCTTGTTTACATCAGGGTCCCCCATTTTCAATTCATCATAACATATATGACATACATGACATACAGATAGACAGTACTGCTACATCTATACATTTATGACATATCAGATTTGCAAATACAGTATTGTTTGTGATACAAAAATTTCCAGAAAAAGAGTGTATATACATTTGGCGTAGAAACTGTACATTGGAGGAGGTTGGGTGGGTGGGGTGGGGTTGGGTGGGTGAGGGCTGTACATTGGAGGTGGGGGGGGGGGGTGGGGTTGGGTAGGGGACACACACACATTTTACACTGTACATTGGAATACTGACAAAGCCTTACTTGGTCATTTACTGTACAACTAGGTTAGGACATTTGTAGGGGCCAGTTTCGAATTGCAGTCTCACGTAGGTGTTTTTTGAGAGTGTTTTTGAAAGTGGGTAGTGATTCACATTCCTTTACAGCTTTAGGTAGGGCGTTCCACATTGATGTGGCATAATTGCAAAACGTGTTTAGTCCCTTGTTTGAGCCGAATCTGGGTTTTACATGATTTGTGGAGCTCCCTCTGGTGTTGTGATCGTGGTATTCACTGACCTTTGGGAAGTATTTTGACATGTACATGGGTACCTTGGTCGCGTAGTGTATTTTGTAGACCAGGCCCATTGCAAGTTGCTGTACTCTGTCGTCTACTCTAAGCCAGTGTTTCTCAACTGGTGGGTCGCGACCCAAAAGTGGGTCGCGGGGCCATTTTGAGTGGGTCGCGGATGTGATTTTTTTTTTACCCACTACCTATCTTTGTGAAAGTGGCTTCTCAGCTCTGGTCCAGCTGAAGACAAAGCAGAGGAACAGATTGGACATTGAGCATGACCTCAGAGTTGCTTTGTCTACCATCACCCCAGACTTTGAGACTCTTGTCAGGAGCAAACATCCCCATTTATCCCATTAGTTCCCTGGGATGTTAAGCTAAGAAGTCTGCTAAGAAGGATATATTATTTATTATTATTATTATTATTATTATTATTATTATTATTATTATTATTATTATTATTATTATTATTATTATTATTATTATTATTATTATTATTATTATTATTATTATTATTATTATTATTATTATTATTATTATTATTATTATTATTATTATTATTATTATTATTATTATTATTATTATTTTACTTCATTGTGTTTTTAGCCCTAGTTGCACTTTTGTTGCAACCCCAGTTATCCCATTAGTTCCCCCAAACTTAGGTCTGTTATGTTAAGCTAAGAAATCTGCTAAGAAGCATATTATTTATTATTATTTTATTTCATTGCGTTTTTAGCCCTAGTTGCACTTTTGTTGCACTTTGTGTTTATTTCATGTTTTTAACAGTGCATGAAATATTGTGTATTACTGCAAAAAAAATGAAATAAATCATAGTGGTTAAACAATTTGGGTCGCGACTTAATGACTAAGGAAAATGTTGGGTCCCGAGGCTAGACCAGTTGAGAACCACTGCTCTAAGCCATCCTAGGTTGTCAAAGTGGGCAGGGGTGAGGTGGGTTCTAGGAGTCAGGTCAAGCAGTAGTCTGACTAGCTTGTTTTGAGATGTTTGTAATTTGTTTTTTAGTGCCTTTGAGGTGCTTTGGTACCATGAGGTGCAAGCATAGTCGTAGTACCCTTGAATGAGTGCTCCTGCCAGAGTCTTCAGGGTATTCTTGTTTACCAGAGAGGAGATCTGGTACAAGAATCGCGTTCGTTGGTTGACTTTTTTTATTACATTGGATGCCATTTTGTCACAGGAAAGATTAGCCTCTAGGATGGAACCCAGGTAGGTAATTTCATCTTTCCTTGTGATAATATTGTCACCCACTGTAACCGAGAAGCCGTCGGTCTTGCTCAGTTTGTTATTTGAACCGAAGAGAATGGACTCTGTTTTGCCCATGTGTAATGATAGTTTGTTGTCGGCGAGCCATATGCAGATTTTGATGGTGAGCAATATCTTAAAACATATTTGTACATACATGACTTATTACTGTATAAGCATGTAAATATTCGCATGTAATTGGCTTTGCAGCAGAATGTATAAAGCATGTATAAAGTAGATGATAAAATGTCGTACACCAAAATGTGACGATGTGACTCCCAGCTGACGACATCCAGCTGTAACACGCAGCTGTAAAAAGATATAGGCCTGAGTTTAGCGTTATCTTGTTTTAAAATCACTTTTGTATGCATCAAAAATCACTTGTGTGTTAATAATATCACTTTTTATGCATCAAAAATCACTTGTGTGTTAATAATACTTATCCCGACCCTGGTCTGTATAGCAATGGAGAACAGGTGGACCGCATATTTGTACATACATAACTTATTACTGTATAAGCATGTAAATATTTGCATGTAATTGTACACTAGGCTTGTACCTGACTAAGATACAGTATATTGCAGAATGGGTACAGACTACAGTACAGTACGGCTCAATACACACAATAATAAGGGGATGCAGACCAGAGAGTTTACATCAGGGTCCCCCATTTTCAATTAATCAGGACATATATGACATACATGACATACAGATAGACAGTACTGCTACATCTAGACATTTATGACATACCAGATGTTCAAATTTGAGTACTGTTTGTGATACCAAAAGAGTCCAGAAAAGAGAGTATATATACATTTGACGTAGAAACTGTACATTGGAGGAGGTTGGGTGGGGGGGGGGAATTGTACATTGGAGGTGGTTGGGTGGGTGGGGGGGGGGGGGGAACTGTACAACTGTACAATCAAAACTGTAAATAAATACTGTAAATAAGTTTGAATGTTGATAACTGATAACATGTTGTTCAATGTTTTTTTTGTTCAACATATGCATACAGTATACATGGAGTGTATATAAATAAATCCATGGTTAAAAGCAACAGTTTTGTTCCCTGAATTCTGAGTTTATTTGATAGCGATATATTGGTGTATTGAAATACCTTACCCCAGAAATCTTACATAAAAATGTTATGATAGAGTATAAAAATATGCTCACCATATGCATACAGTATACATGGAGTGAGTAGTGAGGTCATATAAAATGATTCTGTAGTGGGAGCATTCTTTGATAGCGATACATATGTATTAACAATTAGATTAAAAACAACTACTCTGCTGAATTCTGCTGACAGCGCTCCTGTGCTTGCGCACGCATGCGCATGACCCACAATCGTTCACTACAATATTCTGCCACAAAAAAGTTATTAAAAAACAAAAAAAAAAAAAATCACATCCGCGACCCACTCAAAATGGCCCCGCGACCCACTTTTGGGTCGCGACCCACCAGTTGAGAAACACTGGCTTAGAGTAGACGACAGAGTACAGCAACTTGCAATGGGCCTGGTCTACAAGATACACTACGCGACCAAGGTACCCATGTACATGTCAAAATACTTCCCAAAGGTCAGTGAATACCACGATCACAACACCAGAGGGAGCTCCACAAATCATGTAAAACCCAGATTTGGCTCAAACAAGGGACTAAACACGTTTCGCAATTATGCCACATCAATGTGGAACGCCCTACCTAAAGCTGTAAAGGAATGTGAATCACTACCCACTTTCAAAAACACTCTCAAAAAACACCTACGTGAGACTGCAATTCGAAACTGGCCCCTACAAATGTCCTAACCTAGTTGTCCAGTAAATGACCAAGTAAGGCTTTGTCAGTATTCCAATGTACAGTGTAAAATGTGTGTGTGTCCCCTACCCAACCCCACCCCCCCCCCCCCACCTCCAATGTACAGCCCTCACCCACCCAACAGTTTCTACGCCAAATGTATATACACTCTTTTTCTGGAAATTTTTGTATCACAAACAGTACTGTATTTGCAAATCTGATATGTCATAAATGTATAGATGTAGCAGTACTGTCTATCTGTATGTCATGTATGTCATATATGTTATGATGAATTGAAAATGGGGGACCCTGATGTAAACAAGACGAAAGTCTTTCTCTGGTCTGCATCCCCTTAACAATTGTATGTATTGAGCTGTACTGTACTGTACCCATTCTGCAATCTGTTAATAAACTTTTCAATCAATCAATCAATCAATCAATCTTTTTGCAGTGCCTCTTTTCGGTGTTGCACTTTTTAGACGGTCCCTGGCTGCGAACTTGCCTCGTCAAGGCCGACTGCACATATAGATCAATTTATTATTATTAGTTATTAAATGTACAGCTCCGAGGCCGGCTCGCCTCGTTTAGGTGAAAGTAAGGTTGTAGCTCATTGTCTACCTTACTACGATAGGAAAGAGCTGGTGTCCTTTGTGTTTTAAAAACATTTCGCTTAAGAATTATTGACGCGGAAATTCGAATCTGTGAATATCTTTCTAACTTTACCTAAGTCTCCCGATTCCGATACAATAAAGCGAGTCTTCATCACAAATCATATTCTCAAAATAATCTGATCGGCAGATATTATTGCTGGCGGACCTATTTCGGTCTGCGAGCCGCCTATTGCCGACCACTGCACTGAACTAGGATACAGACCACACAGGCTATTTCCATATTACGTATTAGGCTATTACTTCACATAAAATATCATGTCTAAATGAAATGCACAAAACAAAAAATGTATGTATCATAACGTTACCCTGGTATAGATCTGTATGCATGTATTTATGTATTTATTCATAACGTTATACATATTCGTTAACGTTAGATTGTGCATGGCTTTTACATTGAAAAATGTACTTGTCACGTGGTTCCGTTCTCCATTCTTTACATCAAAAACGAAAAACGAACTATCAAAACGTACACGGCCCATTATTGACTCATTTTTTTCATTTGATTCTGATACCAAAATACGAAAAACAGGCCCGTATTTCAGTTTTTCCCCCGTTTTTTCGATTTTGGTTTCAAACGGAAATAGGAAACACCTCGTATTTCCGTTTTTTTTCGTTTTTTCGTTTTTCCTTTTGAAACGAAAAACGAACTATCCTTGGGGGGGAGAGAGAGAGGCGGTGTCTGTTCGCCTGCTAGTTGCTACTAGTGGACATTTGGACAATAAACTTGCAAGAAATTATAATGTCTATGCATGTGTTACAGGTACCAGGATATGGCACCTGATAGCAGATATATGTTCAACCTATGAAACAGGTTGTAGTTAATCATTTGACAAAGGAAAGGTGCAGACACGATGTTATTGACTCTGGCTCCTCCCGGTTGTATATTTCAACAACATTTATTCATTCAATAGAATAATCAATCAATCATCATCATCATTGTATCATCATTGTATCATCATTGTATCATCACTGTATAATCATTGTATCATCATTGTATCATCATCCAGTTCAATTAGTTACATTACTTCAATACATTCAATTATAATCCCATACTTGTTATTAATTCAAAAGCATCTTCATCATTGCAACACACATTCTACCCTTTTAGGATACCCTGGTTCACTTCAATAGCATTTTCCTTTTAAATGTAGTTATCCAGTATTATATACTGTACATTGTGATTACTTATGTCTTTATACATATTTGGCGTCTTAAATATAAGCACGTGAGAAGAGAAACATTATCCTGTTAACCTCTGTCTAGACATGTCTAGGCATGTTGGAAGGGACCATAGTATGTCTTTTAACCAACACTGTCATTCTCATTGTCTGTCAAACAATTCCTTAAATCACCAATAAGTGTTACCTTTATCATCAGTCACTTATCATCAGTCATATCCACTATTCTCTAGTATACCGAAATACCTCCACACCTCAGTGTTATCCATAGTTGTGTTCCTGTCTCAAGTTCTATTGAAACTCAAATGTGCACTGAAAGTACATTTATATATATATTTGTATCGGGCCGTTCTCAACCCTACTAGGAATTTGCTAAACCGTGACCATGGTATAACTCAAGGGAATAGATTTATATTTACATTTAACTGAGGGCGCAATAGAGAGAGAGAGAGAGAGAGAGAGAGAGAGAGAGAGAGAGAGAGAGAGAGAGAGAGAGAGAGAGAGAGAGAGAGAGAGAGAGAGAGAGAGAGAAAGAGAGAGAGAGAGAGAGAGAGAGAGAGAGAGAGAGCATGTGGTACAGCCCTGGTGTTTAGCTACCTTCTTGGTAGGGTAAGCTAAAGTACTTTCCCTCTAACCATCTTGTACACAATATACACATTTACTACACAGCAATTCAACCCAACACAGTATGTATTTCAAAACATAAACCTTTATAATCCCCTTGGAGATACTTAACTTCGACACGTTAGTGCTTAAATGGACAATTGTGTTCCAACACTATTTAAATGTACCAACGAAACGTGGCGCCATCAATAGACGGTCTGCTTCTCAACCACGTTACCTGTCGTCTTAAACTTCTTAAACTTGACTCAAACATCGACAATAGTTACTTCATTTGAACCCTCGACATTGCATGTATCCTTGTTAACCTTTATGTGTGTTTTGTAGTATATTACCCACCTATGAAACAGGTTGTAGTTAATCATTTGACAAAGGAAAGGTGCAGACACGATGTTATTGACTCTGGCTCCTCCCGGTTGTGAGGCTGAGATTGCCTCGTGCGTTCCTAAGCACACAGTAACGGGTCCCTGGAAGGCGAAGTCACTAAACACCAGTCCTATACCGCCACCTATTGACCAGATTATGTTAATGTCTCCCATTACATATAAATGACTCTTCTAACTTGTTTCTGATGGAGGTAATCCTGTACCCATATGTTCACACTGTTTTGACACATAATCTAAAGATATTAACATGATACCACTTCTAGTGGGCATCACACACTCCCTGACCTTAAAAAAATGGCTCCTGACATTTCCGAAAATCACTAAATACACCCATCCAATATCACCCTCAGGCGTGAACCCCTAACAAACTTCCCATGGGCGGACCGTGGGTGACGGCTGGACGGTAAGCATACTGGCCATGTTGTGGAAGGCTGTAAAAAATTGAATGCAACCATGGCATTACGAAGGGTATCAATTGACGTGGTAGTGGACTGTGGTGTGGTGCGGGCACCATCGGTGGCCACTGTACTACTGAATTCACGGTCACCTTGTTCTGCACTGACGGTTCACCTAGCATATCATACGTGAGACATTGTTTAGGCCTTCTGTCACGGGCAGACCTCCTAACCTCTGACTGGACCTGTTCTACCGGCGAGAGTGGAGGGGTTCGGAGATTGAGCTGGGCTACGGGGGAGTGAGCTTGGGGTTGGGGTTGGGCTATTGGAGAGTGAGCTTGGAAGTGGGGTTGGGGTATTGGAGAGTGAGCTTGGGGTATTGGAGAGTGAGCTCGGGGGGTCTCCCTTTCTTCTTCTTCCCCTGATTCACTAACATCTCCCTCCGGTCTGGCCAAGACAGGCAAATTCCCATCCATGTTTCCTCCCCTGTCGTCTTCACTCTCAGGGCGCAGGCCTGGCATGACTTCAGGTCGTCGTTCACGGTGTCCAAGTGATCTTTCCTCTGTCCTTTCAACAGGTATCCTTAGCCAGTATCCTCTGTCACTGTCATCATCCGAATCACTGTCATTGCTGTCCCTTGTCTCTACTTGTCTTTGTGTGTCTGACATTCTTCCTTGTCTTGGTCTGTCATTCGTTTTCTTCGCAGGGACAGTTCTGGCTGGTGGTGGAGTCATTTCCACGGGCAAATCATTTACCAGCAGTAAGAGATTTCGGTGTAGTGTTCTGGTCTTTTTCTGGTCTCCATGTTCAAGGCAGACAATGTATACTGGACTCTCAGCGAGCTGGCTTTTGACCACGTAGATCGCCTTCTCCCAGTACGATCTCAACTTGCCTGGTCCTCCACGCTGATTGAGGTTTCTCACCAGAACTCTGTCTCCTGACTGCAGCACTACTCCTTTTGTTTTCTTGTCATAAGTTACTTTTCCTCTTGCACTGGACTTTTTGCTATGTTCGCAAGCAATCCGATAGGCTTCAGACATCTTCTCAGCCCATTGCTCCGCGTATCCTCTGGGTGAGTACGGTTCCTCTTTCTTCGTTAACCCAAACAACAGGTCAACGGGGAGGTGTGGATGACGACCGTAGAGGAGGAAAAAGGGTGAGTAACCCGTTGATTCATGTTTGGTACAGTTGTACGCGTGTAACACATGCGGGAGGTGGTCCTTCCACCGCAATTTCTCATTTTCAGTCAATGTCCTCAACATCTGTAGTATGGTCCGATTGAGCCGCTCCGCTGGGTTGCTCTGTGGATGGTAGGGTGATGTTCTAGAGTGGCCGACCCCAGACAGCCGTTGCAGTGCTTGGAACAGTTTATTCTCAAATTCTCGACCCTGGTCGTGATGTAATTTCGAGGGATAACCGAATTTGGGTATAAAGTCATTAAAGATACGCTCTGCAGCTGTTTTCCCACTCTTGTTCTTGGTGGGGTATGCCTGGGCAAACCTTGTGAAATGGTCGATCACCACTAGGATATATTCATACCCTCCACGACTGGTTTCCAGATGTAGATAGTCGATACACACAAGTTCTAATGGGAAGTTGGAGGTAATGCTGCCCATGGGAGCTCGGACATGGGTGACCGGCTTCTTAGACTTGATACAAGGACATCTTCGGGTCACATATTCTTCAATCTCTCTGGACATGAAAGGCCAGTAGAATCTTTCTCTTGCGAGGTGGATCACTCTTTCTGTTCCAACATGACCCATCTCATTATGTAGATGTTTCAGGGCAAGTGTTCTATATTTTACAGGGAGGACCAACTGTTGGTATTGATTGGTCTTTCTGTAAAGGAGATCATTTTCAATATGTAATCTGCTCCATTCATGAAGTAGCTTTCGGGTTGCTGCGCTTACGGTTCTTCGTACGTCGTCTGACAATTTCGTGTTCGACTCTTTCAACTCCCTGATCGTGTTGATGGCTTGGTCCTCTTTTTGGGCCTTCACCAGTTCATCGTGACTGATTGTTTGTAGGTGTGGGTGAGACTGCTGGTTTGAGTCTGGGGACGCGATGTTGAGCGCCGCAACCCATGCCACGTCTTTCCTTTCAGCTGCTTGGCTTCCTTCCCACGTTGCTCGTACTGCTTCATTAGAGAGCTCTTCTGTGCAGGTCCTTTCATATCTCTCCATATCCAGGGGAAGGCGGGAAAGTGTGTCTGCATCTATGTTGGACTTTCCGGGTCTGTATTTGATGTCAAACCGGAAGTCTGCCAGTTCTCCAACCCACCGATGACCGACTGCATTGAGCTTGGCCGTACTCATTACATAGGTCAACGGGTTGTTGTCGGTGTAGATAGTAAAGTGTGGGGCATAATACAGGTAGTCACGGAATTTCACACACACAGCCCATTTCAATGCAAGGAACTCCAGTTTCCCACTGTGCATATGGTAATTTCGTTCGGCTGGTGACAATGTTCTTGACCCGTACCCGATGACTCTCAGTTTTCCATCTTGATGTTGATACAGAACAGCTCCCAGGCCTTGGTCGGAGGCATCCGTGTGCAACCTGAAGGGTAGGTTGAAATCAGGATATGCCAAGACAGGGGGGTTTGTGAGAAGGTCAATTAGTTGTTCAAGTGCTCTCTGCTGTTCCGTGGTCCACTCTATGGGCTCTCTGGAGGGCAACTGGGGGCGTTTGATGTTCTTACTCCGCGCTGGGGCTGGGGTCTTTCCTGGCTTGATTTGGAGTAGCTCGTAGATGGGTCTGGCAATTCGGGAAAAATCCTGAATGTATGAACGGAAATATCCCAGGAATCCTGTTATTTTCCTCACTTCGCCGACAGTTCTGGGTGTCTTACTTGACAGGGCTTTCACGGCTTCAATGTCTCGTGGGTCTATCTTGACCCCTTCTGCTGACACAAGGCGACCCACGTATCTGACTTCTTGCTTGAAGAGGTCACACTTCTCAGGTCTCAATTTCACTCCGTGACGTTGAAGGGCTTGGAGAACCTTGCGGAGGGTCTCTACATGTTCTTCAAATGTCTTTGCGTAAGATCAAGATACGGGATACAGCATTCGTCCCTGAGGGGACCTAGCATCTCCTCCATGCTCCGTTGGAACGTTGCAGGGGCATTCGAGAGTCCAAATGGGATGCGCACCCACTCGTAAAGACCCCAAGGAGTGATGAAGGCGGTGAAGGGTCGTGAACCCTCGGCGACGAAGCCCTGGTGGTAGGCTTTCCCTTGGTCTAGGATACTAAACCAGGTATAGCCTCCAAGCGTGTCAGTCAGGTCTTGTATTCTAGGTAGTGGATGACGATCGGGCACAGTCTTTTTGTTCAGGAGGCGGTAGTCGATGCATAGCCGTAGGCTGCCGTCCTTCTTTCTGACGCAGACTACTGGGGCAGAATATGGAGACTTTGACTTGACTATCCAACCTTTCATTAACAGTTCCTGTATGTACTCTTTTACTTCTTTAAACAGTGGCTTTGGTACTGATGAGTACGTCTTCTGGACCGGGACAGTATCATGGAGAGCGATTGTCATCTGCAGGCTCGGGATGCACCCAATGTCACCACTGTCTTGTGCAAAGGACCCAGCCTCTTCACAAAGCATCCGGTTGACTATTGTCTGTTGTTCGTCGTCGAGGTGACTGAGATCGACGGGGGGTTTGAACAGGATGGAGCTGGGCACAGCCGACGTTGTAGCAGCACGGTTGGGGGGTACCGTGGGCTGGGAGATTTCAGGTGAGTAGGTTGGGATGGGGGTTTGCCGTGGGGAGTCTGTCGTGATGACTTTCCCAACACAATGGATGCTGCCCAGAGCTGTCTTCCTGGAGAGAGTGACGTTATGCCTTGTGTTGTTTCCCACAGGCACGGTGACATACGGCTTCCTGGGGTTTTGCGCTTGCAGCAGGCCTTCTCCAACATCCAGTTCTGCCAGCGCTAAACTGCTGTCATCTGGTTCGAACAGGAAGGTGGGGTCAGACAGGTCCACGTGGGGGGGGATTTGGCACTTGACCCAGGCCACTTGACCGGCGGGGATGACAGTGGCTTGTTTACCTGTTCGTAGGCGACCAACCTGGATAGGGGGTCTGTCAGTCTGGATATAACTCACCAGGAGTTCTGCCTTCTCGGCTGGTATCACCATGGCGTTACAGAGCAGGCTGGTGAGAGTTGGGATCAGTCTTCCAGGTTGTTCTTGTATCATCACTTCCAGCACATTAAAACCCAGTAGGGGTCTCTCAAGGACAAGGCTGCTTACAAGGAAAGGCACAGTGATTGACAGGTTAGGATCTTCATTCCCCTTTAAGTTCACCGTAAGGGCCACCCAACCATCAAATGGGAGGACCTCACCGTTTACCGCGTAGACTTTCAACTCCTCTTCTTCTTCGATGATTTCGCTAAGGGGTCTGACTGGCATGTCAGGTAAGTATCTATTCTTCCAAGTTCTGTCAATCATGCTTACTTGGGCCCCTGTATCAAGCAGGGCTTGGACTGCTAAACCGTTTAGGTTACAATGGGTGAGAGCTCTTCTCCCTACGAGCTTGGCGAGGCATTCACTCTTAGTGTTTGGTAAATTAGGGGGGTCTGTGTGCTTCTGTATCTGGTTTACCGTCTTGGTTCCTGTTCTAGGTGCAGTTTTCTCCTCTCTTACTCTTTCCTTCTCAGGCTCACTAGTACGACGGTTGTCAGGTTGGGACAGTAAAGGGGAACCGGTCACTGGTTGTCCTCTTGCAGTGACCGGCCTCAGTTTCCCTGACGCGGTGGTCTCTTTTGACAGCCTAACGCTCTATGGCCTTCTTCGCCACAATGGAAACAGTGAGGGCAATTAGGTAAATTCTGTGCTACACATTTGCTACAGCCATATGGCCTGTCCCTCTGCCTATTTATCCTCCCTGTTCTGACCTGGGGTGGTTGTTGCAGGAGATCCACTAGATTGGTAAGTTTCTCTACTTTCTCTGTTAACTGCTGGATCGGGTCTAGTTTAAGTTTCTTTCCTGTATTTTCTTCCCTAGTGGGGGGGGGGGGGCACTGTGCTCCCTTCACCTCAGCACCTGCACTATGTACATGGGGGGGTCTATTGCGATTGGTAGGCCCTAACCGTCGCTGTCTTTCACTCTCATCGCTCATGACCTTTTTCATCTGTCTGAGAATGGCCTCATCAGGTACTCTGTCTTCAAGTAAGGGTTTGAGTTCCCTACGAATGTCATCATGTTTGTGTCCTAAACCTTGATATACAGTGTGGAGAAAGACATCCTGAACGGTTCGTTCGTTGTACTTAACGTCAGTAGCAGCATATTTTGATGCTAGTAAAATCTTCTGCTTGAGTCCTATGACTCTATACAAAAACTGCTGTGGTGTTTCACTATCCTTTTGCTTTGTACACATGAGTTCTTGAAACAACTCGGTATTACTTTGTTCACCGAGGTGAGAATGGAGAAAACCCTTCAGCTCATCGATAGTCAAATCGTCTTTTACCATTAACATATCCTTAAAGCTGCCAGCTTTGATCACTCTCAAGACTGCTCTAACAACCTCTGCATCGCTGAATTGCTCCTTCAGACCTTCGTCGATCTGTTTGCAGACACTGTTGTAACTAATGTCTGATCCCTGGTCTCCTATCTGACCTCCCTGGAGCTTAAACTCCCTGCGGTGAAGGTACGACAGTTCTCGTAAAGATATTAGTTTATCTGGCGACACACCAGGGGTTTCCTGTTTACTTTCGGTGTCTGTTACACTCTTATTCAATGGCACAGCCTGAGCTGTGGGTGGTGGTACACTGGGCAGGCACTGTAAAACCTGGTTGCTTACTTTTGGAGTGGGCACACCCTCAATGGTTTCACTTACATCATAAAAGACGCTAACGGGGTCGACTGGTACTGCATCACTTTGACTGGTGGACCGTAGGCCCTCGGTTTTACCCTCTTCTAGACCCACCACCTCACTCTGCATAAGTCCATCAGTTACATCTTTTATCTGTAATAAATAAGACAACCCTGTATCCTCTAACTCCAGTAAAACCTTACTGTACAGGTAGTCGTTGATAAAGTTGAAGCACCCCTCCACGTCGTCTACGGTAAGGTGGGTTCGGTCAGACGTCTCCAGTCCTGGTATCAGTTCCAATGCCTCGGCAATGCGAAACAGTTCATCCGCAGGTAGAGTGAGCAGGCTCTTCTTGATGTCCCACACCAAGCTTTTCCTCTCGCTGTCCCCCATGGCTGCTTCCCGATTCCTCGCACTTGGCTCTCAGTTCAGGATCACTGTGACGACTTTCCGTGGTGGGTGGATCTCCTCTACACGACACCGGCCTTCCTTCTCGTCAGGTAGAGTAGTGGACGTAGTCTCGTTGTCATCTGGCATCAGATGAGGCACTTCACTGCTGTCGATACTGCGCAGATCAATCCCTCATTCGACGACCTTTACACCGGGCGTTGGTTCCTGGTTCATCGGGTCGCGGTTGGTCCAGGTGTCAAGATATCTGGATCAGCTCCCATCCAGCAGGTGGCGCTGATCCCGGACGAGCCCCCAATAAACTGTTACAGGTACCAGGATATGGCACCTGATAGCAGATATATGTTCAACCTATGAAACAGGTTGTAGTTAATCATTTGACAAAGGAAAGGTGCAGACACGATGTTATTGACTCTGGCTCCTCCCGGTTGTATATTTCAACAACATTTATTCATTCAATAGAATAATCAATCAATCATCATCATCATTGTATCATCATTGTATCATCATTGTATCATCATTGTATAATCATTGTATCATCATTGTATCATCATCCAGTTCAATTAGTTACATTACTTCAATACATTCAATTATAATCCCATACTTGTTATTAATTCAAAAGCATCTTCATCATTGCAACACACATTCTACCCTTTTAGGATACCCTGGTTCACTTCAATAGCATTTTCCTTTTAAATGTAGTTATCCAGTATTATATACTGTACATTGTGATTACTTATGTCTTTATACATATTTGGCGTCTTAAATATAAGCACGTGAGAAGAGAAACATTATCCTGTTAACCTCTGTCTAGACATGTCTAGGCATGTTGGAAGGGACCATAGTATGTCTTTTAACCAACACTGTCATTCTCATTGTCTGTCAAACAATTCCTTAAATCACCAATAAGTGTTACCTTTATCATCAGTCACTTATCATCAGTCATATCCACTATTCTCTAGTATACCGAAATACCTCCACACCTCAGTGTTATCCATAGTTGTGTTCCTGTCTCAAGTTCTATTGAAACTCAAATGTGCACTGAAAGTACATTTATATATATATTTGTATCGGGCCGTTCTCAACCCTACTAGGAATTTGCTAAACCGTGACCATGGTATAACTCAAGGGAATAGATTTATATTTACATTTAACTGAGGGCGCAATAGAGAGAGAGAGAGAGAGAGAGAGAGAGAGAGAGAGAGAGAGAGAGAGAGAGAGAGAGAGAGAGAGAGAGAGAGAGAGAGAGAGAGAGAGAGAGAGAGAGAGCATGTGGTACAGCCCCGGTGTTTAGCTACCTTCTTGGTAGGGTAAGCTAAAGTACTTTCCCTCTAACCATCTTGTACACAATATACACATTTACTACACAGCAATTCAACCCAACACAGTATGTATTTCAAAACATAAACCTTTATAATCCCCTTGGAGATACTTAACTTCGACACGTTAGTGCTTAAATGGACAATTGTGTTCCAACACTATTTAAATGTACCAACGAAACGTGGCGCCATCAATAGACGGTCTGCTTCTCAACCACATTACCTGTCGTCTTAAACTTCTTAAACTTGACTCAAACATCGACAATAGTTACTTCATTTGAACCCTCGACATTGCATGTATCCTTGTTAACCTTTATGTGTGTTTTGTAGTATATTACCCACCTATGAAACAGGTTGTAGTTAATCATTTGACAAAGGAAAGGTGCAGACACTGTGAGGTTTCTGTCCTTGCGCTCTCACTCGTTCTGTTCCTTTAACCACCCTCGCTTTGTTTTCATTCATCTTCTGTCAATTGGTTCTATCCCCTCGTTCACACGTTTCTCCCCGTTGACGTCATCAGAGACGTCGCTGATTGGTTCTCTCACTTCCCCACGCTTTTCAATCACATTCCCCAGCTGTCACTGCTTTCTCCCCGTTGACGTCATCAGAGACGTCGCTGATTGGTTCTCTCACTTCCCCACGCTTTTCAATCAATCGATCCCTCATTATTTATACCCCGTTTTTCCCCACCCTAAGTTGTTGGATCGTCTTGTTTTGTCGCCTTGATTTGTCTCTGGATGTTTTTCCCCGTCGCTGCTGCTGCTGCCTTTTTCTCTGTGCTGTTCTCCAGGAATTCCTAGAAGCCTTCGCTTGGATACCTGCTCCCGTGGCGCGCGCTCGCCTCCACTGTTGTTCCAGTTCCAATTACGCATCTCGTCTGGGTGAGTTATCTTTTTGACTGTTCTTGACCTATTCCATTTTTCGTGTGTAAACTTACACTGAAGACTACCACCTTTTTGTCAAACAGTCACTCACCCAGCCATTATCTATTTTTGCGTATTCCTTTATGGAATAATATTTTGGGATCAACCATCTCCCTCTGTGTGCTTGCTCACACCGAAGATATTATTTCACAATTGGACTGTGTGTTTACATGAAGATATTCACTGTGTGTTTGTTCACACCGAAGATATTATTTCACAATTGGACTGTGTGTTTACATGAAGATATTCACTGTGTGTTTACATGAAGATATTCACTGTGTGTTTACATGAAGATATTCACTGGGACTGTGTTTGGATTTAGCTCACTGTGTTGTTAACACGAAGAGTTTCACTTGGGCTGTTTTTGGAAATGTGCTCTCTGTGTTGTTAACACGAAGAGATTCACTTGGGCTGTGTTTGGAACTGTGCTCACTGTGTTGTTAACACGAAGAATTGTACACCCTGTTCTCCTGCTCGTTTAAGACTGCTCTGTCACTGACTCGTTCCCTCTCTCCCTCTCTCGGTCTCGCCACAACATCTGAGAACCCGCCGAGAGGATTCTGCAGAGCGGTTCAGAAGTCAACACCTGCTTCCCAAGACAACCCTCACGGGAGAAGCTGCAGAGCAGCAGAACTTTGCCCCTTGATCATTGTACCTGTCTTGTTTGACTTGCTTTCCCTGTTTCTCTTATTCTTAGTACCAAATAAACAAGCCCTCGTATTTGGCAACTCTGAATCCTACTCTCTTGTGTCGTTGCGTTTGGGGTCGGTGTCAAACCATAACATTACGATCCAACCAACAATATGACGACCCCAGCCGACACAGAGAGGGTCAAGACCGCACTTGCTATTCAAGTCGAGTTGACCAGGGATCACGGTCTCCAATTAGAGCGGGCTGCGGCTGCGGTGCAAGACCTCAGGGACCAGGTCTTGCCTATGCAGGGTTCTATGACCGCTATGGCGGGACAACAGTCCGAGATTCTCGCTCAGCTTAACTCGCTGGGCAACGCCGTTAACACTTTTCATCTCTCATACCCTTCAGGAACATTCCCCGCAGCCCCAGCAGATCTCGCACCTCGGGAACCCCATCTCTCCGTCCCACGGCTGTTCGACGGTAATCCCGAGGAGTGTGCCACATTCATCATGCAATGTGAGTTGGTTTTCCGTCATCAACCAAGCCGTTTTTCTGCTCATGGGTCCCGAGTGGCTTATATAACCAACCTACTTTCAGGCCATGCTGCCCAGTGGGTCACTTCCTCCTGGGCAATGGAGGCAGATTTTTTGTTCTCCTACCCAGACTTCGTGGCGGAGCTCCGCAGAGTGTTCCACCATCCAGCCCGAGGTCTGGACCCTGGAGCCCGGTTGGGGACCTTCCGACAAGGGAGCAGCAGGGTGACGGACTATGTCATGGAGTTCCGATTGGCGGCGGTGGAGAGCGGATGGAACGAGCCTGCTCTTCGCCTAACCTTCATAAGGGGGCTCAGTGACGCAGTTCGGGACCAGCTCGCTACCAGGGAGGTGCCCGACTCCCTCGAGGAGCTGTTTAGCCTTGTCATCCGTATTGACGGACGCCTCCTGGAGAGAAGGCACGAGAGGACCCGACTGTCACCTCCTGAGGCACCCCGGACTCCTGGACGCCCCGTCCCCAACACTACTGATGGTAACAGGCTTCCCCGTCCGGTGCGCAAGGAGGAACCCATACCACTGGGACGCTCTCGTCTGAGCCAGGTGGAGCGTCAGGCAAGGCTCAGGTCCGGTCTCTGCCTCTACTGCGGAGGTACGGGACACTTTCTCGCCGACTGCCCTATCCGGCCAAAAGATCGGGCTCACCAAGACCCCGGGAGATCCTGGTGAGCCGTTTTTCCCAGTCCCAGCGCCGCGCACCACCTGACCATCTGATGAGCGTCACCCTGGCCTGGGGGGACCAACGTGCCACGGTGGAGGCCCTCATCGACTCTGGGGCAGACGAGAACTTCCTCGACTTCGAGTTTGCCACCCAAGCCAACATACCTCTTGAGGCCCTTGTGAGGCCCTTGGAGATCTTTTCGTTGGACCAACACCGCCTGGCCGACATCTCTCAACGCACCGGCCCAGTCGTGCTGACCATCGCTGGGAACCACGTCGAGAGAATCCAGTTCCTCATTACTCAATCCCCCCTTGTCCCGGTGGTCCTGGGTAGGCCCTGGCTCGCGCTGCACAAGCCCCACATCGCCTGGTCCTCCGGTACCATCAGGGGCTGGAGCTCCTCCTGTCACGCCCGCTGTCTGCAGGCGGCGTCCTGTCCCCCGCCCCGGAGACCGGCTGGTGAGTTGCCCCCGGACCCCTCGTCCATTCCTCCCGAGTACCACGACCTCATGGAGGTATTCAGCAAGACCAGGGCTCAGGCCCTTCCACCTCACCGCCCCTATGACTGCGCCATCGACCTCCGCCAAGGGGCTCCCCTTCCCGGCAGCCGCCTCTACAGTCTGACTGTCCCGGAGAAGAAGGCGATGGATCTCTACATCTCTGAGTCATTGGAAGCAGGACTCATTCGGCCTTCCTCCTCCCCGGTGGCAGCCGGGTTCTTCTTTGTTGGTAAGAAGGATGGAGACCTGCGGCCCTGCATCGACTATCGTCAGCTCAACGAGATCACCATCAAGAACAAATACCCCCTACCTCTCATGAGCTCCACCTTCGAGCCACTGACCCAGGCCTCGTTCTTCACCAAGCTGGATCTCCGAAGTGCCTACCATCTTGTCCGTATCCGTGAGGGCGATGAATGGAAGACCGCCTTCAAGACCCCCAGGGGCCACTATGAGTACCTTGTGATGCCGTTCGGCCTCACCAACGCCCCGGCGGTATTCCAGGCACTCATGAACGATGTCCTCCGTGACATGCTGGAGGTGTTCGTGGTGGTGTACCTGGACGACATTCTTATCTTTTCCAGGACCCTCGAGGAACACATCCTGCATGTTCGCCGGGTGCTGGAGCGCCTCCTCCACAATCGGCTCTTCGTCAAGGCGGAGAAGTGCCGTTTCCACTCCAACTCCGTCGAGTACCTGGGCTTCATCGTTGAGAAGGGCTTGACCCGAGCGGATCCTCGCAAGATCCAGGCTGTGGAGGATTGGCCGGAACCCACCACTCGGAAGGAGTTACAGAGTTTCCTCGGGTTCGCCAACTTCTACCGAAGGTTCATCCGGAACTACAGTCAAGTGGCGGAGCCTCTTACCAAGCTGACCTCCCCCGCTCTGCCGTTCGACTGGTCCCCAGCGGCATGCGCTGCGTTCCGCTCCCTCAAGAGAAGGTTCACTTCCGCCCCTATCCTGCTCCACCCTGACCCCAAGAGACAGTTCATCGTGGAGGTGGACGCCTCGGATTCTGGTCTGGGCGCTGTCCTATCCCAACGTTCTCCTTCCGACCAGAAGGTACATCCTTGCGCCTTCTACTCGCGTCGCTTCCTCCCCGCCGAGAGGAACTACGACACCGGCAATCGGGAGCTACTGGCGGTTGTGGCTGCGCTGGAGGAGTGGCGTCATTGGCTAGAGGGTGCCGAGGAGCCTTTTACCATCTGGACGGACCACAAGAACCTAACGTTCATCCGCGCTTCCAGGCGCCTCAACGGTCGGCAGGCGAGATGGGCCAGTTTCCTCAGTCGGTTCGACTTCTCGCTGACCTTCCGCCCCGGTTCCCGCAACACGAAGGCCGACTCTCTGTCCCGGATGCACTCCAAGGGGGCTCCACCCTCTGAGGTCCCATCTCCCATCATCCCGGAGGCCCGAGTGGTTGGAGCCATCACCTTGGGCATCGAGGGTGTGGTGAGGCGTGCCCTTCGCTTCCAACGTGCTCCAAGCAACGTCCCTAGGAGCCGTCTCTTCGTCCCCGACTCTGTCCGGTCCCAGGTACTGCTGTGGGGCCATACCAGCCGGTTCGCCTGCCACCCAGGCGTCCATCGCACGTTCTCCTTCCTGGCTCGTCGTTTCTGGTGGCCCACCATGCGGAACGACGTCAAGGAGTTCGTATTGGCCTGCGCGGTCTGTGCCCGCAGCAAGGCCTCTCACCAGGCACCCTCCGGGCTCTTGCAGCCCCTTCCCGTTCCAAGCCGTCCATGGTCACATGTGGCGCTCGACTTCGTCACTGGACTACCCTCCTCCCAGGGGAACACCTGCCTTCTGACCGTGGTGGATCGATTCAGCAAGGGGGTCCACCTCGTGGCCCTCTCCAAGCTTCCCTCAGCAGCCGAGACGGCGGACCTCCTGACGCACCACGTGTTCCGCCTTCACGGCTTTCCCCAGGACATCGTCTCTGACCGGGGGCCCCAGTTCACCTCCCAGGTATGGCGGGCTTTCTGCAAGGGATTGGGGGCAACGGTCAGTCTCTCCTCTGGCTATCATCCCCAGACAAACGGGCAGACGGAGAGGATGAACCAGAGCGTGGAGTCTGCTCTTCGGTGTGTGGCAGCCGAGAGGCCGGCATCCTGGAGCCGTTTCCTTCCCTGGGTTGAGTACTCCATCAACTCAATGGTCAGTTCCGCCACCGGCCTCTCCCCTTTTGAGGCCTCCCTGGGCTACCAGCCCCCTCTTTTTCCCGCACAGGAGACGGAAGTGGCAGTTCCCTCCGTGCAGGTCCACCTCGACCGCTGCCGTCGAGTTTGGGAGATCACCAGGACCGCGCTGCTCCGAACGTCTGAGCGCGCCTGTCGTGGTGCCGACCGGCGCCGGGTTCCCGCGCCGACTTACCGCCCTGGGCAGAGGGTGTGGCTCTCCGCGAAGGACCTCCCGCTACGGTCCTCGGCCAAGAAGCTCAACCCCCGCTTCGTCGGGCCTTTCGAGGTCCTGAAAGTACTCAGTCCGGCGGCCCTGCGCCTGAAGCTTCCTGCATCCATGCACATCCACCCCGTGTTCCATGTCTCCCGGGTTAAGCCCGTCTCCCTCTGTCCCCTTATGCCTCCAGCTCCTGATCCGCCGCCTCCTGTGCTAGTGGATGGTCACCCCCAGTGGCAGGTCCGCCGGTTGATGGGCGTTCGTCGGCGGGGCCGGGGGTTCCAATACCTGGTGGACTGGGAGGGTTACGGCCCTGAGGAGCGTAGCTGGGTCTCCCGGCAGCTCATCGTGGATCCCGGCTTGATCACCGACTTCCATCGGGCCCATCCTGACGAGCCGGGTCGGCCTGGTCGCCGGGTGGCTCCCGTGGAGGGGGGGGTACTGTGAGGTTTCTGTCCTTGCGCTCTCACTCGTTCTGTTCCTTTAACCACCCTCGCTTTGTTTTCATTCATCTTCTGTCAATTGGTTCTATCCCCTCGTTCACACGTTTCTCCCCGTTGACGTCATCAGAGACGTCGCTGATTGGTTCTCTCACTTCCCCACGCTTTTCAATCACATTCCCCAGCTGTCACTGCTTTCTCCCCGTTGACGTCATCAGAGACGTCGCTGATTGGTTCTCTCACTTCCCCACGCTTTTCAATCAATCGATCCCTCATTATTTATACCCCGTTTTTCCCCACCCTAAGTTGTTGGATCGTCTTGTTTTGTCGCCTTGATTTGTCTCTGGATGTTTTTCCCCGTCGCTGCTGCTGCTGCCTTTTTCTCTGTGCTGTTCTCCAGGAATTCCTAGAAGCCTTCGCTTGGATACCTGCTCCCGTGGCGCGCGCTCGCCTCCACTGTTGTTCCAGTTCCAATTACGCATCTCGTCTGGGTGAGTTATCTTTTTGACTGTTCTTGACCTATTCCATTTTTCGTGTGTAAACTTACACTGAAGACTACCACCTTTTTGTCAAACAGTCACTCACCCAGCCATTATCTATTTTTGCGTATTCCTTTATGGAATAATATTTTGGGATCAACCATCTCCCTCTGTGTGCTTGCTCACACCGAAGATATTATTTCACAATTGGACTGTGTGTTTACATGAAGATATTCACTGTGTGTTTGTTCACACCGAAGATATTATTTCACAATTGGACTGTGTGTTTACATGAAGATATTCACTGTGTGTTTACATGAAGATATTCACTGTGTGTTTACATGAAGATATTCACTGGGACTGTGTTTGGATTTAGCTCACTGTGTTGTTAACACGAAGAGTTTCACTTGGGCTGTTTTTGGAAATGTGCTCTCTGTGTTGTTAACACGAAGAGATTCACTTGGGCTGTGTTTGGAACTGTGCTCACTGTGTTGTTAACACGAAGAATTGTACACCCTGTTCTCCTGCTCGTTTAAGACTGCTCTGTCACTGACTCGTTCCCTCTCTCCCTCTCTCGGTCTCGCCACAACATCTGAGAACCCGCCGAGAGGATTCTGCAGAGCGGTTCAGAAGTCAATACCTGCTTCCCAAGACAACCCTCACGGGAGAAGCTGCAGAGCAGCAGAACTTTGCCCCTTGATCATTGTACCTGTCTTGTTTGACTTGCTTTCCCTGTTTCTCTTATTCTTAGTACCAAATAAACAAGCCCTCGTATTTGGCAACTCTGAATCCTACTCTCTTGTGTCGTTGCGTTTGGGGTCGGTGTCAAACCATAACAGACACGATGTTATTGACTCTGGCTCCTCCCGGTTGTGAGGCTGAGATTGCCTCGTGCGTTCCTAAGCACACAGTAACGGGTCCCTGGAAGGCGAAGTCACTAAACACCAGTCCTATACCGCCACCTATTGACCAGATTATGTTAATGTCTCCCATTACATATAAATGACTCTTCTAACTTGTTTCTGATGGAGGTAATCCTGTACCCATATGTTCACACTGTTTTGACACATAATCTAAAGATATTAACATGATACCACTTCTAGTGGGCATCACACATGCAACGCAACACTTTCTATTGTTAAAACATCTGCATTTTTTCAAAAGACTTCATGCCCACCTCACCCCCCCCCCCCCCCCCCGAGACAAGTCTCAACGTGTGTTTATTGTTGACCTGAGAGAACCTGTCCCGACGTGAAAGCGTTGTTTCGGAAGCTGCTGTGATATTTAATCATTTGTATTATTCTGCCGTTAGCAAGGAAACCACCAGCGTCTTATGAACTTGTTGGCTGTTATCCACACGCGAGTTGCAATACTTTCCCCTAAAGACACGTACAGCTCCCCACACATGGAACCATTTGTTTGCTGGTGATTACTGACAGTGTTTTGATAACATTTGTCTCCCTCAGGTCGTCCTCCTCCTCCCCGGTGAACTGGGACGCTCGTTTCCGTCTCCATGGTGATGTCGCGTTCATCTGAAAGGGGACACAGCGGAACTAACGGGGAACGATCCCCGGTTCTAGATTTCATTCCGTTGAAAGGGGCGATCGAATGAATCCATGATGGTAAGGAGAACGCGGTTTCGTCGGGAAATCAGCAGAAAATAGGTAGATTTGTCGTCGAGCATGAAAACATTGCATGTCGTCTCCCCGTTTGAAACGAGCTTCCAGTGCAAAATGAGCTGAGTGGTGGAATCTGTGCTGTGTTGTGTTACTGACTGTGCTGCCTTGCTTCTGTGCTGTTTTGGTGTCATATGAATTGTTTATTTTCTTTTTATTGTGTAGTGTGTGTGAGAGGCATGTGATGTCAGATAGAGTGAAGCACATATATATGTTGGTTTGATTGATTGATTGAAAACTTTATTAACAGATTGCAGAATGGGTACAATACAGTACAGCTCAATACACACAATTGTTAAGGGGATGCAGACCAGAGAAAGACTTTCGTCTTGTTTACATCAGGGTCCCCCATTTTCAATTCATCAGGACATATATGACATACATGACATACAGATATTCAGTACTGCTACATTTATGACATACCAGATTTGCAAATACAGTACTGTTTGTGATTCAGAAGGAGTTAAGAAAAGGGAGTATATACATTTGACGTAGAAACTGTACATTGGAGGAGGTTGGGTGGGGTTGTGTGGGGGGGGGTTGGGTACATTGGGATATTGTCAACCATACTGGGTAATTTACATTGGAGGTGGTTGGGGGGGGGGGGGGGGAGAAACACTGTATAAACAAGCAAAACTGTACATTGAGGGGGGGGGGGGAGACACTGTACAAACAAGCAAAATTGTACATTGGACTGTTGACAACCATACTAGGTAAGTGACTGTACATTGGAGGGGGTTGGGTTAGGACATTTACAGGGGCCAGTTTTGAATTGCAGTCTCCCGTAGGTGTCCCTTGAGAGTGGTTTTGAAAGTGGGTAGTGATCCACATTCCTTTACAGCTTTGGGTAGGGCGTTCCACATTGATGTGGCATAATTGCGAAACGTGTTTAGTCCCCTATTTGAGCCGAATCTGGGTTTAACATGATTTGTGGCGCTCCCTCTGGTGTTGTGATCGTGGTATTCACTGACCTTTGGGAAGTATTTTGACATGTACATGGGTACCTTGGTCGTGTAGTGTATCTTGTAGACCAGGCCCATTGCAAGTTGCTGTACTCTGTCGTCTACTCTAAGCCATCCTAGGTTGTCAAAGTGTGCAGGGGTGAGGTGGGTTCTAGGAGTAAGGTCAAGCAGTAGTCTGACCAGTTTGTTTTGAGATGTTTGTAATTTTGTTTTTAGCGCCTTTGAGGTGCTTTGGTACTGTAACTGAGGGGTACAATTCCCTGACTGTATTACTAGATATGATACTTACTACCACTACCTTTGTACTTAATATTCGGCCACCCAGTACTTGGCATAAATATATTATGATGAACACTGTCACGTAGATGAAACGGATCCAACACAAATGTACGAATTAGAAATAGGTCTTTATTTCTACACAGCGATGGTGTGTAGAGCAAGCACTTAATCAAATCAATCACATTTATGAATGGGAATTAGTATGCACTTTTATGGCAAGAGTATTCATCGGTATATCAATAGAGAATGTCCAATCTCTGAAGGCGCAGGTGGTACATATACGACCTGGAATAGTTAAGGAATAACAGCAATGATACTTTAATGATTATAGACTGGATACACTAGGAGGGGTTAATCCGGTCGCTTGTAAGCCGACAGGAGTAGGAAGGGGGGGGGGGGGTAGAATCCGGCTGCCTCATCCGGCCAAGGGTATCCCAGGTGAACCCACTGTAGTGCCGTTCAATGCGCCGGCGATCCTTGGACCGCAGATGAAAGCAGATGGACTCTTTGTGGGCCGGCGTCCTCCGGTCCACGGAGGAGAGACGTGAAGCGACCTCGTCTTGCAGAGCGTCTCCTCACCTTGCGTCCTCTCCAGGGGGGGGGGGTTCCAACACACGGCAGTGTCGGGGGTCTTTATCCATGGAATAATCAACGTATACAAAGCATAATCCGTGCCTGGGAAGGCGGGCTGTCGTCGGTAGAATAATCCGGTATACAGGTCCACTCGCTCGTCGGCTCTGGGGCTCCTCGGGTGCAATCTCACATGGGGTCGATCATCCTGGATAAGCAACCAGTTTTCTGCCCGAAACGATGGGGTGCTGACTACGGTAGTATTCTCACCGCACGAAGCACTATATATTAACAGACTATTATTAGCTTAATAGACTACGTCCAACTCGACGATATAGTGCCAAATATGACTATTCAAATATTAATATACACGATGTCTCAATACCGATGGTAGGCCGAACTTGGCCTTACTCCCACACGTGGCGTCGCGGGGAGGCTTTACGTCTGTCACTCTATTGGAGGGTAAGAAACTGGACTGAAAAGGGAAGTCCTACTTTAGTAGCGCAGTATATATACGCACTATGAACAAATAGTCCCATTAGTGGTGCGGTAGCCAGATTCCTACGCGGAACTAGGACTTGTTCGTACATGTTGAGCGGTACGTTTGAACTGGGTCTGGGGGGTATGGCAGCCTGGCACCAAGGTCTCGACCAATAGTAGAATGGAGACTATTATGGGATGTTCAGTAGGCTAGAATGGATATTCAATGCATATTGTACAAGGAATATACAAGGGATATCAGGGAATATTAGAGAATATACAAATACAATTAAATATATATATATAATAAATATATATATTCGGTTTAATCTGGCCCTTCACAACAGCCACCCCCTGATTGGTCCCAGACCTAATCAGTTAAGCAGAGACAGATTAATCGCGTTGTCTATTTACACATAAGGGTTTGCTGTAGGGGTCAGTCAACTTCACAAAGTCATAGGGTTATAGGGTCATGGTCATCATCGATTGGGTCTGGGAGTCGGGGCAGTTCTATGAGCCTCGCCACGGGACGGGTGTAAGTGCGACCCTGGACAAGCACTTCAGCTGCTCGGACCTTGCCGTCGGCACCGGTGATCACTTTGCTTACGCGGCCGGCCGGCCACATAGCTCTGGGCAGTGATTGATCAATAATCATGACGACTGTTCCTTCTGTCAAATTGTCTCTCTCCTTTACCCACTTCTGGCGGGTCTGTAGAGACGGTAGGTAGTGCAGTAGGAAACTGCTCCAAAACTTGTCGGCTAATACTTGACTGTACCTCCACATCCGTCGGCCGTTCGCTTCTTCAGGCCGGTACATTGTCTGGGGTAACGCGGGATCTAGCCGCCCCATCAGGAGTGTGTTGGGGGTAACTGGGTCGATATCCGCCACATCACTGGAGACATATCCGAGGGGCTTCGAGTTAAGTACTCCCTCAATCTCCGTGAGGACTGTCATTAGGACTTCTTCCGCCACAGTCTGGGCCCCAAGTACTGCGTACAGGGCTGTCTTTATGGAGCGCACTTCTCGTTCCCAAGTGCCACCGAAGTGGGGTGCGTTTGGGGGGTTGAATTGGAAATCAACCTGTGCTGGAGCGAGGTGGGTCTTAAGTTCTGGGCCCATAGTTTGGAAGCTCTCTCTCAGCTCTCTTTCGCCGCCTTTGAAGTTTGTCCCATGATCGGACAATAGGGTAGACGGTCTTCCTTTCCGTGATGTGAATCTACGGAAGGCCATAAGGAATGAGTCTGTGCTCATGGTCGGGAGAAGCTCGATGTGTATCGCTCTGGTGGTCATGCATTTGAATACAATACCCCACCGCTTCTCGGTTCCTCTTCCTTTCTTTATGTGCAGCGGGCCAAAGCAGTCCATACCCGTTGAGTGGAATGGCTTGTCACCGATTCGGAGGCGACATGGAGGAAGGTCAGCCATCCTTGGTATGCTGGGCTGCGCACGCCACTTGCGGCAGTCTAGACATGTTCGCTGGAAGCGTCGTACCGCCTCTCTTCCTTGTAGGATCCAGTAACGACGTCTGATTTCCGCGAAGACTCTTTCTGCTCCTGCGTGATGTACATCCTCATCGTATTTCTTTATAATCAGCTCTGTGACCTTGTGTCGGCTGTTCAATACGATCGGGTATTTAATGTCATCCGGTAGATTGGGGGCTCTGCGTAGGCGACCACCCACTCTGATGAGGGTATGAGCGTCGCTCTCGGGGGCCAGATGAATTAATCTGCTGTCGGATGGGACAGGCTTTCCTCCCTGTAGACAGGCCAATTCATCGGGGAACGAGTCTCTCTGGGCTCGCTGCAGTAGAAGCAATTTAGTTAGCTGCTGACATATCAGCGGGGGACTTGCACTCCGGGTGGTACCGCAGGAATGTTCTTTGTTGTGCACTCTCTATGGACGTGCAATCGTCTATGTTAAGGTCGGTGGAGGCTACGGTGCTCAATCCACAGAACACAGACTTCTTATTTTCCACCTCCTCTGGACTTGCTTCCCTCGGGATAGGCATGGGCCACTGTCCTTCCGGGAGTCTTAGGAATGCGGGGCCGTCACTGTAAGCATTGTGACGGGTGAGGTCATCTAGGGGGATCCCCCGGGTGATGACGTCAGCTGGGTTCTGTTTTGTATCAACGTAGCGCCACTCTGTTTCTCCGGTTAACTCTTCGGTTAAGTCTTGAATCTCGGTGACTCTGACTCCCACGAAGACTTTGTACTTGCATGAGTCCGATTTGATCCAGGCGAGTACTGTCGTGGAATCTGACCACAGGATTGTTCTAGACACCGGTATGGTGAGCTCACGTTGGATGAGCGTGGCTAGGTGCGCTCCGGCTAGGGCTGCGCAGAGCTCTAGACGTGGGATAGATTGTTGCTTGCGTGGGGCTATTCTCGAGCGGGCGAGGACAAATGCTGTGTAGATCTCTCCCCCCTTTTCTTGGGCCCGCAAGTAGGCTACTGATCCGTATGCGACCTCTGAGGCGTCACTGAAGACGTGTAAGTCCATTTTACATGTCTCTGGCCTCACCGTGGGTGGGAAGTAGCTTCGGCGCATATTAACGCCTGGGAGTGAGTGGAGCTCCATCTCCCACTCTCTCCAGGTGGATGCAAGGTGTGCGGGAATGGGGTCGTCCCAGCCCTGGTCCTTGTCCCACAATGCTCGTACAATCATTTTTGCCCTGGTGGTGTACGGTAGAATACATCCTAGCGGGTCATATTGTCGGGCGAGTGTTGTGTACACACTCCGTCTGGTGGTCGGCGCCGCCGCCGGCCTTCCCTGCTCCGTAGTCAGGGGCTTGTGTCTGTAGTGAAGCGAATCTGTTTTGAATCGCCACACCAATCCCAGGGTCATCTCCTGGGCTTCTCCCGGGATTGTAGCCATCCAGGTCTCGCTGCTGGCTGCCTTGTCCTCGGAGGAGAGGCTGCGCAGTACTTGCGGATCGCTGCTGGCCCACTGCCTGAGATCAAAGCCGCCTTTGATCAATGAGGCGCGGAGTTTAATCAGGAGAGCCTCGGCTTCTTCCTGGGTTGAAAGGCTTTGTAGACAGTTGTCTACGTAGAAGCTGTTCTTTACGCTGTGTCGGACCTCTTCGTCCGCTGCTGGGTCCTCTGCTACATGTTTCTGTAGTGCAAATGTAGCACAGCAGGGGCTGCACGTCGTTCCGAAGGGGAGGACTTCCCATTGGTAGATGGCTGGGTGCTCATCTCCTGGCTTCTCTCTCCATAGGAACCGTAACAGGGGCTTGTCCTCCTCTACTAATCTCACCTGCAGGAACATTCCTTTAATGTCCCCGCTGATGGCCACCTTTTCCTGGCGGAAGCGGAGTAGAACGCCGAGTAAGGAGGGGCCGAGTGTGGGACCGGGCAGTAACTCTTTATTCAGATTTTGGGATCCGATCTGGTAGCTGCAGTTAAATACTATGCGGTCTTTACCGTTGTGATGGACCTTGTGGTGAGGCACGTACCACGATTCAGTGGTCTGGTCAGCCTCTTTTATGTCCATCTTTGTGACGTGTCCCGCTGTGATGAGCTTCTCAATCTCAGCGCGGTATACACTCTCTTGGGCGGGGTTCTTGGCTAAGCGCCGCTCCGTGTTCAGCAGGTGCCGTTCTGTGGCGTCTGTCTTGGCGTGGAAAGTAGGCATTCCTTCTCGCCGCAGGAGTGGCGTGGCGTATCTCAACACGCCGTTGACCGGGACTCTCTTGGTCCCTGTCTCGAGGAGGTGAATGGCGTAAATGTCATCTTTAGAGCGAATGTCTTTCTTTCCGTTCTTAAAGGGCATTTGTTCCAAGGTCCATAACCGCTCTACGTGTTGCAGGAGTGCGGTTTCTCCCTCCGTGACTCGGGAGTGGAGACATCTAGTGGCTGTACTTCGGTTGAGAGATTTGGCGAGCGGGCCTTGGAGAGTCCATCCCAAACGGGTCTCGACTGCTGCAGGACAGCCTCGGGGTCCGGTATGAACCCGGTCTATCGGGACAATGAGGTCTGCATGGTCGGAGCCTATCAACAGGGTCGGCATAGCATTGTCTATGAGCGGGATCGGTAACTTGCGCAGATGTGCATATTTCTCCATCAGCTTGGCGACGGGGTATGTGTACCGCGACAGTCCTATTTCTTGGCTGGTGAAAGCGTCTGTAATCTGGTACCGTCGCTCAGGCTGGCCGCTTGCTGCGATAGAGAATGAGACATTCTCGCCCTTTATCGTCTTCAAATCTCGTCTTATTGTCCGAATTGTCATTTGGGTTTCGCTTCCCCGCAGCCCTAGCTGGGCCGCAGCGGAGGCGAGCAGAAGGGTCTTCTCTGACCCGTCATCGAGGACGGCGTAAGTGTCCAGGACTTTATTCTGGTAGCTTAGTGTCACACGCACTACTTTTAGGAGTACTCGGGCTCCACTGCTGCTGGCGGGATCGATGTACATGACGCTCGCTTTGCTGCTGGATGGTGCGGGTGAAGGGCGCCGTCTGTTACTGTCGTGAAGTATGTCCAGATGGGCTCCATCGCACTTGGTGCACCTTTTCTTTAAGTGGCATTCGGCTGCCATGTGTGAGCGCGCACAGCGAAAGCAGCGCTTGTTGGACTTTATCCATTGACTTGCTTCCTCCGCGTTCAGCTTGGGGAAGGAGTCACATTGCGCTAGCCAGTGTTCTTTCTCACAGTAGGGGCACACTATCTTCCACTTCTCCGTTCTGGAGGGGGTACTGTGGCTCCTGCTGCTCGGTACTGACTCCGATTGGTGCATCACAGTCACCGATCTTCTTCCATCATTTAGTCGTCTGGTTCCTTCTCTGGAGCCAGGGGTGCTCCGTCCGAATGTATCTAGCCGTAGGCTGCTGACTTCTCTCGCCAGGAAGTCTGCTAGATCGAGGAGGTTCGGTTCGGGGCCATTCGGGTCTCGGTGGTCTCTCTGCCGCCTAAAACGCTCCTGTCGAGCGGGCGGCAGCTTCTCCAAGATCCTTTCCACATTTGAGTTGGCGTAAAGTTCATGCCTCCCCTTCTCTCTCTGCGCTCCCAACATCCCTACCAGGGACTGCACTCTGATGGATAGGTCGTCCAGTGCTCGATTGTCTATTGCTGGGGGTAAGCGGTCGATGTGTCGGATCTCCTGGATCACGTAATCCCATATGCGCCCATACCTCTGGTCCAATGCTACCAGCGCTGCTGTGTATGGGGTGGTGGAAGTCGCGTAGGCGAGCGCTATATTATGTGCGCGGGGTACCTTTAAGTGCTTCAGTAGGATGGCGTATTTGTGGCGTTCATCCAATACATCCACCAACATGGTCTCCAGACACATGCGGAGTTCTGTATACTGGGCCCGGTTCTCTTGGGTGAAGTCGGGTACCATAGGCGTGCCAATGTATGACGCTGACTGTGGATACATCGGCGAGCGTTGGGGGAGAGGCCTCCTAGGCGAGTCTCCTCCCGCTCCTTGGTATGGGCTGGTACCGGCAGTGTACCATGGCCCGCTTGTCCAGGTGCTGTTCCTCGGTGCGGGTCGTGCGTCGTGCTCACCCGGGTATAGAGTCGGGGGTCTGTAGCGCAGCTCCGCGGGAGTATAGCCTGGGCTGTACCGGACCTCCTGGTCCGGTAGAGTACTGTGCTGTCGTCGGGCGTGGTTCTCCTCCTCTTCCTCTTCGTCTTCAGTTAGGTCATCCAGTGCTTGTAGTCTCTGGTTTAGCCTCTCCACAGGATATGCTGCTCCTTCCCGGTTGCTAGGTCTCGCTTGGACCGGTGGGGGGAGGTGGTCTGTGGGGGGTATAGACCTCGTCTGTTGGTCAAGTTCAGGGTTGTTTACTCGGCTAGGGGATGCCGCCCTGGAGGTGTGTCTAGACGAGTTCCTGGAGCCTCTGGCGGAGGGAGAGGGTGTTGTCCGTCTGATCAGCTGTTCTATTAGTTGCGCTTGCTGTCTGTCGCGCTCTGCGTCCCGTAGAGCACCAGCAGCTGCTCGCTGGCTGTCTGCTCGGTCTCGGGCCACATTCTCTTCCCTCTGAATGCGTCTTATTTCTAGACGTATATGCTCTTCTTCGCTCCGCTGCTGGATCTGCAGTCGGTCGCGTTCAGCAGCGGCGTTCAGGCTGATGAGGAAGGCCTGCTGTAGGGTCCTCTCTGCCTCGCTGGGAGAAGGCGGTTGTATAGGGGAGCCTTCCCTCGGGGTACTCCTTGCGGAGCCTTGGAGCTCTATCTCCACGGTGCTCTCCCCGTCTTCTTCCGTGCCGAGTTCTCTCTCGGTAGCGTTGTATTCCTCCCGGGACTCGTCGGGGACTACTTCTTCAGTACTGGCGGGGTGTGAAGTCATGTCTGGTTCCCACTGGTCCCCACCGTGAACTTGGTCAGTTACATTAGAGCCCGTAGGGGCCTCTATGGTCGGGGTAGTCTGGGCGTTGGGGTTAGACATACTTTTACTTTCTAGTTTTACCGCGTTTACTGTTAGTAGAAGACTAGGTTGTTGACTGACAGCGTAAGCCTCTAAGTACTGAGGGAGCCGTCGTTCGCGCTGCGGGCGTTGGTTAGGAGGATCGTTTCGTGGAGTGTTCATCATAGGCCATTTCAATATTAATAACACTATATTAATATTACACTAATTACCATCCGGTTCGAAGGACCAATTGTAACTGAGGGGTACAATTCCCTGACTGTATTACTAGATATGATACTTACTACCACTACCTTTGTACTTAATATTCGGCCACCCAGTACTCGGCATAAATATATTATGATGAACACTGTCACGTAGATGAAACGGATCCAACACAAATGTACGAATTAGAAATAGGTCTTTATTTCTACACAGCGATGGTGTGTAGAGCAAGCACTTAATCAAATCAATCACATTTATGAATGGGAATTAGTATGCACTTTTATGGCAAGAGTATTCGTCGGTATATCAATAGAGAATGTCCAATCTCTGAAGGCGCAGGTGGTACATATACGACCTGGAATAGTTAAGGAATAACAGCAATGATACTTTAATGATTATAGACTGGATACACTAGGGGGGGTTAATCCGGTCGCTTGTAAACCGACAGGAGTAGGAAGGGGGGGGGGGGTAGAATCCGGCTGCCTCATCCGGCCAAGGGTATCCCAGGTGAACCCACTGTAGTGCCGTTCAATGCGCCGGCGATCCTTGGACCGCAGATGAAAGCAGATGGACTCTTTGTGGGCCGGCGTCCTCCGGTCCACGGAGGAGAGACGTGAAGCGACCTCGTCTTGCAGAGCGTCTCCTCACCTTGCGTCCTCTCCAGGGGGGGGGGTTCCAACACACGGCAGTGTCGGGGGTCTTTATCCATGGAATAATCAACGTATACAAAGCATAATCCGTGCCTGGGAAGGCGGGCTGTCGTCGGTAGAATAATCCGGTATACAGGTCCACTCGCTCGTCGGCTCTGGGGCTCCTCGGGTGCAATCTCACATGGGGTCGATCATCCTGGATAAGCAACCAGTTTTCTGCCCGAAACGATGGGGTGCTGACTACGGTAGTATTCTCACCGCACGAAGCACTATATATTAACAGACTATTATTAGCTTAATAGACTACGTCCAACTCGACGATATAGTGCCAAATATGACTATTCAAATATTAATATACACAATGTCTCAATACCGATGGTAGGCCGAACTTGGCCTTACTCCCACACGTGGCGTCGCGGGGAGGCTTTACGTCTGTCACTCTATTGGAGGGTAAGAAACTGGACTGAAAAGGGAAGTCCTACTTTAGTAGCGCAGTATATATACGCACTATGAACAAATAGTCCCATTAGTGGTGCGGTAGCCAGATTCCTACGCGGAACTAGGACTTGTTCGTACATGTTGAGCGGTACGTTTGAACTGGGTCTGGGGGGTATGGCAGCCTGGCACCAAGGTCTCGACCAATAGTAGAATGGAGACTATTATGGGATGTTCAGTAGGCTAGAATGGATATTCAATGCATATTGTACAAGGAATATACAAGGGATATCAGGGAATATTAGAGAATATACAAATACAATTAAATATATATATATAATAAATATATATATTCGGTTTAATCTGGCCCTTCACAACAGGTACCATGAGGTGCAAGCATAGTCGTAGTACCCTTGAATGAGTAGATTGGAATGGTAGAATCTATATTCTGTGTCTCAGTCAAAGACCTGCCATTCCCCTCTGTTTTCCAGCCATTTCAAGACGGCGTATATTTCCCCTTCTCCGGCGAGACCCAGGGGACCCACTCGTCAGCGGGGATCACCTCCCTACTGAACTCCCCCCTCAGCCAGCCCTCCTCCAACGGCAGCATGACCTCCGCCCTCCCCCCCTTCAAGTTCCGGCCGCGCCGCGAGAGCGTGGACTGGCGGCGCATCGGCGCCGTGGACGTGGAGCGGCTGGCGAGCGAGCTGGACGTGGACGCCCTCCAGGAGCACGTGAACGCCGTCACGTTCTGCAGCGTGGCGGGCGAGCGGTGCCAGCGGTGCCAGACCCCGGTGGACCCGGCCCTGGTGAAGCTCTTCCTCCTGGCGCAGCTCACCGTGGAGTGGCTGCTCCACTGCCAGGGCTACCTGACCCTCAACCTGCGCGGCACAGAGGAGCGGCTGGCGGCGGCCGGCAGGGACCGTGAGCACCTCCTGGCCCGGCAGAAGAAGCAGCAGGAGAAGATGCAGGCGCTGGGCGCCGAGCTCAAGCAGAGGAAGAAGATCATACGCAACCAGCAGTCCATGTTCGCTCCGCGGCGCGTCACCAGCCAGAAGGTACCGCTGACACCGCCACCGCTCTCTGTACAGAAGGGATCTGGTTACCATTTGCATTGTGTGGGCGTATGGCAAGCAGGCAGTTGGCCCCCCGTTTGCCCCCCGCCCCCCTCAGTCCTCTTCGGGGGGCCCCCCCTATAAGTCATTTTCCCTGCCTTCATTCACAGCTACTACCGCTGGCTGCATTCGACACCTGGGTGGTTGGTTGGTTCCTTCTTAGCAAGGAAACGGTCAAAGAACTAACATTAGAACCCATTATAATCAGCCTTGTTTTCCGACTCAAAATAACTGGATTGGGAGCTGCTGGGCAGATGGTGTCTGACAGGGACAATTAGTGTTTTTAATCCACTTACAAAAGGGTGACGAGAGCTCACACCTCCCCCACCCTCAGTCATACATACAGACATCCCTCCACGCATAGTCAGCATTGCTGGGGGAGGGGGGGGGGGTGTCTTAGCAGCTACGCGCTCTCTCTTTTCATCTTATGGATCTATTTGTCTATAGATATAGCTGGGGATGTGTAGCGTGCATGGTCCACCGGCGGCCAGTGGGCTATTTATATCTCCAAAAGAGAGAGACCGGCCCACGTTTTCTTCAAGTGTATATGGCTACTGACCTGGCCCAGCTGGTTGCCAAGGCAACAGCTCCAGTGTTTTATGACAGAGCGCGGTTGCTAGGTGTGCACTAGTGGCTCGGGCTAACAACCGCGTTGATAACTGAGCTCTCGGCAGCTCAATAATTGATAGCGTCCGTGGCACCGGTGTCCCTCCAGATCCTTTGGTTTTTGTTGCATCTCGTGGTGATATTGGCATTTGCGGCGGTATTAACCACAGGTTATTATTATGTGTTCTTGTGTTGTTAGCATAGGCTTGGGAGGGGGAGGTACACATAACCGAGCAGCAGGAAAAATATGTAATCATATACAGAGTGCTGATAATCTGTTATTACATAACCCCGGGGAAGTTTATTTGTATCTGTGATATTGTGATGGGCTGCCACAAAACAATCCATCTACTCACGGGAAACACTGAACCACGGCAAGTTGTTCCTAGAACTCTCAATAAAAAAAAAATTCCCCAGAGTGCAACACACACAAACACACAGAGACCCCTTTCTTTGAGTGACCAGACCTTGGCTAATTTGATTTCACTCCTGATTCCCAAAGTTATTGCAGAGCAACAGTGCGATTCTATCACTCAAAGAGCTGCTTATTATAGTGTCACACTCTTGCACTGCGAGCATATGGCGCTACAGGATATCAATAGCAACGCGTTTAAAATGTAATAAGGTTACGATCGCAGTCAGTGGTGGCGTGTAAGTATGTGTGTAAGTGTGTGTGTGTTTGTCAGAGCCGGGTCTCTTCTGGCTTGTGACCGTCTCCCTGAGATAGTAGGGTGAGTTTATGCGCAGGGAGGGAATCAATGGTGTCGCCTAGGAAACGTATAGCTCAACTCAGAGTTCAAATATGACATGACGAAGTCAGTTTTCTTTTACCACCAGAGTCACACAATACAGGTTCAGGTTAGGTTGCCATGGAAGACATCTCTGTGTGTCAAATTTGCTGACGACACAGTGGTGGTGGGCCTGATCTCTGCCAACGACGAGAGGGCCTACCTGGAAGAGGTCAAGGTCCTGGCGGGATGGTGCCAGGAAAACAGCCTCTCCCTGAACGTCAGCAAAACAAAGGAGATGATTGTGGACTTCAGGAGGTCGGGGGTCAAGGACTACAGCCCCCTCAGCATCGACGGGGCACCGGTTGAGAGAGTCAACAGCTTTAAGTACCTCGGAGCCTACATATCCGAGGACTTGACATGGACCACACACATTGACAGTGTTGTGAAGAAGGCACGACAACGCCTCTACTTCCTCAGGCGCCTGAGGAAGTTCCAAGTCAGTCAGAAGATCCTTAAGAACTTCTACTCATGTACAATAGAGAGCATCTTGACTGGCAACATCACCTCCTGGTTTGGGAATAGCACTGCACAAGACCGAAGCAGACTACAAAGAGTGACACGTTCAGCCGAACGCACAATTGGAGGGGGGCTCCCCACCCTCCAGAACATTTACAACAAGCATTGCAGGGGCAAGGCTAAGAGAATCATTAAAGACTCCAGTCACCCGAACAACTGCCTCTTTGAACTGCTGCGGTCAGGCAAGCGATACCGGAGTCTCAAGGCGAGCACAGAAAGACTCAGAAGAAGCTTCTATCCCCAGGCCATCAGGCTGCTAAACGAACAATGAACACTACACAACAACAACCATCAAACGCACATAGCACACACATCCACACGCACACACTCACTTTAAACAAACACACTGTAGCACCCACTCCACACACTTTATAGCACACACCCACTTTAAACAAACACACTGTAGCACCCACTCCCCACACTTTATATTTATTGATGAAGGATTGCACTACAACTCGTACACCTTACTGTAAATTGTACCTAAATTGTACCTCATCCCATTTCTGCTTTGCACTATATAGTACTGTACATTAGTACACTGCATAGTATTATATATATTATATGGTAACTCAGTTACGTCTATTCTGCATCGAACATTGTACATATGTCTATACTGAACACTGTGACCTCATTTTCTACTTCTAAATTACATGCTATACTATGCTATTTGATACTATCTTGTCTAGCACAGTCTCTGGAGCGTAACAGTAAGAAGCATTTTGTATGAAAGTATTCTGTACTTCTGTATGACAACTATTAAAGAAACTTGAAACTTGAAACTTGATTTACTATTGCTGTCACATTCAGACCGTGCTGGTTTGTTGATTAAAGGGGACCTATTGTGCATCTTTTCAACAGTGTTCCGGCTGCAGCTAATTAAAGCGAAATGAGCAATTCTGAACAGCTTGTTTAGGCTTGTTAATCTGAAAACTTCATTGTGTACATAAATGTAGTTAATGTACACGTGTAATCCCCCCCCCCCCCCCAGCACCTAAATAACACTTCAGACTGAAGCCAAATCCATGAATGAAAACTTTATTTAACAGATTGCAGAATGGGTACAATACAGTACGGCTCAATACATACAATTGTTAAGGGGATGCAGACCAGAGAAAGACGTTTGCCTTGTTTACATCAGGGTCCCCCATTTTCAATTCATAGTGAAGACTGTGAAGATAGTGAAGACCATACAAAGACTGAGCAAAAGTCAACCATAATATGTCCCCTTAAAAATAAACATGCGAGTGTTACTTAATTATCTTCATTTCTGTGGGCATTTCTGCTTTATTAGATGGGACCACTACCACTAGTGACAGGAAGTCAGGGGTAGAGAGAAAGGGGGTGACACGCAACAAAGGCCCTGGGCCCAATTCAAACCCAGGACGTTGCGACTATGCGGTGTGCGTCCTCTCAGAATCAGAAAGGTCTTTATTGCCAAGTATACTTTTCACATACAAGGAATTTGCTTTGGACGTTACTGGTGCGACATTAGCGGACAGACATTAACAGACCGATAATACAATAAAGTGGTGGAGTAAAATAAAATGAAATATGAGCTAAGTTAAGCACAATAGAATAATATATTTATGAAATAAAATATAGGCCAGGGCTGTACGACTGTATAAGAGGTTGAATAAAATGATGTGGGATATAAACTAAATTAAATATAGCTCAATATATAGATATAGTACAATTATAAGTAAAAAATAAAATAGGAGTAGGCCAGGGCTGTGCAAGTTTCAAGTTTCTTTAATAGTTGTCATACAGAAGTACAGAATACTTTCATACAAAATGCTTCTTACTGTTACGCTCCAGAGACTGTGCTAGACAAGATAGTATCAAATATTATACAACGGCATGCAAATTTCTCGATTCTGATTGGCTGAAACAGTCATTTTACACGTCTTTATTGGCAACAATCCACGCTGCTGGCCCAGGACCCGCCCACAACCGACCCACATCACATCACTCCGCCGGATCACAAGAAGGTGGCCAATAATATTTACAAATGGATATGTTAATGGCGACTAAACGACTAAATATGAAGCGATTCTGTCAAGGGGAATGTGTTAGCCCTTTAAACAATGTTGGATGATGTAATTGATGGGTCTTGAGGCAATCTAGAACAAAAGAAAAATCGCGGTTTGATTGATAGATTAATTGATTGATTTAAATTTCTACTTCCTTCTTGCTACTGACTGCAGCGTTCTCTCTCACTGTCCGACGCTGGCGTACCCACAAACACACACACACACATACACACACACACACACACACACACACACACACACACATACACACACACACGCACACACACACTGTGACACACACACACACACACACACACGCACGCACACACACACACACACACTCCTGTCTGCAACAGCGGGGGAGTCAGACTGAGAGAGAAGCAGCGCTGTTTTAAGTGAGCATGGTCTATTGAATTGATTGATTGGTTGATTGCTAATTTTATTACTGTACCCCTGGTTTCCAACTGGTTAAGTTTAGGCTAAAAGAAATAAATAAAAAAATAGGGCGAAGAAAACGTTTTTTTCCTATGCATTCCCTTAACAATTGTGTGTATTGAGCCGTACTGTATTGTACCCATTCTGCATCTGGTAATAAAATTTTCAATCAATCATTCCAATAATACACAGTTGGATGTGTTAGTTGGTTGGATGCACTTCAAGCTGCTTCCACATGAAGCAACTTCTCTCAATCATTCCAATAATACACAGTTGGATGTGTTAGTTTGGTTGGATGCACTTCAAGCTGCTTCCACATGGAGTTGTGGGAACTACTTTTTCTGGCGGATGGTTTTTTCAATAAATCTTCGATTAATGTGTGTTTATTGTATAGAAATAAGGTTGGATGAATCTGGCAGTTGTATAAAAGCTTTACACCACGTGCAGTCGTGATTTGTGACCAATAAACCATGCCTAGGGGGGTCTAACGACCCTCGGCTGCGCCTCGGGCCTAACAACCACCCCTAGGCATGGTTTATTGGTCACAAACCACTCCTGCGTGTGATGTAATGCTTAAACATAGTATAGCATGTAAATTAGAAGTAGAAAATGAGACTGGGCAGATGTGTTCAATTATACAATTATATACACAGTTAGAATGAAGTAACAATACAGTGGGCAAGTATATTTAAGCATTACATCACACGCAGGAGTGGTTTGTGACCAATAAACCATGCCTAGGGGTGGTTGTTAGGCCCGAGGCGCAGCCGAGGGTCGTTAGACCCCCCTAGGCATGGTTTATTGGTCACAAATCACGACTGCACGTGGTGTAAAGCTTTTATACAACTGCCAGATTCATCCAACCTTATTTCTATACAATAAACACACATTAATCGAAGATTTATTGAAAAAACCATCCGCCAGAAAAAGTAGTTCCCACAACTCCATGTGGAAGCAGCTTGAAGTGCATCCAACCAAACTAACACATCCAACTGTGTATTATTGGAATGATTGAGAGAAGTTGCCTCATGTGGAAGCAGCTTGAAGTGCATCCAACCAACTAACACATCCAACTGTGTATTATTGGAATGATTGATTGAAAATTTTATTACCAGATGCAGAATGGGTACAATACAGTACGGCTCAATACACACAATTGTTAAGGGAATGCATAGGAAAAAAACGTTTTCTTCGCCCTATTTTTTTATTTATTTCTTTTAGCCTAAACTTAACCAGTTGGAAACCAGGGGTACAGTAATAAAATTAGCAATCAACCAATCAATCAATTCAATAGACCATGCTCACTTAAAACAGCGCTGCTTCTCTCTCAGTCTGACTCCCCCGCTGTTGCAGACAGGAGTGTGTGTGTGTGTGTGTGCGTGTGTGTGTGTGTGTGTGTGTGTCACAGTGTGTGTGTGCGTGTGTGTGTGTATGTGTGTGTGTGTGTGTGTGTGTGTGTGTGTGTGTGTGTGTGTGTGTATGTGTGTGTGTGTGTTTGTGGGTACGCCAGCGTCGGACAGTGAGAGAGAACGCTGCAGTCAGTAGCAAGAAGGAAGTAGAAATTTAAATCAATCAATTAATCTATCAATCAAACCGCGATTTTTCTTTTGTTCTAGATTGCCTCAAGACCCATCAATTACATCATCCAACATTGTTTAAAGGGCTAACACATTCCCCTTGACAGAATCGCTTCATATTTAGTCGTTTAGTCGCCATTAACATATCCATTTGTAAATATTATTGGCCACCTTCTTGTGATCCGGCGGAGTGATGTGATGTGGGTCGGTTGTGGGCGGGTCCTGGGCCAGCAGCGTGGATTGTTGCCAATAAAGACGTGTAAAATGACTGTTTCAGCCAATCAGAATCGAGAAATTTGCATGCCGTTGTATAAAGTCCAGTAGGGTGTGTTAATGTGGGGGGGGGGGGGGGGGTGTCAGTGAGGGTCCCAAGCCTTGTTAATGAGGCTCACTGCAGAGGGGAAGAAACTGTTCTTGTGGCGTGATGTTTTGGCCCTAATGGACCGCAGCCTCCTGCCAGAGGGGAGTGACTCAAACAGGTTGTGACCGGGGTGGCAGGGGTCGGCCACAATCTTACATGCACGCTTCAGAGTTCTGGAGGCGTACAGGTCCTGGAGGGATGGCAGATTGCAGCCGATCACCTTCTCAGCAGAGTGGATGACACGCTGCAGCCTGCCTTTGGCCGTGGCTGCAGCGTACCATACACTGTGATGGAGGAGGTGAGGATGGACTCAATGACGGCTGTGTAAAAGTGCACCAGGCATCATCGTCTTTGGCAGGTTGAATTTCTTCAGCTGCCACAGGAAGTACATCCTCTGCTGTGCTTTCTTGAGGAGGGAGCTGATGCTATATGGTGTGTTTTCATAACTCAATAAACAAACGGTCAGCGGAAAACTGGGTCCCTGGAACACTGTTTGAAGCTAGAAAATCTGCCTGAAAAGTTTCACTGCGGTTGTTTACAAACATTCAAAGAAGGCTCATGGTTGGTTCACGGTGCCTCAAAAGGATTTTGTTTTGATTTATGATGAAATAAGATACAATCATTCTAAGGATTACATGTACAGTAAATGTGTTTTGTGCACTAATTGCAGGTTATGCAAACGTGGACAAATCCCTTTCCCTCGAAACGGCATAGTGCACCTTTAAAAATAAAAGCCTGCATATTAAAACCCATCTTTTTATTTTCCCCTTTAGTGTCCATGTTGTGAAAAAGCCTTCATGAATTCCTCCTTCCTGCAGAACCACATGCAGCACCGCCACCCCGATGAGTATGAGATCCGTAAGTCAACCATCCTTAGCGGTGATGAGTATGAGATCTATAAGTCAACCATCCTTAGCGTGATTAGTATGAGATCTATAAGTCAACCATCCTTAGCGGTGATTAGTATGAGATCTATAAGTCAACCATCCTTAGCGGTGATTAGTATGAGATCTATAAGTCAACCATCCTTAGCGGTGATGAGTATTAGACCTATAAGTCAACCATCCTTAGCAGTGATTAGTATGAGATCTATAAGTCAACCATCCTTAGTGGTGATGAGTATTAGACCTATAAGTCAACCATCCTTAGCAGTGATTAGTATGAGATCTATAAGTCAACCATCCTTAGCGGTGATTAGTATGAGATCTATAAGTCAACCATCCTTAGCGGTGATTAGTATGAGATCTATAAGTCAACCATCCTTAGCGGCAACCATCCTTAGCGGTGATGAGTATGAGATCTATAAGTCAACCATCCTTAGCGGTGATGAGTATGAGATCTATAAGTCAACCATCCTTAGCGGTGATTAGTATGAGATCTATAAGTCAACCATCCTTAGTGGTGATTAGTATGAGATCTATAAGTCAACCATCCTTAGCGGTGATTAGTATGAGATATATAAGTCAACCATCCTTAGCGGTGATTAGTATGAGATCTATAAGTCAACCATCCTTAGCGGTGATTAGTATGAGATCTATAAGTCAACCATCCTTAGTGGTGATTAGTATGAGATCTATAAGTCAACCATCCTTAGCGGTGATTAGTATGAGATCTATAAGTCAACCATCCTTAGTGGTGATTAGTATGAGATCTATAAGTCAACCATCCTTAGCGGTGATTAGTATGAGATCTATAAGTCAACCATCCTTAGCGGCAACCATCCTTAGCGGTGATGAGTATGAGATCTATAAGTCAACCATCCTTAGCGGTGATGAGTATGAGATCTATAAGTCAACCATCCTTAGCGGTGATTAGTATGAGATCTATAAGTCAACCATCCTTAGTGGTGATTAGTATGAGATCTATAAGTCAACCATCCTTAGCGGTGATTAGTATGAGATATATAAGTCAACCATCCTTAGCGGTGATTAGTATGAGATCTATAAGTCAACCATCCTTAGCGGTGATTAGTATGAGATCTATAAGTCAACCATCCTTAGTGGTGATTAGTATGAGATCTATAAGTCAACCATCCTTAGCGGTGATTAGTATGAGATCTATAAGTCAACCATCCTTAGTGGTGATTAGTATGAGATCTATAAGTCAACCATCCTTAGCGGTGATTAGTATGAGATCTATAAGTCAACCATCCTTAACGGTGATGAGTATAACATTAAGTCTACATTTGAGCCTGGTGGCTGTACCCTGCCGCGTCACCAAAGCACCTGATCTCAGCTTCTCTTCTTTTCTTCTTTTCAATCGTCTTGTTTTCCAGAGTTACGAATAGACGGCGATAAGAAGGGTCAGGTGGACGGCTTCAAGCAGGAGATCAGCGGTCTGAGGCAGCAGCTGGTTCAGCAGCAGCAGACCCTGCAGGCCAAGGTGGTCCAGGTGGGACTCATTCTGCACCGCTTTTGTTTTTCTGGCCTTGTTTAACCCTTTCACTAACACACTACAGAAGGTAGTGAAAGGGTTAACCTTCTGTAGTGTGGTAGTGAAAGGGTTAACCTTCTTTAGTGTGGTTGTGAAATGGTTAACCTTCTGTAGTGTGGTAGTGAAAGGGTTAACCTTCTGTAGTGTGGTAGTGAAATGGTTAACCGTCTGTAATGTGGTAGTGAAAGGGTTAACCTTCTGTAGTGTGGTAGTGAAAGGGTTAACCTTCTGTAGTGTGGTTGTGAAATGGTTAACCGTCTATAGTGTGGTAGTGAAAGGGTTAACCTTCTGTAGTGTGGTAGTGAAAGGGTTAACCTTCTGTAGTGTGGTAGTGAAATGGTTAACCTTCTGTAGTGTGGTTGTGAAAGGGTTAACCCTTTGTCGTGTGGCAGTGAAATGGTTAACCTTCTGTATTGTTGCAGTGAAAGGGTTAACCCTTTGGTAGTGTAAGCCAAGGGTTCATGCTGGGTGGGTGAGTTATGGCGCTTTTTCTAATGTATAAAACATTTCCATAGTTTGTTATGGAATTTTATTCCTTAAGATTTAATTGTGATTTATTTTTAATGCAATTAATTATTTCCATCACATGTTTGAAATTTACATTTTGAATAATTGCCAAAGCATGATGGATTATGTTTTATTACAACAGAAAACCACTGGTCTCAAGTCTTCTTGACTAAAGTAATCCTTGTTTCAAACAGTTATTGGATTTGTGGAAATAGCCTATTCATTTATATGATTATGTTTACCCATTATTGTCCTGCGATTTAATGAAATCATGCAAAAATACCTCTTTATATCTAGTGATTATTAAGCACTTTGTGAAAATTATTGTGATAATATAATAACGTAAAAAAAGAACTAAAAAGTTGTATCTAAGACCGTAAACAAGCGACCAGTTGACTGACAGAAACGACATGTTAAACCGCTCCTCTAATGGCCACTAGGCGGCATCCTCATGGTTTCTGACGGTCCCTGTGTTTCTTCTACCTCCAGGAGAAGGAGCAGCAGTCCATGTTTAAGGACATGATGAGGGAGCTGGATCGCTTCAGGGCTGAGGACATGGTGCGCATGGACAGGAAGATTGAGGACAGCAGAGACGGAATTCACAGGGAGATGGAATTCTTATACAGCAAGAACCTCCAGGCATGTAATTCCCAGACGCTTTCACAACTTATGTCAGGTTTTTTTTGGAACGTGTAAATCACTGATGTGAAGATTGTTTATGGTCCTTCTGGGTGTGTGTGAAGGCTCTCATGTGTGAAGGCTCTTGTGGAGTTGTTATGCCGGTCTAGGAAGGTGGGGAAAGTGTGGAAAAGGAATTTGTTCATTTACAGATATTGAAAAGTTTAGGACAAAAAGTCCCATCACACAAAAATATGAAAGCAATAAGCAAAAATGTCTAGTCTCGGGCGCCCCAGTGGCGAACCACATAACGCGCTGAGTCGCGGCACGGCCGACCCGGGTTCGAGAATCTTTATTTGTCGAATGTCTTCCCCCCACTCTGTCTCCCGTTTCACCTCTCTTTCTCTCTCTACTGGACTACCCAGTAGAATAAAGCGATACACACTAAAAAATAAATTTAGGTCTGGAAAAAGTTATGGAATTTTGAAATGGAAAAATGTGTAGGAACCCTGTTCTTGGGGGTTCATATGTTTTAATTATTTTTATTGAAATAGAAAATTCAAATGTCAAATTCACTCATTGACATTCACATAATTGTAAATGGTCTTTTATTTGTATCTTCTGTGGCCGTTATTTGCCAGTTGCTTCTTAGTTAGTTAGTGACCTTTCTACTCTACCCATTCGTTCCTAGGATCTGAATCAGGTCCAGATATCGCAGCGCGACGTGCCGGCCAGTCCAGTCCACCGGCAGGCAGAGAGAGACCTGGACAACTACAAGGAGATCCAGACACAAGCCATCCAGAAGCTGGAGCAACAGCTCAGGAAGCAGGTCGGTGTCTTTATGTAAACATTTCAAATCAAATCTAATTTATTTGTAAGGCCCGACAACACATGTTAATGTCCCCATGGGATGGACACGTCTTCTTTAACATCTTAACATGCACCGGGTCATATACGCACAAAGTCACAGCACTTTGCGAGCATCTACCGGCTCGCGGCAGTATTTTTCGCAGAACATATAAATTACAGAATTAAAGATCTATTTGTTGCCATTCGAACGCCACCTCACTCGACCAAATCCGTGCCTCAGTTCTCGAGTTACATGACGATATGTCAGGCGTCAGATGACCACCCCGGACTCCCACCGCTCCAGAACTGCCAATCATCCGCTGATGGTGAAAATGATTGGTCAGCGTTGTAGCCAATGAGTGTAGCTTTCCAATGATACCACATGTGGGGGGGGTGCGAATACGGGATCTAGGTGAAAGTTGTCAAGCGAAAACCAGAAGTGAAAAACATTTCCAATGAATGGCCATGGACGAGGAAATGGAATTCTGGAGAGCTTTTCTTTGGCACACGGTTTACCCGGATCTCTCCCAAAGACCCATTTCTGAACGGATCTTTATCAAATTTGGACCTGTACTACATAAGTCTTCAGGCTATGGATCCACAGTGTTTTCTTTGGGGGATATTGCAACAACTACAGAAAAATTTTTGTACACAAGTTCAAGTTCAACTCAAGTTCAGACCTCTGTTACTCTATTTCATTAGCACTAAAAGTGATTTTTTTCTTTCAAAAGAGACCAGGCTCAAGCATGTGCTATAAGTATAAAGTATAAAGATAAGCTTTGCAAAAAAAGTATGGAGTCCTCAAGTTCTAGTAAAAAAAATTGCCTATTTTCTGGGTGCCTTTAAGAGGTTAAACAAGTCAAGAAGAAACATCACAATACATCAAGAACAAAACAAAAAAGACCATGAAATCCGAAATAAAATGTAAAATAAATAAATGCAACACTCCCAGACATACCCCACGCGAAGGTAAGGAAAAACTCACTAATAACCTAGCAATAGGAAAAAAGCACCACAGGCAATGTGGAGGGGAGAAACCTTAGAAGGGCCGTTCAAGGGGGGATCTCCATTCCTAGATGTCGGTGATAGTAGTGTTGCTATAAAACAGGCGAGCAGTTGGTAAGTATGTACATATAGGCTACATTTAACTATTCAGAATGTCGAAGATATTTGACAGTGGACTTCACTCCTTCCCAGGATAAAAAGTGGGAATCCAGAATTGACGAAGTCAAGGCTCAGCACGAGTCTGAAAAGAAGCTGGTATGTATTTCTGTTGTTATTATGTCATTAAAGCAGCGTTCATGCGGGGAAGCAAAGGTCCACGCGGTGGTCTACCCGCAAAATGGTCGGGAGGAGGCTAGCTCTATTGACAAGCTTTGTATGTATATACAGGGGCGACAGTGGCTCAGGAGGTAGAGCGGTCGTCTGGTAGTCGGAAGGTTCCTGGCTCGATTCCCACTCCTCCCAGGCAGCGTGTTGAAGTGTCCTTGAGCAAATCACTTCACCCCCAATTGCTCCAGATGTGCAGGTTGGCACCTTGTATTGTTGACTCTGCCGTTGGGGTGTGTGGATGTGTGAGTGAATGGGTGAATGTGAGGAACAGAAATTGTACCATTTTTATATACAAAGGATTCTGAGGGTGGATACGGACCACCTAGCCTAGCTGTTGGCCAAAAACACCTTCCGGAGTTTTAAGCTAGGCCAGCCTAGTGGTCCTTATCCGCTTCCATTAATTTGTGCTAAGCTAGGCTAGCTAGCAGTCGGATAGCTTTCTACTGAACGCACAGAGAGGAAATCGGTATTTATCTTCTTACTCTGGAGAAGACGGTAAGCGTATTTCCCATAATGTTGGCGTGTTCCTTTAAGTCTAACCCTCGTTATTAGTATCGGTGAGCAGAGATAAATGTCCATTTACACAACAACACCGCCAGCCAGCCAGAGAAATATGAACTCGCCGAGCCGCGAATGTTGTTTCGTCCCGCGTTCCTCCAGCTGCTGAGCGAGCTGAGCGGCGTGCGGTCGTCTGTGTCTGAGAGCAAGGAGCGCAGCCACCGGCTGAAGCAGGAGATGGGGAGGAGGCTGCAGGAGAGGGAGCACACAATCATCGCTCAGAGAGAACAGGTCTGTACAGTACACACACACACACACCCAGGTCTTGCTCGAAAAAGAGATCTTTGATCTCAAGTGACTACCTGGTAAAATAAAGGTTAAATAAATAAACAAAAAATATACCTAATTCATCGACAAGACGAGATCAAATGCAGACGCAGTTGTTCTGTGGCTCTGTCAGCCCAAATAAAGTGATTATTATTATCGGCAGCCGGCAGGTCTGTGGTCTGATTGCATGACTGAGTGCAGCTGTGCATATGCTGAGCAGCACTGATACAGTGTGTGTGTAGTGGGCTTGATTTGGTCCAGCTGCGCACAGCGGTCATTATTGTTCGGCAGAGGTCCGTTATTGAGTAATATCGGACCTCTGACGAGCGATATTGACCAATCACAAGCAAGCATTTCGGCGAATGTGAAAACGCCATGTAATAAGATAAGATATTCCTTTATTGATCCCCTTGGGGAAATGCGGGTGTCATAGCAGCATGGGGGAGGGGAGGTACAGGTACGGGCAGGGTAATAGTAGAAAGATATATAATACATATATAGGCAATACAATTCGATCTGATTATAAAGATATGAGGACAAAATAAACAGTGTGAACAATATAATTAACTCTGTAGTCAATATAATTACGTAACTATGAATATAAAAATAAACTGAACAATATAATTAACTCTGAATATAAAAATAAACTGTGAACAATATAATTAACTCTGAATATAAAAATAAACGGTGACCAATATAATTAACTCTGAATATAAAAATAAACTGAACAATATAATTAACTCTGAATATAAAAATAAAACAGTGAACAATATAATTAACTCTGAATATAAAAATAAACTGAACAATATAATTAACTCTGAATATAAAAATAAACAGTGTGAACAATATAATTAACTCTGAATATAAAAATAAACTGAACAATATAATTAACTCTGAATGTAAAAATATGTGTTAACAAAGGTGCAGACGAGGGTCTGTGTATGCCCTATCATCTATATCAGGGGTCCCCAAACTTTTTCCTGTGAGGGCCACATAACCTTTCCCTTCTCTGGTGGGGGCCGGGGTCAGTTTGTAACAGAAAAAGTGTGACGATCACAGGGGTGCCTAAACGTAAACATTTATTGTTTTCCAGAAAGCCACACATAACCAAATATTAATAACCCTTTCTGGGATCTTCACAGAAAAAAAAGTCAGGAAATAAATAATAACACTATTAATGAAATAAATAACACTATTTATGAAATAAAAATACAGTACCTACAGACCACCTAGCTCTAGCTCTGTACTATTTAAAAGCACAGTGCAGGACACACTCAAAGGTTATCGCACCTCAGAGATGGCAGTGGACATGTATGACAGGACAAAGGCCATATGTAATGACCTTGGGATTGAGGAACATACTACCAGCCAAAGGAGGAAGCAGAAAAGGATGGACGAGTCATCTTGTGGCACAAACTCAGACCTCAGCTCAGACCTCAGCTCAGGAGATCAGCTGAGACAGACTGTTCTATCCAGTCCTCGACAGAATGCTGCAAGAGCTTGAGAGCAGGTTCTCATGAGTTGGAGAACAACTTATGAGAGGCATACAGGCATGTTATCCAGCCTCAGACCAGTTTCTCTCAGTGGAATTGCTGCAACCCCTCGCCACACATTACAATATCCAACTACTGCCAGAGGAGATCACAGTTGCAAAGTGTTTCCTGGCCAGGACAGGCAGAGATGCAGTCCCTACGATCCAAAGTGTCTTTTCCCTCCAGGATGATAATAAAAATAATAATTCATTTTATTTATAAGGCGCCTTTCAGGACACCAAAAAAAAGTCAAAAAAAAATAAATAAAAAAAAGTCCACAAATCGGTGAATGAAAAAATTATAGGATCAAATGAAAACTACTACTTACCAAAATTGAATGTTTAAAAGTACTAAAACCCAACAAAAAATATCAAACACTAACAAACATTCAGTACAGACAATCTTAAAAAAAATATGGAAACAGGTACAAGGTTCTTGAGTCAAGGCCAGGAATTCCTTGAAAACAGCAAATTTTTTAACAAGGTGCTTAAAAGGTCTTTGAAATTCAATTTGTGTTCTGTTTAAACTTTTAATAAAATCTGAGTCGCAGGGCGGCTAAGTGGCGCAGTGGGCAAGGCGCTCGCCACTAACGCAGGAGATGCTGGGTTCGAGCCCAGCTCTCGGCGTTGCTTCCGGCTTGGCTGGTCGTTCATACTAATACAATTGGCAGTATTAGGGGGTGGGAAAGCCGGTGGGTGGGGATCGGACGTTGTGGACAGCGACTCCTACAGGTCGGTTGGTGCGCCTGTACAGCAGAATCAGGAAGTATCGGGGGCAGCGTGAGCCTCCCACTCGTTACTCCTCGCCACTGAGAGATCGCGCTGTACAGGTGAAAAGATGTGACAGGCTGCCTCCTCGTGTACCAGAGGGGACACGTGATGCAAGGCTTGGTCCACATTGCAGCCGACCAGTGGGAGGCATGGTCTAGCAACGTTCGAGACAGGGGAGGGAAGAATTGGATAATACGAAATTGGGATGGGAGAAAAATAGAAAAATGGGGAGAAAAAATAGATAAAAAAACTGCTTTCCCTCATTTCTTCGCGTGTGATTCTCTAGCTGGCAAGCAGGCCAAGAAGATGCTTAAAAAAACAGCATTTAAAAGTGAATTGTATCCTTTGAGTGACATCCTTGAAAAGCAAAAATAGTGCTTGGAAAAGTACTTAAAAGTCCTTGAATTTCATTTTGCAATGTCTGTGGGAACCCTGTGGAAAGGACAGACGGACACGCACATGCAGACGGCGATGACTTCCTTTATAGTTAGATGGTAAATGGGTAGTAAGCCTGAATACATACACACAGCACGGCCCAGAAGGACTTGATGGAGAGGAAGTGAGAGGAAAGGTCAGCCCTTGTTAAGTATTTGCTCCGCTGGCTGTGATTGTGTTATGCGATCGTGACTCACTATAATACTGTACATGTGTGTCCTGGTCCTCCTGCATAGGAAGCCAAAATTATGTATCCAAGAAAAGTCACCCTTTCGTCTTTGTACATACCATACAATGTAGTGGTTGGACACTGACATTGGTTTGCTGGCATTGATCAGAGACACGCAGACACGCATTAAAACTACAAAAAATATACATTTCATGATCTTCTTTTGTCTTTTTGTCTTGCAGATAAAGAACATTTCCTCGAATCCGCCTACCAAAGTGGTTGAAGTTCCAGGTATGGATTCTTTTTTAAAGTCAGCTTTCATGCTTGGTTGTATGTGAATACAAATGTTTCGAAATAGACAATGGCATCAGTATTCTAAATAGACTAAATTGGGTAAAGATTAGTTTGTAAAGTTCTACATCTACAGTCCAGAATGAGCTGAATGTACTGTTCCTACTCCCTGTGTTTCAGTGATTGTCACTGCACCAGCACCAGAGCCCAAATCAAAGAAAGTTCAACTTGGTAAGTTTGTAGAAAGCTATCATGACTACTGCGTAGTTTAGTCTACAATACTACACGGTGTGTAGTTTAGTCTACAATACTACTGTACTGGGGAGGCCAAACATGTTTCTGCCCTCACAGAAAATATTCTTTATTTATTTTTATTTTTTTATCGGTGGTAGTCCGATGTGTATTTTAATGGGATATTCCACCTCTGTAAGATGGTCTACAACATGAAAAAGAATTTAGAAAAAATATATACAATTTTGTAAAAAGAAAAAAAGAGAATAATTTTGTTACCAGAACTTCCTGTAATCACTTGACTCGGCAATAATCAATCAATAGCAGCGCGAGAATGCTTGTGCCTTGACTCTGACGTTTTGGCCGCACTGGATTCAGAATACTTGACGGCGCATCCATCACTTTTTGATTAAAAACTCAAGTCCCAAACGGAAAGAATAATCAGATCCCACAGGGTTGTAGTCCAGACTTGGGGCAACGTTTGGATGCAAAGACCTATTTGAGGGGAGTGGCCACTTGAATGACAGACATTTCTCCAACTAATCATCAGCCCACAACCGCCACGGTTTGCACACAGGGGTTGGCTACAATTTGAGTGATTTTCTATTTTTCTTTTATCTACTTTTTCTCCTCCTATTTTTTCTGTATTTTTCTCCCATCCCAATTTTAGTCGTTATGCCAATTCCCCCCTCCCCTTCCTGGTCGTTGTGCGCATTTGCCCCCACTTGCCGGTCTAGGGAGCCCTGAAGTCTATCACATGCTTCCTCCAATACATGTGGAGACAGCCAGCAGCCTCTTTTCACCTGACAGCGAGGACTCTCACTGGGGAAGTGTAACGCGTGGGAGGCTCACACTACCTTCCCCAGTTACCTCCCTCGCTGTGCAGGCGCCCTGACCGACCTGTAGGAGTCGCTGTTTACAACGACCAGGACCCACTGGCTTTCCACCCGCTGACACTGCCAATTGTGTCAGTATGGACGACCGACCAAGCCGGAGGTACCGCGGCAGCCGGATTCGATCCCACTGTCTCTGCGGTGGTAGACAAGGCGCTTAGTCCGCTGCGCTACCCGGCCGCCCAATTTGAGTGATTGTTTGATCTACCAATTGAAAGTATGGTTTTAGACTTTGGCTTTTTGTGAGGAGAGTGGCTGAAACCTTTGGGCCAAAAACTGCATTTCTGAATAGCAGTGGGCGGAGCTCCCATTGTGATGCCATTACAGCAGAGCCTTTGACCTCCCCGACTCCCCGACTGCACTATGTCATCACGCAGGTTCCTGGCAGCCGTGTGGCATCATTAAGTACTCGAAACAGCAGATTTACACGTCGACTCGCGGGAGCTCGATAAACAACGTGTTTCCCGTGCATTAGACTTATTTGTGGTGGCTCACGGGCTCACCAGTCCCACCACAAATAGACTCCCGAAACTGATCAATAACGCATTAAAATTGCATTGCTTCCGCACACATTCTCCACCGCTGTTGGGCTCCGTGTCGCCTTGCCCGTCCCGGCCCCCTAACCCCCACAAAGCCACTTGGGAGCGAAGAGCGCATGGGAAACACTGGACGCCGTGAGTCATTTAAAACGGCACCACGAGAACCAAATAGAACATGTGTATTTTAGTCCCCTCCCTATCAGCTCCTCTGCATGGATGTAGCGCTCTGCTCTTGGGCTGGGATTCCCTAAATCGTCTCGGGAATAAGATCATCCTAGTCTCCCTAGCAACCAGGGTTGGGATCAATTCACTCAATTCAATTGATTTAAAAAATGTGAATAGAGAATATTGCTGTGTACACGCTTGCTTCATTCTCATTTCTTCATCAATAGGTTGGATAATGCAACCTTTTAGTGCCAATTCTTTTTCAGTATTTGAATTTAAAAGAAAATCCACTCCCCGTATTCATTAAATCGAGAGTGAATGGATCCCGACCCCCGCTAGCAACGGAACTAAAATAATCTTAGTACGGAGATGTTTTTCGGGAAACCCAGGCCCTGGTCTGTGACGGTCTGTGAATCCTGCCATGTCAGCACAGTGGTCATCATTCTCTGGAGTCCATCAGCCACCGTTCAACTGTTCTTGTTGCAAATAAGCACCGAGCCTCTTCTGCCTCCTGCCTCTGCAGTCCAGCCTCTCCCCTCTAGCCTCCATTATGCCTCGGCCTGAATCTGCAGCATGTCGCTACTAGTGCTGAACGTCACGCGCGGCGTGCATGTTGCCTTCCTCATCCCCATTTTCATCCTCGTCACACTTGCCCGTGTCTCCTTGCGCTCGAACCCTTGTAATAAGTGGTGGATGAAAGGAACGCGCACGCGTGTGTGTGTGTATGTTTCCTCTCCAGACTCGAGCAGCCTTTCCGAGAGGAGGCCGGAGGTCAGGAGGCCAGAGGTCAGGCCGGAGGCGAAGAAGCAGCCGGTGGCCGCCGCCCCCTCCACCACCCGCAGCCTCAGGAACAACCCCCACCTCAAGAGGGAGCTGCGCCCGGCGCTGGAGCAGGCTCTCCTGGAGAAGCTGGAGGAGCTCGGGGTCAACCCTGTATGTAACCAGTGTTTACTTTGGTGATTATCTGTGAGATTCTGACCTTTTTGGTATGTTAGATCTCAAAGGGAAAAAATGCCATAAAAGTAGGGAGTCCTAAACTCAGGTTCAGACTCTTAAACTCAGATTCAGAGTACTAAACTGTGATTAATTTCAGTGTCCTAAACTGAGATGCAGAGTACTAAACTGAGATGCAGAGTCCTAAACTGAAATGCAGAGTCCTAAACTGAGATGCAGAGTCCTAAACTCAGATTCAGAGTCCTAAACTGAGATTCAGAGTCCTAAACTGAGATTCAGATGCAGAGTCCTAAACTGAGATGCAGAGTCCTAAACTGAGATGCAGAGTCCTAAACTGAGATGCAGAGTCCTAAACTGAGATGCAGAGTCCTAAACTGAGATGCAGAGTACTAAACTGAGATGCAGAGTCCTAAACTGAGATGCAGAGTCCTAAACTGAGATGCAGAGTCCTAAACTGAGATGCAGAGTCCTAAACTGAGATGCAGAGTCCTAAACTGTGATCCAGAGTCCTAAACTGAGATGCAGAGTCCTAAACTGAGATGCAGAGTCCTAAACTGAGATGCAGAGTCCTAAACTGAGATGCAGAGTCCTAAACTGAGATGCAGAGTACTAAACTGAGATGCAGAGTCCTCAACTGAGATGCAGAGTCCTAAACTGAGATGCAGAGTCCTAAACTGAGATGCAGAGTCCTAAACTGAGATGCAGAGTCCTAAACTGAGATGCAGAGTCCTAAACTGAGATTATCATCCAGTACAGAGTAAATTACCCATTGCATCCATTACTTTCACTGAACAAGTGTAGACTTAGACCAGTTTTAGGGTCATTGGACAAAAAGCTTTGAGATTCTGATATTGGTCCATTCCTACATTATTCAAGTATAGAAATAAATGGTCAAAACGAGGGCTAATATTACATTTTGTACAAACCAGGACATTGCTATTCTCTGCACCTCTCTTCAGGGTCAGAGCGGTCTGAGGAACAAGGAGTACAGTGCCCTCGAGGCCAAGGTGCGCGCGGAGCGGGAGAGCGTGGCGCGGGAGGTGCCGGACTACTGGCGTCACCGGGAGGAGGTGGCCTCCGTCCTGGAGCAGAGGCTGAGAGGGAGGAGGAGGAGAGGCAGCGACTCGGCCCTGGAACCCTGTGACACAACCAAGCACTCAACACAAGGTACCTACCAAGGGATCAGTCTCGGGATCATCTCTGTGTCATTGTCAAGGGGCTTGGCATCACTGAAGAATGTTCAGTATTGATACCATTACCGATACTTCAAATTAGGTTCTGATACTTAAAGGAACACACCAACATTATGGGAAATTAGCTTACCGTCTTCTCCAGAGTCAGACGAGAAGATAGATACCAATTTCCTCTCTGTGCGTTCAGTAGAAATTTCCAGCTGCAAGCGAATCTACTGTAGCTTAGCACAAATTAGTGGAAGTGGATACGGACCTAACCTATCTTACTGTAATACCCCAGGAGGGGTGTTTTTGGCCAACGGCTAGGCTAGCTGGTCCGTATCCGCTTCCATTAATTTGTGCTAAACTAGGCTAGCTTGTAGCCGCCGGATAGATTTTTTATTTTAATTTTTTTTAAACTTTGGCCATTCCCCTGGCTCTTTTATACGTTTATCGCATTTATTCTGGTCAAGGATGACCGACAGAAACAGGCTGAAAGGGTTCAGATGGGGGGGAAGACACTCTGGGAAAGGCACGGCTGCAGTCCGGGATTCGAACTCGCTAAACCCCAGATCCGTGACGAGCACGGTTGTCCCCGGCGCCGAAATAGCGCTCGAGGTACGTGGTGAGCTACTGGAGCTCCCCCCGGATAGCTTTCTACTGAACTTGAATGTCTGTACAAGGATGTTGAGGATGTTCTATGAGTCGGTGGTGGCGGGCGCCTATTTGTACGCTGTGACCTGCTGGGGCAGCGGACTGAGAGCAGGGAACACAACCAGGCTGTATAAGCTGGTCAGGAAGGCCAGTAGCGTGGTTGGGGTGGAGCTGGACTCCCTAGCGAGGGTGGCGGAGAGGAGGAGCCTTGCTAAGCTCCAGGCCATCAGGGAAAACCCCTCCCACCCACTATACACAGACTTGGCTGACAGGAGGAGCATGTTCAGTGCTAGGCTCACACTACCCAAATGCAGCACTGAACGGCACAGGAAGTCCTTCATTCCAACAGCCATCAGACTATACAATGCATCACTGTGCCTTACTGCATCACTGAGCACAGAGTGGCAGTTACCATCTTCCTGGACTTAGTTTGAAACAGCACTGTGCAATACTACACCTACTGTAGACCTCAGTATATTTTTACTGTATTTATTTACTGTATATTTTATTCCATTTTATTCTATTTTACTCTACTCTTATCCTAGGCAACTTGATTTGATTTGTTTTATTATTCTAATTCGTGACCTGTTCTGTCTAAATGTTTAAATGTTGAGCGATTTGCAGTGTCAAATTTCCCACGGGATAATAAAAGTATTTCTATTCTATTTCTATTCTATCTATGAACGCACAGAGAGGAAATTGGTATCCATCTTCTTGTCTGACTCTGGAGAGGACACTAAGTGCATTTCCCCATAATGTTGGCGTGTTCCTTTAAGCATTTTCTACTTTTAGTGAACAGTATATAGACCATTCGTTTGGGATCATTGGACAAAGATTGAGATATCGGATTTCTTTGTATTGGTGAAATTGGTCAACATACCAATACCCTGTTAGCCTGGTATCAGCCTGATGTCTAAGATCAGTATTGTTGACGCATCGCTAATCACATTACTTTGCTTGTTTCAAACATGTTAACTTAATCTACATAAACCTTTACTTGTAAACCCTAAGCTGCTCGCTACCTGAGTCATGTTGGCACAGGAAGTCCTTCATTCCGACAGCCATCAGACTTTACAATGCATCACTGTGCCTCACTGCATCACTGAGCACAGGGTGACAGTACCATCTTCCTGGACCTTTACTTTAACTTTAAACCAACATTGTACAATATTACACTTTACTGTACACTTACTGTATATTTCTTTATATTTTTACTGTATTTAATATTAGAATGTAATATATACATAACATAGGGAATGTATATCCCGGACCGTATTTAATTCTTAGGCTTATTTTTATTCTTATTCTGGACTTTTGTTTTTGTCTACCTAAATGTTTACTATGAGCGATCTGTAGTGCCAAATTTCCCTCGGGATGAATAAAGTAATTATTTTGTTTTGTGATGGTTAAAGGGATAGATTGAACTTGGGAGTGCAGTGTCTTGTTCAACGGCAACTTATGCTTTCAGATTTCCACTTACACATGAATAGTGACTGATTGCGATTGCGTCATTGACGTCATAATGTGTGTGTGTGTGTAGTGACTCAGAACAGACCCCGGTCCAGCAGTCTGCCCTCCAGGGTGACCCAGGTGGTGTCTGGCCCAGCTCCAGCTAAACGGACTAAGACCCCCCAGCCTGCCCCTCGGACCAAGACCAGCACCCTGCCCAAGACCTCCACTCCCAACGCCAAGACCTCCACTCCCAAGTAAGATCTTGACCTCTGCCTAAACATAGACTTCCCTCATTTTCGTTTATTTTCTTCATTCATTGTGTTCACCGGCGGTTGTGTCTTGTTCGCTCAGGACTCCCCCGTTCAGTTCAGACGAAGAGTCTGACGAGGAGGAAGAGGAGCGGCCCGTAAAGCTCCGTCAGGACCAGAGGGGCAAGTCCCCCCAGCCCAAACCGACCCCGGCCAGAACGCGCAAGGCCAGTCCGGTCCTGGCGAGGCAGACCCAGGCCAAGCCCCTGCCAGGCCCCAGGCCCCAGCAGCACAGGGGACCTGGTGGTGTGGTGACCAGGACAGCGGTCACCGAGGTGGACAGCGACGAGGGCTGGTCGGAGGTCAGCGAGATGCAGGAGATCGACCCCAAACAGCTGCTGGGCTACAGGGACCAGAGCGGCAACATGGAGAGGAAGAACACCGCTAAAGGTGGGTCTTCTGGTTCTCCAACATTTCTTTCATGTAGTACAACAGTACTAAAGGTGGGTTCTGGTTCTCCAGCCTTTCTTTCATGTAGTACAACAGTACTAAAGGTGAGTTCTGGTTATCCAGCCTTTCTTTCATGTAGAACAACAATACTAAAGGTGAGTTCTGGTTATCCAGCCTTTCTTTCATGTAGTACAACAGTACTAAAGGTGAGTTCTGGTTATCCAGCCTTTCTTTCATGTAGTACAACAGTACTAAAGGTGAGTTCTGGTTATCCAGCCTTTCTTTCATGTAGTACAACAGTACTAAAGGTGAGTTCTGGTTATCCAGCCTTTCTTTCATGTAGAACAACAGTACTAAAGCTGGGTCCTGGTTCTCTAGTCTTTCTTTCATGTAGAACAACAGTACTAAAGGTGAGTTCTGGTTATCCAGCCTTTCTTTCATGTAGTACAACAGTACTAAAGCTGGGTCCTGGTTCTCTAGTCTTTCTTTCATGTAGAACAACAGTACTAAAGCTGGGTCCTGGTTCTCTAGCCTTTCTTTCATGTAGAACAACAGTACTAAAGCTGGGTTCTGGTTCTCCAGCCTTTCTTTCATGTAGAACAACAGTACTTAATGTGGGTTCTCCTTACCTCACGATGCATCTGGTGCATCAGGTTAGGGTTCTTTCTTTCATGTAGTACAACAGTGCAGTACACACAAGACACCACAGGGGGAAATGTTCCTTTCTATTCAGTTAACCAGGCGAGTCAAACTAATTCTTATTGACAGTGACAGCCTGGCTAATTCTAACTCTATTCAGAGTAATCTCATGCAGTGACAAGTCAGTTTGATTGAAATGATTAATGACTGAAATGTTGTCAATTTGTTAAATTATTTCACTTGAAAAGAAAAAGATTTGACAATTTGTTAAAAATTATTTATATATTTTAAATCTTTTCCCGTTTTAGGTAGCAAAATAAGTGAGATAACCAGACAACTGGAGAAGCAGCTGGCAGAGAGGGCGGCCGGGCGGCCAGCAGGGGGCGTGAGCGTCTTACCAGAGAGCAAAGACATGGTGCAGGATCTGACGGTGAGAGGCTTTGGTTTTACCTCCATGGGGAAGATGATCCTTCAAGATGTCATGGTGTTCGTTCAGATATAGCAGAGTAACTCTATTCAGAAATAGTGTTTGGTTTGTTTATATTGAATAAGTGGTTGATATAAACATAGAGAATGTATGAAAAAGCTAAATTGTATTATATTCTGTATTGTATTATGAATTGATTAGGAGTATTTATTGTTGTATTGTATTGTGAATTGATTAGGAGTATTTATTGTTGTATTGTATTGTGAATTGATTAGGAGTATGTATCGTTGTTTTAATTTGTCTGTATGCCATGTGAATGTTTGTGTGAGTGTATAATGTAAGTCTGTAACTGTATTTGACATGTTATGGACCCCAGGAAGAATAGCACTGCTGTGGCTATTGCTATTGGGGATCCAAATAAACGTATCTTGATCCTCCGACCACAGCTGTCGCGGGGGGGGGGGGTTGAGATGGGTCAAGTGCTTCAGCTATGTTGCCTGAGAGCCTCTGTTACTCTGGGGATGTGTTCTGCACGATGCTGTACCCCCGTCTGTCGTTGCTCCGCTGCCCCGTCTCTAACCTCTGTGTTCCTCTCCCCCCGTGGGGCCTCTCAGTACACAGACCTGGAGGGGAGCAGCGAGTGGCTGGTGTCCTCCCTGGAGGACGGCGCCGGCGTACTGGAGCTGTCTAAACCGGACCGCGGGCCGGGCCCCCTCACCCTCAGGAAGAGCGTAGACTCCCCCAGCACCGGCAACCGGCAGAAATCGGGTCAGTGAGCCCGTCCTGGGAGCGTAGCGGCGCCGGACGTGTGGATCAGACGGTGGCTCTGACTCTGAGGTGGAACGTTATGGAGCCACACTATGTTGTCGTCCGATAAATCTACGAATGTTGGATTAAAGTACATCGTTCTGAATGAAAGCAAACCACACGACAATTGCTTTATTAAATAAAGGAAATATCGTCACAACATCACAATTTGTATTAGAAGAAAACAAATACCGCCCAAAATCTTTGGACCATCACAAAAAAACAATAAATATTGTGATATGATATTCTGGATATATATCGCGCCCTGAATCAAACATGAAATCTCTGAACTGACAGCTTTCACAACTTTGAGGTAGATGACGTCCCTAGAAAAAGTCATGTTAGTCACGGTCAGTGTCATGGTTCATATAGATGTATTTTAAAGCAGAGAGACTCTGGTTCAATTCCCAGCAGCCGTACAGTTGTTGTCAGTGTAGGTGAGTGGGAGGCCGGTGAGGGTATGAGTCTTCTACTGGTCCCAGATCAGCAGGAAGGGGATCAGGGGGGAGATAGTGTGAACGAACCTCTGCACATGTCACTCTCTCCCAGTGGAACTCCTCGCTGTCGGGGTGAAGAGAAGCGGCTGGCGACTCCACGTGTGTATCGGGGGAGGCATGTGGCGGTCTAGTCTACATCCTCCCCAGACCTACAGTAGGGCAGTGCAATGACCAGGAAGGGAATTAGCATGACGACTAGATTGGGGGATATGGGAGCAATAAGTTAAAAGGCAAAGAAAATCTATATGTTTTAACATAGAAAATTGCTGCGCAAAATACAGCCCTCGTAATTTTAACTGACTGCCTGCTACATGAGGACAACCACCTTGGGATTCAAACGGTTTACATTTCAAAGCAAACATTTTAAAAGCAAAACATTCAACCCAGACTGTTCCCGGATCCACTTCCTGGAATTTCCTAATGTGCTTCTATTAGCAAACACCACACAACGAGAAGTGAACACCGGTTCCAAGCCGTTCCCTATAGCAACGCAGTTCCACTGAAACCGCCTGCATGTTCTACTATATGTCACCTGCCAGAAAAGCTCGGAAACCCCCTGAGTTTCCTCTCTGGCTATCTGGCTGCACGTTAGCCTAGCTTAGCACAATGAATGGAAGCGGACAGTGCCGGTTAGCCTGGGCATTGTCCAACTAACTAACCGGCACTGTCTGCTTCCATTCGTTGTGCTAAGCTAGGCTAACGTGCAGCCAGATAGCTTTCTACTGAACGCACAGAGAGGAAACTGGTAAAAGGAAAATGGCGGTTTATCCCTGCCTAAACTAGACTGGTATCACTATGCATTCTCGCTCTCCCAGCTCTCCAAACTGAATCACTCGTCTGAGGAGGCACCTGCTTGGGTCAGGATGGAGGAGGAAATGATATATCCCTCATCTCTGGAATCCTTCCTGACACAATCAGACAGACCTATACCTCTTAAAAACCCTTTGATGGCATTTATCAGGGAAACTTGGAATCAATCACACAAAATGACTGGTGATAGCCCATACTTAACTACGAGAGCCTCTATATGGTATAATAAGAAACTAAAGATTGGGAAGAAATCAGTCATATGGGACGATTGGGTTAAAAGGGGGATACATGTACTAGGTGATATAGCCGGGGAGGATGGGGTTTTGCCTTTTGAGGATATTAAGGAGGATTTTGATATAGATAATAAAAACTTTTATAAATTCCTACAGATTAGACATTGTATATCGTCATCAATAGGAGGACCAAAGTGCGGCCCAATTACTGCAATTCAAGAAATATTCTATAAAGGATGGCGCAGGAAAGGCGGTGCGTCAAGATTTTATGATGTTATAAGAGAATACAATGCACCCAAATTGGCGGGTTTGAGATTGAGCTGGGAGAACGATGTACATGAGGAGATTACTGAGGAAATGTGGGAGAAACTGGTATCCAAATGGAGTAAATTCTCTAGGGAGGCGCAATCACAACTTATTTTTTACAAAGTACTGAACAGAAGCTATTGGACGCCTAGTAAACTGGCCAGACTGAAATTAAGGGACAGTGACATCTGCTGGAGATGTGAGAAGGAGACAGGCACTTTACTGCACATGTTGTACGAATGTGAGAAGGTCCGGAAAATGTGGGATCAAATTGTGATATTCCTAAGTAAGGTCCTGAATGTGAAGATAAATAACGCCCCAATGGCATGTGTTTTGGGTATAGTACCGAAAGGGATTAAACTGCCTAAATACCGGGGAATGTGGTATAGAATGGCCATGATATCAGGATGTAGAATTGCATTACGACATTGGAAATCACCTGTTGATATTACTTTTAAAGAATGGATGGAACTAATGTTTCGGACAGCATCATATGAAAGGGTGACATATAGAGTCGCAGGGAGAGAGGATATTTTCGCTGAGATATGGGACAGTTTTCTACACCTGACTGAACGATCTGAGGACAAATGAGTAAAATGGGATTACAATATTATCAAGGATGAATATGAAAAAGGGGATTTGATCTGATGGTACTTGTGCTCTATAATATATTATGTATATATGTACATATATTTTATGTCCGGATGGTGTGTCTATGGAACGGTCACTGTCTCTATCACACTCACATGTGCGCAGATATAGCCACATACAAGTATCTAGGATACACATATTCATATGTGTACATAATAGGTTTACACGCACTCATATACACAAGGATAAGGTATACACGTCAGGGGCACACATACATGCACATACTCATATATAGGAAATAGACATACATACACCTACATATACACATAGTTGAGATATAGGCTTTCACTGACACATAGGGGGATACACAAGTATATAGGAGACACACACATGCGTAGCTGAAACGTAAAAAAATAAAAAAAAAAAGAGAAAAGAAAAGAAAAGATGCAGCACATACCTGCTCGCAGGTAGATCGGTCTACATGTAACGTATGACGTATATATATATATATATATATCAGGGATGTATATGCACAATGTATAGTATGTTTTTTTTTTGTAAGTGCTTCTTTAATTTCCATGTCAGTTATTAGTGTATTTGTATGAGTCTCTTGCATGTTTTGTATGTTGTCACAAAAAATGAAAAAGGCGAATCTTGGATGTTGCATATTATGCTGTGAAAAGGTACTCTGTAAATAATGTAAAGATTTGTGCAAAAATATCAATAAAAAAAAAAGAAAGAGAGGAAACTGGTATCTATCTTCTTGTCTCTCTCTGGAGAAGACGGTAAGCTAATTTCCCAAAATGTGTGTCATATTAGAAGGACATGCCGTGTGTGGTAAGTACTTCTGTAATGTAACCCGCCGCTGTTGTTTTGTTCCTCCCAGGTCTGACTGAAGCTCGAACAGGAAGCACTCTGAAGAGCAGCCTGAGCGACTTCAGTGACTCTGACGACATTTAGCAATTTATCTCTATATATATAATATATATATATACTGTATATACACTCTACAAAGGGATAGCATTCAACAGAACCACAAAGACCTCCACCTATATTAGCTGAGATATCAGCCCGCCCAAAAGCCAAGTTTAATATCCATGTGACATTCTTGAAGGCATTTTCTTAACATGATGAAATGTATGAAGGGACACGTTAATACGAGACGTTGACCTCTGCTCAGAGGTCAATACAAATGCTCTGTGTGTAGGACTTTCTAGACCGAAGGTCTGTGAATTTAGGTGAAACGATGCCGTCGACTGACTCTAAACTGTACGTTTTCAGTTTCACTGTGTGCCTTCGTGCCAATCCGTGTTCTTATCTTGCGCCTTCAGCTTTCAGTATTCTTTCTTCTAGACGCCGCTTCTCTCATCTTTTCTGTTTAATTTTTTTTTTTTTTTTTTTTATCTTTCTTTCCCTCCTTTTTCCCGATTTTTCTCCCATCCCACCCTTCCTGGTTGTTGCGTACTTTCCCCTACTGTTGGTCCGGGAGACCGGAGACTGTCACATGCTTTCCTCCGACGCATGTGCAGCCTGGGGCAGGCCAACCTGGCCGCGCAGGTTCTCACCGGGGAGAGTGTAGCGTGTGGGAGGCCACACTATCTCTCCTCAGATCCAACCCTCGCTGAGCAGGCGCCCCGACCGAACTGTAGGGGTCGCTGTCCACAACGCCCAGGACCCACCCTTCAGCTTCCCACCCCCTGATACAGCCAATTGTATCAGCGTGAGAGGACAGCCAAGCTGATAGCAACGCCGGGAGCTGGATTCGAACAGGCGAATCCTAGTGTCTCCCGGTGTTGGTGACGAACGTAATCTCCGATCTTTTCTGTTTAATGAAATGTGTCATTGCACTTCCGAGTGAGGTACTGTTTGAGGTTTACCGTATGTAGCTTGTGTCAAATTCTGTACATGGAATTTCTAAATGCCTTTCTGTGTCGTTTGAGAGGAATAAGTGAGTTTGTATCGAAAATATTTATATAAGCAATAAAAAAGAAAAAAAATCATGGAATTCATACTGATTAAGTCGTTCTTTGAAGTAGAAAAGTACACATGAGATACATGCCAGTGTTACAGTCAAGGCACGTGTTCAAATGCAGACACAAATGCAAATTAAGTTTCCTCTCAAATTTTTATTTGTCATATGGTTCAATACAGGTCTATAAAATAATGGCAAACTTAAACAATCTGTCGGAGTCTGGGAAAATATTGAAAAATATTGCTGTCCAGTCCAGATACACAAGAATGCACATTTTATGTAGTTTTTCTTTTAACAATAGACGCCTTACAGGGAATGTACGTGTAGTTCTCTGTCTTCCAACATGGCTGCCTGTAACATACGTAGCAGCCATTGTTTTGGAATGGAGAAATGGTTGCTATGTGTTGATATGTGAGATATATATCAACAAAAATATAATAATTTGGTGTCTTACTACTTACTCGGTCTTGTAAACAAGTCACAGTGGAACAGTAATATTGTGCTTTTCCAGTGTTTTACCTGCTCTACCACTGGTAGAGTATTAAATCTGATAAAATTATGGAATTCTAAAATGGGGGAAATGTCTAGGAGTTTAACCAGAAAAATATGTTCCTTTTGGTATCAAATAGTTATAATTTTTTTGTTCCTTTGTGTACACTACCTCCTATAACAACTGACTTCACACTCACATTCTGACGAGCGCCAACATCTCCTAATAATGCACTCATGACCTAGTGATGCCTTTTGCTTACTGCTACACCTCCATCCCACAACAGCTAAAGTGAGCATTTGTTTTATAGAATTATAAAACTGGTGTAATAGCAATAATAGACTGGAGGTGATGCTATACTGTGATTTAGGCGCTGAGGCACTGGAGTCTTTGGCCTTTTAAGTCATTCTCTCGTTCCCCGCCGGGTCGTTCAGACAAAGTCGTCTCTCCTGAGGGTCCTGCCGGTGATTCTGGTGGTTCTGGTAGCTCTGGTCGCCGGGCTCTTCTGGCTGTTTCTGCCCTCGTAGAACAGTTAGTTTCAAACTGGTGGCTTTAAGGAATCCATGTCACTTGTCACAATGTAGTTTTCACTCCTGGTACCATGTTTTGTTCGGTAGTTAAATGATGAGTTGAGTCCTTGATCATGAACACTAGTAGCTTTATTTGAAAACATGAAAACACTACAACGCTGATAATACTGACTCTGCTGTATCATCAATGATGATGATAAAAGAAATGCCAAGATATACTGCTACCCTGAAGAAACTGTTTGTGAAATAACAAAGCAAATTCCAATGATCCTATCTGAAAACATAGCAGCCAAGAAATTAATCATTCATGTAGGAGCGAATGACATCCTAAATCGACAGTCTCAAAACCTGAAACATGACTTGAATGAATTGCTGAAAATGCTGGATTCCACAATTATCAAGGCCAACATCAGTGGCCCCTTACCAATAATCACTGAGAGGACCGAACAGCAGACTCCTTCAGCGAAACAATGGCTCTCAACTGCTTGTGTGCTACACAATGTCTATTATATTGCAAACTTTGATGTGTTTTGGAGACGTGGAAAATGTTTCCAAAATAATGGATTTTCTCTAAACAGATCTGGAGGAAAAATGTACACTTCACATATATTCTACTCCATGGACCACCCAACAACTCCATACCCAGACAACAAGCTTGAGGCAGTCACTGCCAAGGCGACAGATGGTACATAACACAACCTAACTCTGATGACGTCAAGATGATAGATGGAAGATCGATCGAGGATCGCTATCAACTGGGTCAGAGGACATCCACAGCAGGACAGAAGAGACCATGGAACTATCAGCCCCCTCGCCACCAATGACCCTAAAACACAGGGCGCCCAGCCCCCCCATCTCTCTTCCCTTGTGTCACCAGAAGCTGATTGAGCTGGGTCTGAGCTCCGCTCTGAGCGCCTGGATACTGGATTTTCTGAGTGAAAGGCCCCAGGCGGTCAGGGTGGGGGGTCAGACCTCCAACACCATCACCCTGAGCATCGGGTCCCCGCAGGGCTGTGTTCTGAGCCCCCTGCTGTACTCACTATACACACACGACTGTGTGGCCAAGTTCAGCTCCAACTCCATAGTGAAGTTTGCGGACGACACAGTGGTGGTGGGGCTGATCTCGGACAACGACGAGAAGGCCTACCGGGAGGAGGTTGAGGTACTGGAACGCTGGTGCCAGGACAACAGCCTGCTCCTGAACATTGGTAAAACCAAGGAGCTGATCGTGGATTTTAGGAGGAAACAGCAGGAGACAGACACACCACTGAGGATAAACGGGGCTACCGTGGACAGGGTGAGCAGCTTCAAGTACCTGGGGGTCCACATCTCAGAGGACCTGACATGGACAACACACATAGACTCAGTCGTAAAACGGCGAAGCAGCGCCTCTACCACCTGAGACAGTTAGGAAGTTCAGAGTATCTGGGAAGATACTCCAGTCCTTCTACTCCGGAGCTGTAGAGAGCATCTTGACTGGAAACATCACTGCCTGGTATGGCAACAGCAGGGCACAGGACAAGAAGGCCCTACAGTGAGTGGTGCGCTCAGCCGAGCGTACCACGGGTATTGCACTACCAACCCTGCAGGTCCTATACAACAAGAGGTGCAAATCCAGAGCCTGCAGGATAATGAAAGACCCTCACCACCCCAACAACAGCCTGTTCACGCTGCTGCGGTCAGGCAAACGCCTGCGAGCACCAGTAACGAGGACAGAGAGACTTAGGCTCAGCTTCTTCCCCCAGGCCATCAGAGCCTTGAACACTGAACTCTCCACGCACAAGCACACATGAGCACACACACAACACACACACTGTACACGCTCACACACTAGCAGCCACTTTAACATGAACACACACTCACTCGGTACCTACGGTACCTGTCTGATCTCCTCCACCAGTACACTCCATCCCGGAACCTACGATCCTCTGATCTAGGTCTCCTCTCCATCCCTCGCACCAGGTTACGGACTTTTGGGGACAGAGCCTTCAGCGTGGCGTCCCCTACCCTCTGGAACTCTCTCCCCCCCGAAATCCGCAACGCCCCAACCCTGGACACCTTCAAATCCGCTCTAAAAACACACCTCTTCACCAAGGCTTTCCCCATCAGTTAGTTTTAGATTAAATTAGGTCCATTATCCCCTACTTTCCCTCATCCCCTCTTCCCCCTCCCTCCCTACTTTCCTTGCCCTATTTTTTGTCCTGATTGTAAAGCGACCTTGGGTTCTATGAAAGGCGCTATATAAATTTGATTTATTATTATTATTATTATTATTACTCATGCTGCACACGCTCACACTATGGACACTTTACAGAAGGAAAGATGACTTTAAGAATAGTGTAGCTTGAGATCGTATAATATAGCATTGTATAGCAGTGTACATAAAGACCCAATGCCTCATCCGTAGCTAACAGTGTACTGCACTGCCACAGGACCTAGCATGTCCTACCATGCTCTGTAAATAGCTCATGTACAGATACCGATATGCCTACTTTGTTTACTTGTTTATTGCACTATGTCGCTCTATTGGTTGGACTCTTATTATTATTACTTGTACTATTGCACATCGTTGCGGGCGAGACCCCCCGCATTTCACTGTATACCTGTATGCCGTGACAAATAAAACTCTTGTATCTTGTATCTTGTATCTTGTATCACTCTCCTCCTCATCCCCTCTCCCTCTTCCCAGGTCATCACCAAAATACCAGGCCCCCCACCCCGTCCTACTAGGTTCCTGGAGAGTGAACAGTCACTAGCCCCCTCCCTGCTCTCCCCCCCCCCCCCCCCCCATCTGCCATTCACACCCAGAATGGACAATCTGATAAAGGCTGGTTTGATTTACAGACAGGCACAATCTCCAAAACCCCAGAAAATAACTATTCCGCCCTCTTTCCTCGACAGCCCGCAACTGCAACCCACGAAACGTCCACCACGCCCCCCACCTCTCCCCCAAACAACTGCTGTTCAGTCTGTTCCAATAACAAACCATGCTGTTCCTGTTTTCACTACTATCAGAGTCAGACTCAAGAAGAAATACTCAACACGCTCTGTAACACCTAACCTCAGACCTATCATCGCTTAGCTAAGGCTGGCCTCACCCCCCATCACAAAATCACTGACAATTTCTTTCTTTTTTATTACAATGCATGTTCCTAGTCGAGAGCTGGCTAAACGACATTACTGGTGAGACACCGCTGATAGAAGCCTGTCCTCCGAAATATAAATATTATCGGTCAGACAAAGCAGGAAAGGGGGAGGGGTTGCCGCTATTGTATCTACATCGTTTGTATGTAATGACATTGACCTGGTGAATTTACATCATTTGAATATCTTGCCATTGAGCTCAAAGCTGAACTGTCTTTGCTCATCATCACATTATACAGACCACCAAAATACTCATCAGTATTTCTGCAGGAATTCTCAGAGCTGATCTCAGTTGGGTTTATTAGATGTGAAATATTATGGAGATCTGAATATTCATATTAATAAGAACGACCCCAAGGCGATTTAATTTATCAACCTACTGGACAGCTTTGAGATTATCAACCTACTGGACTGCTTTGAGATTATCAACCTACTGGACTGCTTTGAGATTATCAACCTACTGGACAGTTTTGAGATTATCAACCTACTGGACTGCTTTGAGATTATCAACCTACTGGACAGTTGTGAGATTATCAACCTACTGGACAGTTGTGAGATTATCAACCTACTGTACTGCTTTGAGATTATCAAATATATTATATATTATCGGAGCTCTCAATAATTTTATCGGGATGACGTCATAATTGCTGATATCGGCCCGATAATTATCGACTCGATAATTATCGTGCATCCCTAGTAATTTCATCTTTCCTTGTGACAATATTGTCACCCACTGTAACAGAGAAGCCTTTGGCCTTGCTGAGTTTGTTATTTGATCCAAAGAGAATGGACTCTGTTTTACCCAGGTGTAATGATAGTTTGTTATCGGCTTGCCATTGCCCCGACTGCTTTGTTGTTGAATCAAGTCAAATCCTAGGTAAGCGTATATTGTGAGTGTGAACGTTGACATGAAAAGAAAAAAGGTTAAATTTTTTTTTAAGTGTAAAAAAAAAAATTATAATAATTGTTTACATTTTTTTGGGTATCTCACGTGAATCGATACTCGGTAGTACCGACGTGTTTCGGTAAGTACCTTTAAAAGTACAGAATTCGGTACCCATCCCTAATCCCTACCCACCTTCAAAACTGCTCTAAAGTTTCTATGCAAGAGGGTTACAGATTTAACTAGTATAATAGAAGGAGATTCTGGCCTTTCAAATGATGCCTCACTTGACCCTATAAAGCCTATTATAGGCATGGCATTTTATTATTCTACATTCATATTGCATGTGTCCGGATGGCAAAATTCAGTACTGCATCTACAAAAGCCCCTTGGATAAAAGCGTCAGCTAAATGACTAAATGTAAATGTAAATGATCTGCCCATTGTTCATTTGTTTAGATATTGACTATACTTGATCTTAAGAAGTAGCTGAATGAGCTCAGTGGCATCTTTTAGCTTTTAGTCATTGTCAGCATGGTTATTCACCGTTAACACATTGACCGCCAGCAGCAGGGGGCGCTGATCCCCCTTCATCGCAAGGTCTTTATTCAATGGATATAGTTTTAGACTGCAACATTACACAGCACATACACTTACACAGATAGCTGTGATCGCGGTAGAAATAAATATCAGATCAACGATCAAATTTATATAGTGTTCTTACCTTGTATCTGATGTAATGCAAAAGAAATAATCCAATTATCTGCTCGCCATTCCAAATACTGCTTGTGGAGGTCCGTACCACACTACCGACGTTACATATGGGCGGGCGGGCGGGGTTACTGTTCGATGCCATCATTGTTGGCTCGCCTGAGTATTTAAACCCCGCCCGCCCGGCTCAGATCGGCTCCTAAAACACACCAGCCTATTTCCAATGAGATGCAATAGCTCAGCATGGCAGTAGAGGGCGGTGTTGACTGTCTGCCAGCTCAGACAGGGTCTGAAGGGTATACCAGAGGCTGCAGCTATGAATTATGAATAGATATAGCGAATAAACTAAATAACGATCCCAAAAACGAGTTAACTCGTTTCTGGCGCTGAACGCATGGCGGGCAATAACGAGTCAACTCGTTTCTGGTGCAGATTGTGTTAAAGATGAAAAAAAATTATATTCTCCTTTGGTTCATTACAATTTACTAGGGCTGTCACGATTCATCGACCATGAAATTTCATTGATTTGCATATTCATGATCGACGCATCGAATTGTTGTTTCTTGTATGCCTTTTGTGGTGGAAATGGCAGACGTTCAAAGTCATAACATTCGCAACGTGTAATCTAACTAGTGCGCAATGAATCACGTTCAAAATATAAATAACTTTTAAAAAACTCTTAACAGGCGCCCCAAAAAGTGGCCATTTCAGTTTTAGTTTTTGGGAAGTATTTCGACATGTACATGGGTACCTTAGTGGTGTAGTCAAGTGTATCTTGTAGACCAGGCCCATTGCAAGTTGCTGTACTCTGTGGTCTACTATAAGCCATCCTAGGTTGTCAAAATGGGCAGGGGTGAGGTGGGTTTTAGGAGTAAGGTCAAGCAGTAGTCTGACCAGTTTGTTTTGTGATGTTTGTAATCTTTTTTTTAGTGCCTTTAAGTTTGAGGTGCTTTGGTACCATGAGGTGCAAGCATTTGATTGATTGATTGATTGATTGAACATTTTATTAACAGATTGCAGAATGTGTACAATACAGTACGGCTCAATACACGGAATTTTTAAGGGGATGCAGACCAGAGAAAGACTTTCGTCTTGTTTACATCAGGGTCCCCCATTTTCAATTCATAACATTTATGACATACACGACATACAGACAGTGCTTTTTTAGAGCGGTTTTGAAGGTGGGTAGGGATTGACATTATTTTACGGCTGTGGGTAGGGCGTGCCGTTCCACATTGTTGTGGGATAATTGCGAAACGTGTTTAGTCCCTTGTTTGAGGGATAATTGCCAATGCATAGTCGTAGTACCCTTGAATGAGTGCTCCTGTTAGAGTCTTCAAGGTATTCTTGTTTACCAGAGAGGAGATCCGGTACAAGAATCTTGTTTGTTGGTTGACTTCTTTGATTACATTGGTTGCCATTTTGTCACAGGAAAGATTTGCCTCTAGGATGGAACCCACTACCAGGTAGGTAATTTCATCTTTCCTTGTGACAATATTGTCACACACTGTAACAGAGAAGCCGTTGGCCTTGCTGAGTTTGTTATTTGATCCAAAGAGAATGGACTCTGTTTTACCCAGGTGTAATGATAGTTTGTTATTAGCGAGCCAGATGCAGATTATGCCGAGTTCAGAGCTGAGGGCTTTTTCAACCTGCAACTTGTCCCATGTGGATGAGAGCCTTGACATTAAGTGGTTGTAGCTACAGCTGTGCTTGCTGGAAACATGATCCAATATACTTTTATACGCCTGAGTCTCCCGAACACGGAGCGACCAATCCCAAATCGATCTGCACTTTCTCGGCCGAGCTATAGTCACTTTCCCACACCTACTCCCGAATTGTGCAGTGGTCGTGTGTGTGTGTGTGTGTATGTATGAATGAATGAATGAATGAATGAATGAATGAATGAATGAATGATTTTTATTTTAACAGATTGCAGAATGGGTACAATACAGTACGGCTCAATACACAGACCAGAGAAAGACGTTTGTCTTGTTTACATCAGGGTCCCCCATTTTCAATTCATATAGACATTTATGACATACACAACATACATGACATTTATGGCATAATTAAGGACATATAGGTGTACTGTGTATATATATAATCTATATATGATCTACTCTCAAATTTACACAGAGACAACCACATTTCTATTGACCCAAATATTGTAATTTTGCCCAACTTCACTTCAGTCTATAGTTCACTTTAGACACTTTTTAACACTACACCTTATTTGTATCTATTTATTACAAAACCATTTGCACCACACCCATACCTAATTTTTGCATTCTAAAAAAGTTTGCATTTTGTACCTCATTGTATGCATTTTGTACTTTAGTTTGTATAATGTATATTTTGTGTTTAGTGTTTGGACTTTATTCTTTACAATTTTTACTGTTGATTGATTGATTGATTGATTGAAAAGTTTATTAACAGATTGCAGAATGGGTACAGTACAGTACAGCTCAATACATACAATTGTTAAGAGGATGCAGACCTGAGAAAGACTTTCGTCTTGTTTCCATCAGGGTCCCCCATTTTCAATTCATCATATGACACACATGACATACAGATAGACAGTACTGCTACATCTATACATTTATGACATACCAGATTTTCAAATACAGTACTGTTTGTGATACTAAAAAAATCCAGAAGAAGAGTATATACATTTGACATAGAAACTGTGCATTGGGGGAGGTTGGGTAGGTGGGGTGGGGCTGTACATTGGAGGGGGGGGGGGGGGGGGGGGGGGGTTGGGTAGGGGGGGGGGACACACTGTACATTGGAATACTGACATACATTTGACATGGAAACTGTACATTGGAGGAGGTTGGGTAGGTGGGGTGGGGTTGGGTGGGGCTGTACATTGGAATAGCCATGCTTGGTCTTTATTGTACAACTGGGTTAGGACATTTGTAGGGGCCAGTTTTGAATTGCAGTCTCCCGTAGGTGTTCTTTGAGAGTGTTTTTGAAGGTGGGTAGTGATTTACATACTGTATGAAGCACATTCGCATGGGGCCAAGCATTTCACTGTAATGTACATGTAGAGTATAATGTACCTTATTATAGTGACAAATAAAACAAAACTTTAACTAGTTGAATGAATGAATGAATGAAAACTTTATTTAACAGATTGCAGAATGGGTACAATACAGTACGGCTCAATACATACAATTGTTAAGGGGATGCAGACCTGAGAAAGACGTTTGTCTTGTTTCCATCAGGGTCCCCCAGTTGTAGTGCAGGAGGTGAAGCTATGAGTGTCGCTGGCGTTATTTCTAAACCTAGCCGCATTTCTGGCAAGACGCTCTCTGATTGGCCGACGCCTGTTTCTAACACTGGTTAAGCAGGCACTCTTTCGAAGTTGGTTAAGGTTAGAGTTTGTCTTCATGGCGATAGAACGCCAGGTAGTTTGCAGGCTGTTTGACGTGGAAATGGGGGGGGCAAACGCGTCAGTGGCCAATCAGAGAGCGTCTGCCAGAAATGCGGCTAGGTTTAGAAATAACGCGTGTCGCTGTTGCAATTTCATGTCTCGCGCGAGTTCCGGGCTTCTACATTTCCTAGCAACGCGTCTTGGAGGAAGAGGAAGGGCGCCCACTCTGGCGGGATGGTTGGACACAATAACAACAAAACATGGAGCTTCAAAAGGTAACGTTAATGTTAACCATAAGTAAACGGTTATTGCTTCGGAGACAGTCGTGAACATATTAAAAGCGACACATGCAGCATAGCATTGTCTACGATTTTGTATACACCATCGGCGTGCTTTATAATGAGCTGGTGTGCATTTCAGCACAGCCAGGTTAGCTAATCCTGTCAGCTAGCTGCTAATGCTAATTTACGTTGGTTACATGGTTTGATTGATTGATTGAAAACTTTATTAACAGATTGCAGAATGGGTACAGTACAGTACAGCTCAATACATACAATTGTTAAGGGGATGCAGACCAGAGAAAGACTTTCGTCTTGTTTACATCAGGGTCCCCCATTTTCAATTCATCGTAACATATATGACATACATTGGTACATATGGTAGCAAACAACGCGTCAAATGTGTTGCTTTCAGTTTAACGTAATGCTTGTTATTATCGTCAGCGGTACGGAAATAAATATATGCTCAATTTATCTATCTTTGGTTGGTTAATGTGGTTAGCAAACGTTACTCAACGTCACAGCTCCATTAGCCACACTATGTTCCACTAGTCACTATGAATTGAAAATGGGGACCCTGATGTAAACGAGACAAACTTCTTTCTCTGGTCTGCATCCCCTTAACAATTGTGTGTATTGAGCCGTACTGTATTGTACCCATTCTGCAATCTGTTAAATAAAGTTTTCATTCATTCATCCACACGTTGACACAGTGCACTGTCATACGTTTCTCACTGGAATAAGTTGTTGAATGTGTGTGTGATGAGATCAGATGACTTAGGAGGACCATAAACCTTTGCTCATAATCGCGAAGACAGGTGAGGCTTGGGGATAAATCATCCCAAAGAATTGCAATTGAATCAAACTTCGCCTTGCTGTGTTCACTGTCTAATATTTATGTTGTATGCTGGATTATATTAGTATTACATATGGCATTTTGCTTTGTTGTTGTCTCACAGAGATCAGAGTTATTCACTCAATTTCCGACAGAAGAGAATATGAGTCAGCCCGTTGTACAAACGTCAACACTTCCAGTGGAAGATCAAAGCCGTGGTAGCAGTCAGGATCAGAGGCTCACCATAGGCAATTGGGAGCTTCAACAACTTGGGGGTAAGGTTACATCTTTAGCTAGATTTATGTGAGATTTCTCATTAGGCTCAGGAGGTAATCGGAAGGTTCACGGTTAGATTCCGACTCCTCTGCAGCAGTGTGTCGAAGTGTCTTTGAGAAAAATGCTTAACCCATAACTGCTCCCAGTGAGCGGGTTGGCACCTTGCATGGTTGCCTCTGCCGTTGGTGTGTGAATGGGTGAATGTGAGGTATACGTTGTAAAGCACTATATAAATGGAGTGCATTTCACTATAATATAAGGGCATGAAATCATTCCCATTGTTGGTGTTTGTAGTGGTACCACTACAGTATATGATTGGCAGTGCTCCTAAGGGCAACAGTTTCATTTTTGCACCTGAAACAACAGGTCCATGTGTTTTTCTGAAAGTCTTAGGAGTGTACTGCTAGTATGTCAATTGACTTCTCTCAATTTCTCCTTGTCAGAATTTCAGGATAGTCGTCTGTCACCGGCCCTTTCTCTGTTGCCTTCAAATTCAGGAGTACAACACAACTTCACTGCGTTTTCTCTGTTCCAACAAACTGACCTGGAATTTGCACCTTTAAGGTAAATCAAACATTGTAGTCCATAAGAGATTGCTGCTGTAAGTGGTATTTTTCTTTGTTAAAATAAGTGTTAAGTAGTTTTTCATTTCACATTTCAAACAGCCATCACTGATTGAGTGTTTGGTCAGTAACATGGGTCTCTCAGTCCCTCCGCTCTGCAGTAAACAGAAAATATATTTTCTGGTATCCCATTCCCACTTTATACAATCAGGAGCGAGAACCCTAGATATATATAAAAACTTATTTCAAGAAATCTTGCCAATGCTAATTTTCTTACTGCACTGATAGATTATTTGACTTGTTTCAAGGACACATTTGCTTAAACCTAGTTTTTATTTCTTATTTTTGTCAGACTCTTGTCAGGCAGTGTGAGACTCACGTTACTGACCAGACAATCTATATCAGTGATGGCTGTCGGAGTGTAGAGCTATTCTTTTAACATGTAGACCACTTATTTTAACAAACAAAAAAATACCACTTACAGCACCTTTAGTTTGAACAGATTAAATGTAATTATCGCAAATTACCTCATATGGAAAATAACTCATATTTACATGTTATTACCCTCCCCCAGAGCATCTCCAGACATTTCTGTTGCATCTGAGCGGTTTCACATTCCACCCCAGGAGCGGACTTCCCAAGCCTCCGACCACGGGTCACTGTCCCAGCACCCGCTAGCCCACGCCACCGGCCTGTTGGAGGATGGCAGCTACTACTCTCTCTCCCAGCACAGCATGTCACCGGGGGACGAGGGCGGAGGACACGCGGGAACGGCTCGCTCCCCGGCCGATGACGAACGGGGAGGCCACTGCGCCAGAGACACGACGGGGGAGAGCAAAGAAAGGGACGGTCAAAAACCCACCGGTCCTCCGCACGGGCCGGCGGGAGTGGGCGCCGAGGACGGCACCTCCTTCCTGAGCGACCCGGCCCGGCAACTGCTGGAGCTCCTGCAGAAAGACATCGGCATGCCGAGCGGCAGGAGCAGTGCTGTCTCCTCCGCCTCGGAGACTTCGCTGAAGAGGGTGGAGTCTTTCCGGGGCGAGTCTAAAATCGCCGGCGTCTTCCGACCGGATGTGGAAGAAAGCACATCCGGTCGGGAGACGCGGCGACCGAAAGGGAAATCGCGGCCGCGGATGTCGGAGATCTCGAACATCACTGTCCGCTCCCACTCCACGCAGGCGGACGACAGTAGCGAAGTGCTGCGCAGAGAGCTGCTTTCTGAGATAGAGAGGAGTAGGAGCTGTGAAGCTGGATCTGAAGCCCGGCAGCAAGGAGGTGCTACACTCGAACGGGAGTCTGTCACACCTGACGTTCATCCCACTGGGATGTACACGGGAAAGCAGAGTGGGTACCAGTCGATCCTGGCTGGTGTGTTCGGGACGGCGCCGCAGCCCTCTGCGGGTTACAGCGAGGAGCGGGGACAGTGGGAGAGGGACCACTGGTCCTCTGGAAATCAGACCGGGATTGAGGGGTCCTTCCTGGGTTACCTCCCTCAGTCTCAGTCCACCCCGGGTGTTTTCAACGCACCGAAGAGGTCCAGCGCCAGGGCTCCATTAGGACGCCTCTCTGCCATAGAGTCCAACGCGGAGACCTCGGGCTCAGGCTCGAGAACCTTGGCGAGGTCACCTATAGCCATGGTTGACATTGATGCTACCGATCCACACGCTGCTCAGTGTGGCTCCGAAACGCCACACTGGGAAGCCACCACAGAGAAAGTCCAAGCTCTGCCAAGTCTCAACTACATGCAGAAAGTAGATGCATGGAGGACGATTCAGAGCTCGGGAAAGACCTCCCTTTTTGATAACCTGGCTCTTCACGGCCTCTCCGGTGTGTCGCCTAAACTGAGGGCTTACGACGCGGTATCCGAGTCCCTTCATCGCGAGCTAACTCAACAGGGACAGGATGCGCCACAGCTTCCCTTCTCGAGCACTGCCAACCAGAACCTCACGCTCGGCCCGGGCGCGGCCCATTCCGGTCACTCCACCCCACAAAGAGGGGTAACGGTGGGCAGTGCTCCTAACGACAGCGCTTTGGCCGCACCCTCTGCGTCTCCCCTCGGCCGGTCGCAGTCCCACTCCTCTCTCAGCACGGTGATCGTGTCGTTCCAACAGGTCCAGCAGACGCAGAGACCGGCGGAACACGAGAGCGGCCCGACGAAGGAGCACGGCCCTCCTCCGCCGCCGCCGAGCGACGTGTCCTTCAACAGAGACACAATTTCCCCAAACAGCTACTACAGCGGGCAGAACCTGGGGGCCTCCATGGGAGCTTCCTCCGTGGTCAGTCTAGAGGTCGACAACTACGCCCCCTACTGGAGCTACAAACCCTTGTCGCCGCTGCCCAAAGCGCCAGAGCTGAACATCGAAGAAAGAATTCCTGTAAGTAACCAAAAGAAAACCGGTTATTGTTTTGTTTTTAGCATCTAGCCTGCCACCACCACAAATAACCTGATAACCAGCGGGAAAGACTGAAATGATGTTGGCTTTGTAGTTTGTACCCTAAGTAGTTATACCCATTATTAGACACATACTGATGCTTCTATGATATTTATTTTTCTTACAGTTATATCTCCGTAATCTGGGAATTGATCAGTCTCCCTCGACGATCTTGACTCCATTTGCACCCAGAGGGCCCATCAGGGAGCCCGAATTCTCTCCCACTGATCTCTGCACCATCAAGGGGTCCATCGGCACACCAACCAAGAGCACCCAGCTCTCTGAAGGTAACTAGTCCCATAGCTGCCTGTGTGGGGTGTATCTCAAGAAGCAGATTATTGTAGTCAAACTGATTCTTATCACTTAACTGTAACTAGGAGTATCGCAAGCGCCGCCATGTTAATCGTAGTTGGAGATGAGCCACCAGAGGTTTGTTTACATGTTACCTTGGAAACGAGCCTGCAGCACAGCACGCTTTAGCTCGTAAAGACATGTCAACACTTAACAATGTACCCTGAATGAATGGAGAGCAAAGGATCTTTGGCTGCTTTTAGCACAAATTCCTACTTAAGATAATTTTTGATAATTCGTTTTGGCCTTTGTCGTCTCCCTGGAAGCCTTATATGGTTAGGTGAATTACTTAACAACTAAAAACAAAGATTCTTAAGGTTTCTTAAAGGTATTATTCAGTCAAGATATTGTTGTGTTTGAGGGTGCGCTTACAGAGGTGGGCGTGTGCTGTAACTCGGGTGTACCGTCCCCTGAGCGCAGTTGTCGTTTCTTATCGTTCCTTTCCTTGTCGTTTCTCTAGGTGGCAGTCCCAGTAAAGGGGAGTTTTCTAGGTGTAGCCTGCTGTCCGTGGACTCCAGCATGTCCATACCCTGCAGTGTGGACAGCCTCTACCCAGCACTGCCCTTCCCAGAGCAGACCAGGGCCTCTCCTTCATCAGACACGGCAGGAAGTCAGGGCGGCCTGAGAATGGTGCCCATCTCTCAGCCCCAAGACGTCACCTCTCTCCCTGTGCCGCAGCCCGACCAGCAACAGCTCAGGGTCGAGTCCGGCAGCTCGTCGCTCCCTGGGACCGGCTACAAGGACAGGGACTTGGAGTCACGCTCGCAATCCAGCCACAGCAAAGCAAAGCAAAGCAATGAGGAATCATTTGTCATCTCCAAGACCGTGAAGCACATCCGGAAGTTACTTGACCAGGCAGAGAACACGGTCTCGGGCAGGACCTCCACGGACTCGCCCTCCTCCTCCTCTGGCAGGTCGCACCTGCACTCCGACGACGACGCGCTCCTCTCTCTGAGGAGGAAAGCGGGCGGATTCCAAGACTCCTTCACCTCCTCCTCTGCCGCCAGCGGCTCCGTGACTCACTCCTCCTTGCTGTGGGCCCGGTCCTCCTCCGACTCCATGCGGACCTTGGAGAGACTGAGAGAGAGCTCGGTCGGCAGAGAGAGCCTGAGCTCTCCGCGCCAGGCTGTTTACCAGTCGACACAAGCCCTGAGCACCACGCCCACCACAGACACCTATGCCAGGCCGGAGGAAGGCTCGGTGGCCGCGGGTTCCTCCCTCCTTGCCAAATTGTCCCGGAGGGCGGAGCCCGAGGGCTGCAGTGCTGCGCCCCCCGCCAACACGCGCCCTCCGCCACAGCCGCCGGTCATCAAACCCACCCAGGCGGCGGACAAACCCCAGCCGGCCCAGCCAAGTCCGAGAGAAGCGACGGGGGTCGCGGAGGAGACGGCTAGCGGTACCTCGGGCAGTGTGGCAGAGAGCAGCGCCTCCTTGCCCCTCTTCAGGGATCCTGAGCAGGAGGCGCAGAACGACGGCGGCAGCAATGAGAGATCCCTGGAGGCCAGAGTGTTCATGCTGCTGAACGAGTCTTCGTCCGCGTCCAGCAGACCCAGCACTGCTGACCAGGAGGAGAGCAGAGCCAGAGGTAGAAAGCTCATACTACACACTTTGAGATGAGAGAGATGTTACTATCCCTAGGAGGAAATTGTGGTATGGACCTATATCAAACCCCACCCTCCTTTCTTGATCCTCTAATCACAACTGTTTGTCCGAGGAAGTGACTGTTGCGATTGGAGGATCGAGAAAAGAGGGCGGGGTTCGAGATCAATTGTTGACAGATAAATTATACCATAATTATTTCACAGATGGGTTGAATTTTTGTATTGTTCTGCGAATAGACCTTACATTTATGTTTTCCCCCCTGTAAGTTTGCAATATCTTCTAGTCGCTTCCCTTCGACAGGCAACGGTTGTGATTCGGAGGATGGTATAAAGGAGGGCGTGTTTAAGCATTACATCACACGCAAGAGTGGGTTATGAGAATTAGACCATGCCTAGGGGTGGTCGTTAGACCCCCCTAGGCATGGTCTAATTCTCATAACCCACGACTGCGCGTGGTGTATTGGCTTTTATACAACTGGCGCATTCATCCAACCTTATTGCTATACAATAAACACACATTAATTGAAGATTTATTGACAACCATCCGCAGAAAAAGTAGTTCCAAAAAAAAAGAAGAGAAGTTCCCTCCGCGTGTAGAAGCAGTGCTGTTTCAAGGCATTCCATCTAAAGTGAGCGTGTGTTATGGGATTGATTGATTGAACATTTTATTACAGATACAGTGCTTACATCTTTATACAATTGCCGAATTCATCCAACCTTATTGCTATACAATAAACACACATTAATTGAAGCATAATGGAGATTTATTCACAACCATCCGCAGAAAAAGTAGATCCACAAAAAAAAAATTCTAGTCGCTTAAAATACGTCATGGGCTATAGGCTTTTAAAACAATTTAATAGGCTAAACCTCGTTTTAACTTCTTTAATTCACATTTGTTTATTTCATAAAATTTTTCCCGACATAATGCTACCTGCCTCGACGAAATCCGTGATTCGGTTGCGATACAGATGAATTATGAAGTTTTATTACATGGCGTTTTCACAATCGCCGAAATGCTTGCTTGTGATTGGTCAATAGCGCGCGTCAGAGGTCCGTTATCACATGATAACGGACCTCTGCCAAGCAATAATGACCGCTGTGCGCAGCTGTTCGCAATCAAGCCCACTACAACACTGTATCAGTGCTGCTCAGCATATGCACAGCTGCACTCAGTCATCAGTGCAATCAGACCACAGACCTGCCGACTGCCGATAATAATAATCACTTTATTTGGGCTGACAGAGCCACAGAACAACTGCGTTTGCATTTGATCTCGTCTTGTCGATGGTGTACAATGAATTAGGTATATTTGTTAGTAAGTTAGCCATGTAATAAGCGGGATAATGTATAGCTATACTCGATCATTGTCGCAAAATAATTGACCTTTACTGACGTTTAAAACACCTCGGCGCTGCGCCTCTGTATTTTAAACTCTGTGTCGGCCAATTATTTTGCGACAATGACCTCGTAGCTATACATTATCCCTTACATATCTCGTATAGCTCTGCTCAGCGTCATAGTGGCAATACTCTTCACTTTAGTACTTGCACTGAATAAATTTCCACATGTACCTTTACATACCGTCATCTGTCTGGCCACACCCCCATCCGCTACCTACATAAGCAGGGGTGTGGCCATACCCTCATTCCCTTCAATTTTCACCATGTTGTGTTTTCTGAGTTTTTTTCTTGGGGGGTTAAGGGAACAACCGCCTCCTGTTAAACTAAACATAGGGAGGTGGTTGGTTCCCCGGTGTGTTGATAGCGGAGTCAACTCTCGGGTTAGGCCGGGCTTGACCTCGTCTGCCTGCGAGTGTGCCCCTTCAGTGCCTGTATACCAATCGCTTGAGTTGGTTGATTCGTTTGAAGAAAGTTGAGACATCACAGCGTTAACATTATCTCCCTTTTTTTTTTCTTTCTCTCATAATTTCAATAGAAAAAAAGCTAAGTTATAATGTTTTCTTCGGGGGGTCGCGCTAGCAACGTCACCCTTCACCAGCGGTTCTCCGTTGCCGCCTCCATCGTGCGTCTTGGGGCGGGATTGACTCTGCGGTCGTGGAAGTCACTCGCGAGGTAGCTTGCCTCTCAGAGGAGCTGGTGCACCAGCGGCATCTCCCGTGAGATGGCCTGGTTCCTGCTCTGGTTCCTCCGCCGCCGGGGGGCCATCGGCCGATGGGCAGACGGCTCCTCTCGTGGATTTGAGAAACTTTTCGCTTCTGCTCGCTCCCGTCGTAGGAGGGTGGCTTGCAGGGGCGAACGGCCTGGTTTTGGTGAGCTGCTGGAGCCAGATGAGGGTGCTTCTGCTTCTCCGTGGCCGATGGAAACGGAGGATTACATGGTGGAAGCAGATGCACTCTTATTTGACGCCACGGTGGGGACGCATCACTCTCCCCCTCAGGATGTGGCAGGGGGTGGTATGTCTCCTTGGGGTCCCTCGTATTCTGGTGTTGGGTTAGAACCTCCAACTCAGCGACGAGATGCCCTGCTATCAGCCACATCGGATGGTGGCTCTGCAATGAGCGGTAGCCTCTCGTATGTGAGGGATGCGAGCTTAGTGGAGGAAGGTGCGCATGGGGAATTACGTGCCTTGTTCCCGTAGCTCATGGCGGCAGCAGCCGTCGCAAACGGCGTGCCGCTGCCGCAGCCACTGCCTGCCCCTGTCCCCGATGACTTGATAGGTCATCTATGGCAATGTTGTCCTGTGAGGGAGACGGGCGTCGTCTTCCCATTTTTCCCCTCAATGGAGGCCTACGTGCGTCAGGGACAGGTGGTCTCCCACATCACTGGCCTCACCCCCGCCTACGTGCAAGTCACGCGGTTGGCGGGTTTGGTCGATGGAATGAAGGAAGGGGTGCCTCGGCTTGATAGACCGATGGCGTCTCTCCTTTGTCCTGAGGTGGTGTGGGAGCCGTTGCGGAAGCCGGTTCCCCAAGGGAAATCGGCTAGGCAGTTGGCCAACTGGAGTGACCAGTCGTTCATCGCCGGAACCCAAACCCTAGCTGCGACATCTAACATCGTGCAGCTAGCGTGGTTTATGTCCGGGATGATGACGGGCGGTACGATGCTGACCGACCATCAACATGTTCAGCACGCCCAGGCGGCCGGAGCCATCCTGCATCTGATCCAGCTGCAGGCCATAGCCGCCGGGAAGATACGCGCCCTGGCCACTCTGTCCCAGCGCCATCTTTGGCTGGAGCAGGCGAGAGTACCGGACAGGAAGAGGCTTCCCCTGCTTACGGCACCCCTCTCCCATGCTGGGCTCTTCGGGTCGGCGATGCAGCTCATGACAGCAGCCTGCAGGGATATGGAGGAGGAGCGTGCGCCGTGCGGTGCTCCAGCCCCATTTCCCCCCGCCCGATGTTGCCGGTGGAGTTCGAAGGAGGCCTCGTCGTCGCGGGCCCGCGACCACCGCCACTACCACCGCCACTGCTGTGTAGTGTTTATTCACTACATATGTTGGGGATACGATGTGTAGATCCTTCGCCTAGTGTGGGGTTGATAGGAGAGCTAGACTTTTAGTCTTGGCTGGTCGCTACATGTATATGTGTGCTTAGCAAGGCCTGTAGCTAACACTCGGTTGAAAAGTGTTTTTCTTTCCTCGTCCTGAAGACTTATGTTCTTCCTATGAAGGTAGAGGTTTAGTTGTGTGTTCTGTTACTTGAAACAGTGGTATTGAGCCACAACACTGTAGTGTTGGCCTACAGAAGTACTCATGTGTGTGTAGTTGTGCCACGGTCTTATAGACCTCTCTCTCTATCGATCTTCTGTGTTCTTGAAACATAAAACACGGGTGTCGTGTTCACACATAAACCTTGGCCTTGTTATAAACCCTGTTCGCAGACGTTGTCGTCTGTGGCTAGCGTTCGTTGGGTTAGCTTATCCTGTTAGGGTATATGCTGTTCATTAGCATGCTGGCTACATAAGGTATCACCATGGCTGTTTATTATTGTGTCTGTTACTAGGCTTGAGTAAATTGTAATGAAGAAAAGGAGAATATAAATTATGATTTATGATTTTTGCATCTTTGATCAAAAATTGATACGGTAGGATAAAATGCTCACTGAGCTCATTCACCACCTTATTGAGATCATGTGTACAAAAAATCTAAGCAAATGAACCGCGGGAAGATGATTAAACAGAAGGATTTGTAGATACAGTAATTAATGATAATCAATTTTAATTATAAATTCATATTTGACCTTGAACTTGACCTTATTATGGCCAAATCATACATCTATGGATAGGGAAAATGCTCCTCTTTCCAATGGCAGGGTTGAATCTGGATTTAGTCATTTCCTTGCGGTTTTTACGATAATGAGCATTTTCCGATGAATTTGTATTTCCGATAAATCTTATAAAACATCGGTAAAAATTTAAATATACACTTTGACTAGTGTTTTTGATAGGGTTATGGTCTTTACTCTTGGTTACAAAAAAAATATATTTAAAAACATTGACCTCTTAACATCCAAGTGGCATTTCTTGCCACCTTATAGCATTTGTACATTTGTATGACCGTCTATAATGCTCCCGTTAGGTTTTTCCGGACGTTTTGGTAATGATTTTCACTATAAAATCATATTTCTAAATGACAGGAAGTTGATAAACTGGCCGGAATAGCTTTGAGCTAACTATCTTTCCCGACCCATGTATTCATTCCATTCTAAACGTAACGTTAGTTGTTCAAAACATTACCCGTCTATATAATTTGTTCCTCAATGTTATATAGACAGGCCATGTTTTGTAAACTAACGTTATGTTTAGAATGGAATGAATACATGGGTCGGGAAAGATAGTTAGCTCAAAGCTATTCCGGCCAGTTTATCAACTTCCTGTCATTTAGAAATATGATTTTATAGTGAAAATCATTACCAAAACGTCCGGAAAAACCTAACGGGAGCATTATAGACGGTCATACAAATGTACAAATGCTATAAGGTGGCAAGAAATGCACTATAAACGATACTTTGCGGCGTCGTTTCTTGCGCTAGCCTCTTGTTAGCCAGCATTAGCCTTAATAGCTTTGAGCTAAGGATCTTTGCCGATGCATAAAGTATTGTTTATAGTGCATTTCTTGCCACCTTATAGCATTTGTACATTTGTATGACCGTCTATAATGCTCCCGTTAGGTTTTTCCGGACGTTTTGGTAATGATTTTCACTATAAAATCATATTTCTAAATGACAGGAAGTTGATAAACTGGCCGGAATAGCTTTGAGCTAACGGATCTTTGCCGATGCATTCCATTCTAAACGTAACGTTAGTTGTTCAAAACATTACCCGTCTATATAATTTGTTCCTCAACGTTATATAGACGGGTCATGTTTTGTAAACTAACGTTATGTTTAGAATGGAATGAATACATGGGTCGGGAAAGATAGTTAGCTCAAAGCTAATCCGGCCTGTTTAACCACTAGCTTCGGTTAGCTAATGCTGGCTGAGCAAGGAAACTAACAGTACACGTTTTTACATGAAATACAGCCCAAAAACCCTGCTGACAAACATTTGCTTATTAAATACATTCTATACTATAATAATACAAACGTTTCATTGCCTCTCTGTGACGACAAAGTTGTTTAAATAAGGGGAGAAAAGTAGCTAAAACCAATGTATTTGGATGGGACAGGAAGTGCTATTGGCAACCGGAAGTCAGCCGGAAATGGCTACATTCAGATTGTGCAAGTGGAGAATAGCTACATTTATCTCACAGAGATAAAACTGGGAGCGAGTTTACTGTAGATGCGCTGCCAACTCTGCTCCGACTTGAACTGAAAGAGAGAGACGACATGCAGTCCGTGAAGACCCGCCCTACTCCCCTACTCTGCCTCTGATTCGCAGACTGTGGGTGAGGGGGAAAAACGCTGACGGGACGCGTATGTGATTGGACCAGACTCGTACACAGACAGACAGTGGCAGTGCAGCCTAGGGCTGGGCGATATGGAAAAAAATCATATCGCGATAACGATATGATAATGTTATCATATTTCTCGATATCGATAATTATCTAATTGTTATAAGTATAATTTTTTATTTTATTTTTTTAACAACATATGTATGTTTATTTTGCAGCAATTCTTTGTCATTGCCGCCATCTTTAGTGTTACATCCCCTCACACTCCAGTTCTCAGGCTGCAGCTGGTTTAAAAGCGAAAGTAAACCGGCTTCTCTGCTGGCTGTGGCTCCAGGGGAGTTGAACAGTTCTGGCTAGTTTATTTTCGATCTTTTGGCGCTTTTTTGGTGGACAAACCACCGCACATGTGCACCGTGACTCGTGACTGGAGTCTAGTTCTGCTAGCACACATAGCCTACTGTGTACAGACGGTTTCAAACTGTATTTTAAATTAGAAAGCAAACAAAATAAATGGACAAGAGAAAAATAAATCTCAATTTGGTCAGTATTGTCATTTGGACAAGCAAAGCCATTACTTTAAGTTGCAGGCAAGAAAGACAAGTCTGTCCACTGTCTCTGGTTTTAAAACTGCCCTGTTGCAGGTAAAAAAAAAAACGATTTTTCGATTTTTTTTTTATTTAGATATTCGATATCGAATATTAAAATATATCGCGATATTTATCGTTATCGTTATATCGCCCAGCCCTAGTGCAGCCGGACATGCAGAGCACTGCTCGCAGTCAGAGGATATAGCGAGGATGCATTTGCTTCCACTTTACTTGATATCACTCCGGAATCACGTTTCAACCAAGTCACTAACATAACGTTGCTGTCATGAGCCAGCGCTATGGTAGCCTACAAGTGATAAAATAAATAAAACTTCCAACTCTCGCGCAACGACTCGGCAAACAGTTGCGCGCGGGCCGCATTAACAATAAACTTTGATGTCCAGTAGGGGGCCGCAAAATATCGAGTTTGAGACCCCTGTTCTAGGGTGATTATGGTTTATTTACATTGATGGTAACATTCCCGGTTATAGTGCAGTTTGTGAAAAGAGTATCTGGGTCGTTATTTTGCCTCTTAGCTGGTACAGAATTCTCAGAACCTTCTGCACCTTCTGCAATGCGCTTCAAGGTTCATAAGTTCGTTCTCGTTAATGTCACCATGTCTTTTTTCTAAGGCTCTCAAAGTTAGCGCGCTATTAATGCGTTATCGCCCGATTCTATTAACGCCACTCTTTTTTTTTAACTCACGATTAACTTTCACATTTTTTTTATTTTATATATATATTTTTTTTACTAGACATCACTCGGGTGTATTATTGATGCTCTCATTGATACTATGTTTGTTTCTGAAGTGTGTGTGTGTGAGATATAGAGAGAGAGGGGGGTGAGAGAGATGAGGAAGGGGCAAGAGAGAAAGAGATCTGGGAGAGTGTGTGAGAGAGAGGGGGGGGGGGGTGTGTGATTACTCAGCCCTTGTGTGGGTGAATGTAACAAGTTCCTAACGTTTTCTTTCCCCTATAATTTCATGCACACTTTATTCATTGTTTTAAATTATTATTTTCTTAAGTTATTTTGTGCATCACTCTGTTTTGAATTTGATGCAAATTTGCAATGCATGAGGGTCATCCTTTTGTGTTAAATGGCTGCATAAAGCAAGCATTTGTTGACTCGCATGTTGATAAGAGTATTAAAACTTGGAACTTGAAAAAGATCTGTTTAAGGTATGCGATTAATTTGCGATTAATCGTGAGTTAACTATGGACAAATATGCGATTAATCGAGTTAAATATTTTAATCGATTGACAGCACTACTTTTTTCTTTATCCGGCTTCTCCTGCTGTGCATCCCATTCATCAAATGTCAGTCCACCAAATAGATCAAAATTTGCAATGAAATCGGACATTTTTACCAACTTGTGTTTACAAACAAACCTGTGCGGGACATCCAGTGAATGCCGTCTAATAGTGAAGTGAGCGGTTGTTATTGGTTTGATTGATTGATTGATTGGAAATTTTATTAACAGTGAAATTAGTGTCCTTTTGACGAATGGCATCTAAGAACAGACTTTGCACGATTTTTATTTTGTTCCACAATGACTCATGACCCACCAATTACATAATCCAACATTGTGTAAGAAACTAACACATTCCATGTGACAGAATCGTTTTTGAATTAGTCGTTATGATGCTTTCAACACATCCATTCATAAAGATTATTGTCTGCCATCTTGGTTTTTCCTAAAAAGTCGAACTGGTGGAGTGATTGTAATTTGGTTGTGGGCGGGTTCTGGGATCACGAGTGTGGGTTTATGAGAAATAACCACGTCTAACTTGACTGTTTCAGCCAATCAGAATCGAGAAATTAGGCATGCCATTGTATAATTGAAAATAGAGCTCAGTGTAACCCTATGTTGAACCTGCAGAGTGGATCAAGCTGAAGGTGTCGGGGCAGCAGTGTGAGCCTCTGGAGTTGGATCTTGAAGACCGAAAGAGGATTGAGGAGATCAAGAGGGAGCTGCTCTTAAAGGTACCGTACTCAAGAAACTCACCAAACACGTCATCATTACAATTCACGTATCAGACGTTTTCTCTTGTGTTACATAGTTCACTTTTTGACTGCCACCACTTTCCCCATCTGTACTGGCTGGCGCCAGCGTTATTGACCATTTTAGCGATGTTTGCAGACTATGGCTGGGCAATTAATCGAAATAAAATCTCGATCTTGATTCATAGACCTATGCAATCTCATTTCTAAATTATGACAATTTCTTTTATTAAAAAAACTTAAGTTAACTTTTTTTAAATGATGACGATTCTGACTTTTTTTTTTTTTTTTTTTTTTTTTTATTATTCTGACTTATTTTGTATGTTACAAGAGACTTAAGTTTAAGTCAAGCACTTTCCTATATGTTATGTTTAAGTTTAAGTCAAGCACTTTGATATGTTATGTTGTCTGTTTAAGAGAGTGCAATAAATGATTTTATTGAAAAAATAAGAATCGTGTGAGAGAATCGTGATCTCAATTCTTAGAGAGAAAAATCGTGATTCACATTTGAGCAAGAATCGCCCAGCCCTATTGCAGACCCATTGTGTGTTCTGTATTATAGCTATGGAGACAATAGTATGGCTAATTTTACAGGCATTGTTCATAGTCCATTACTGACTAATCAGTTAATTTCTACACACTGTAGTTTGTTACACGCTACACGCTAAACATCGCCCCTTTCCAAAATAATCCAGTCTTTTTCCATAGATTGCGAGATATGACGCGTGAAACTAATGATGATTATGTTGAAATTGAACGTGTGTATGAAAATAAATGTTTGAGAGTGACAATTGATGATAAATTAAACTGGAAATCACATATAAAAAAAGAAAAATATCCAAAACCATTGCAATATTATATAAAATGAAATATATCTTAAACAAGAACTCATTCCATTTGTTGTACTGTTCGCTCATAGTTTCATACATAACCTACTGCGTGGAGGTATGGGGGAATACATATAAAACAAACACTAACCAAATTTTCATAATGCAGAAGAAAGCCATAAGAATTGTGAATCAAGCCGATTTCTATGAACCGACAAACGCACACTTTATTAAATCAAATGCCTTAAAATGGGAAGATCTTGTCAATCTTAGCACTGCAATAATAATGTACAAAGCACATAAGCACTCACTTCCAAGTGGCATTCAGGAGTTGTTCCAGACTAGAGAGAGCCGATATAGACTTAGGGGAACTTGTGTATTCAATATCGCAAAGGCAAGGACAAATATAAAAGGTCGATGTACCATAAATCCTCTAATATTGGACGGGTCTTGTATTTACCTCAGCTGCAAAGAGCACCAGGCCTTTATTAGAGAGAGGCTTATATAAGACTAGAGGCAGGCCTTAATTTCACAAACTGGCCAATTGTAATTGTGATTGATTGATTTTATTTAGACATAAACATATACAGATCACATGAGTATTTGCTTTGTCAGGGTGAAACTTGTGGATTAACGTAATTCACACACTGAAGTTGGAACTGTCTATAGGTTGCGGGGTCCAGGGACGATTTAGCGTGTGGTACCTTCTCGACTCTACCTCAGTCGAATCGAGTTGCATTGATAACATGCAGTAGCTTTAGCTAACGCTATCATAGCCATCATGACCATCATGACCTGTAATGTCAACTGGACAACGGCAACTGCCAACGACATATAGATAGCGAACGTTAACACTATGATCGCCGTGGACAAGTTTACACGTCATTCCTAGCCATGCTCATTCTGCCGAAGACGCCGTAACTCGTCTTTGATGTCAATATTTAAAAAATCTGTCATCGAAATCATATTTCCTTTCCGGAGCCCTGAGACACAGTGCAAAGCTCCACTCAACTCTCTAGCGGTTCAAGAGCGCCATCTGGTGGCCGATCGGCAGATCGCCAGCCGGAAATTAACCTTTGAACCGGTAGTGCTCATCCATATGTGGTCCGGGCACTCGCTATCGTTAGAGAGACTCCGTATTGACACAGTGAACATCGATCGGTGCAAATAACTCGAAAAAACAACATGATTTGGACGTATATACTATTATACAACCTGGAAATGGATCGGGCATTTCTCCATCCCATAATAGAAAAAATTCTGTTCCACGCTCATCTGCCAGCTGCGCGAGGAAGCCACGGTAAGATTCAGCGTTATATTCTAACGTCTTCTATACTAACTGATCTGATGAACATATGACCCACTCTGGATGAATCATCTAACGCTGCCCACGGAATTATAAACGATCCCCCGCCCATCCGGTCATCATCAGATGATGCGTAGAAACTTCTAGAACCACGTCCAGTTGACATTTTTTATCTCGCACAGATTCCTACCAAACTGTATTTGATCATCAATATAATGCATTTAGGGCTATAAATCACGTTCTGAAGAAAGCTGCAGAAAACGATAAAAATATACTTATACTTTAGACCATATTTTAGTATGAATATGTGAATGAAAAAGTTTAACGTTGCTACACCCTGAACAATACATATAGGACATTGAATGGGCCATAATAATGGCAATTTAGCAATAGAATTTAAAAAGTTATAGCCCTGCAAAGAAGGGGAACTTCTCCATAGACAAATAGAGCTGGCGAGGGATGGTAAATTATGAATTTAACCCATGGCGATTAAAGTGTTAACCAACGTTTGCAAACAAAGCCAACGTCATCCAGCCGACACCACAGATCTAGCTATGACAACGTTAGCTAACGCTAATGCTAACGCGAAGGAAACATTAATGTAGTCAGTGTAGAGAGGGGCAGCACTTAATTTGCATTGGCAAGAGTTTATCTCATTCTATATCACGGCACGAAAAATTTAAAAAACGTATTTTTTTGCTACCTTGTATTGGAAGCCGGCCTGTATTTGTCTGCATGTATCAAACCCCCGGCCATTATAAGAGGCCTGTCCTTTATTTGAGTACCCTCCACTATTAGAGGATTTACGGTATAGTTGTTAAAGGGGCAAAATTATGGAATAGCTTTGACAAAGAAGTAAAATGTGTAGTTCGCTACATACTTTTAAGAAATTATTCAAATATAAGGTGATACATAAATATAAAACCTCATTATTATCCTAGTTATATTTAATCTATAACATAGCTGTGTTCAAATAGTGACAAAGGGAAAAAGAAAAAAGAAAAACATATATATATAAAAAAAGAAAAAGTATTTAAAAAATAAATAAAACATAAATAAATGTGTATAAGGGCGCGTTCACACCTACCCTGTTTGGTACACTTTAAGTGGACCATGGTCCCTTTACATCAGGGGTAGGCAACCCTAGGCACGCGTGCCTGCATAGGCATTTTCATAGGCACAGGGGGCAGGATTAAAATAAAATTTAAATTAAAAAAAATATTATAATTTATTTTATTTCTTTTTTCTTTTGCTTTGAAATATTATAGTGAAATATTTTGCACTGTTGTCGCATTTATCTTGTTCGAATCCTCCCACAGGTTCTTTTTACTACCACATATTTAATTGAGACCCTTTATTTGTTTATTATTTCAATTTAGCTGGAAATACATTGCTACATCATTCAGTAACATTTGCAGAGCCTTATAACAAAAACATTATTACGGTCACCATTGTGACCAGTGGGATTAATCAACACATTTTATTATTTATTTTTCTATTTCATTGAACATTGCACATGTTAAAAGCAATTTTTTTTACTCAAAATGTGAGTATTACCAAGTCAACTTGTGTTCTTAAAACAATGACAATAAACATCGTTTTATTAGGTTGAAATAATGTGGTTGTGTACTTATTTTTCTGTTAACTTATTATGGATTGAAAACTGAATACCTTAATGCACAGTAACTGAACTCAATATTTTTAAGTTCTGGTAACTTATTATTATTTATTTTTTTACAGTGTAGTCTTGCGATCAATCAAAACGTATTTATATGATATACCTCACATTCACCCTCCATTCACATCCTTGTGTTCTCCTGGTGTTCTCCATTAGGCCTGTAGGTGGAGCTATGACAGCACACGTACAGTACACACACCGATGGTGTGTGATGTGTCCAAAAATGTATGGGCAAATGTGAGTGAAATGGTCGCACTGTATGCAGCTGTTTGTCTGCATTGCATTCCCCCCCCCAACTCAGATTTAGGGTTGATACAACCATCATAATAATATTGTTAATAATAACAATAACAATAATGATGTAATAATGTAAAAATTATCATTAAAAAGACTTGATTATGAGAAAAGAAAATTACGATGCATGGAATATTGTTGAGGCACACTAGTTACAACTATATTTCAAACAGGCACTCCATGTCAAAAAGGTTGCTGACCCCTGCTTTAGATCAATAGTCTGTTTGGTTTGTACAGGTGTGAACACAAACCGAACTATTTTGAGGACCAAACAACCGAACCATGGTCCTCTTGAAAAGTTGGGACTCGGTTAGTTTCAAAGTGGACCATGGTGCGTTTGCTGTTGGTGTGAACGCGATCGAACTTCATATAGTACCTAATCTAGAGCAAATGAGTGACAGACGCCTAGTGGCGGCTGGCGCGTGACCCAACTTGACAGCGCCAAGTGACAGCTTGCGCGCGACCCAACTCAAATGAATGACAGGCGCGCGGACAGTCTCTCTCTCTCTCTCTCTCTCTCTCTCTCTCTCTCTCTCTCTCTCTCTCTCTCTCTCTCTCTCTCTCCTCTAGACTCGGACAGTCTCTCTCTTCCCTCTCTACTCTAGACTTGCGCCGCGCGCGGACAGTCTTCCTCTCTCTCTTTCTCTCTCTACTCTTTAGTCGACTTGCGCCGTGCTCGTAATAGTATCTCTCTCATTACGCTGCCAGCAACTGTTTACATTTGTGAGTGCTATAGTTCAATAGATGCGACTGTATGTCCTTTGTTTACAAATTAGATCCGCACCAAAAAGGGTAGTGTGAACGCAGACCAAAATCAAACAATGTATCATTTTCACATTTGGTCCACCAGAAAGTCCGGACTATCCGCCACTAGGCATTAATTTGTAAGGCCCGACAACACACGTTAATGTCCCTATGGGCCGGACACGTCTTCTTCCGTTTATATGTAATTACTTGTGTATACGGGAAACTATAGGTTTTGAGGCGAGAAGATCTCCTAGCGATTGCTCTGCAAGAGCTCCTCCCCCTCAGAGCGAGTCAGGACAGAAAGGGATCAGGACAGACACTGTCTGAACTAGACTATCAGAGTTCAAAAGGTAGGCGATACTGCCACCTGGTGAGATTAGATCGTCATTGCAATTCCAACATAGGCAGATGAATCAGGGACACCTAGAGGGCTCCGGCTGACCGTATAGAAGGGGGATCAAAGGAAAAGATAAAAACCGAGGTATCTCGGGTTTTGGCACTCAACGCATGGTGAGATAACCCAACTTATCTTGGGTATGGCACAGAATGAGTTAAATGTGCTTGTAAGTTGTGTTTACTTTGTTAAAATAAGTGGTCTACATGTTCAAATAATATCTCTACATTCTGACAGCCATCACTGATACAGTGTTGAGTCAGTAAATGTGGGTCTCCCCAGTCTTTCCGCACATTTTCTTGTATCCCGTTCCCACTTTATCCAATGGACTTTAAGCAAATATGTGCTTGAAACAAGTAAAATAATCTGCCATCAAATTTGGCTTGGCATTAAGATTCTTGAAATAAGTAAAGATATCTAGGGTTCTTTCTCCTGAATAGACGAAGTAGGAACATGATGCCAGAAGGTGTATTTCCTGTTTACTGCAGAGCGGAGGGACTGACCGAACACTATATATCAGCGATGGCTGTCAGAATGTAGAGCTATTTAACACTTTGACTGCCACTCACGGATAATCTCGGGTTTACGATTGTGACGTTGAAAGCCACTCACGGCTTTTCTCTGTATTTTTTTTATTTTTTAGCGATCTGAAATCATATTTCATCACGCGAGCCTACCCAGGGGCCGCCGGCGATCAGATGTGAAAAAAGCGCCCCCTATCGTCTCCCATATGGTAAATCACCCTTTTGGAATGGACTCAATGAAAATGGATGGGAAAAAAAATATTCCAGTGCACATTTCACTTCTCACCCATGCAGCCGGAGTACCAGAGTTCATTCAGGGGGCTCTGAGCCCCGCGGATTATGAGTTCTACTGTATACACGTTAGATCTATACACTTATCGATTTTTTCTAATGGTGATCAGGAATTGGAATATACCAGTTGGATACCATCTGATGTCAGGTAAGGAATCTATGTTATCAGTGTTAGGATAATCAGACTCGTTTTCATGAAGATATAAGCTTTTTTGTGATATGTGCTCTATCTGTTTTCACTGTAAAAGCCATGAGGAAATGAAAGCAGCTATTATCAGCGCGCGCCTTGAACGTGCGTGCGTGCACATATACTATCGATCATCTAGCGTTTATTTGAAAACAATTCATAAATAGGCCGACAAATATCAACGTTCTGGAATATTCTAGTAAAAGGCGATTATCACAGAATGGGCTGTTTTTCACCTGAAAACGGGTGCTTTTCAAAATGCTATCAAACGGAAGTGAAGCGATAAAAAACCAATCTGCCTTGACAACATTGACTGGAAAATGATTCTTTCATAAGCGACGGGCAGATTAGACACATAGCCATAATTTAAAACATAGATTAGGCGATATTAACCCTTTGCTCGCTGGGGTTAAATTCATAATTTACCATCCCTCGCCAGCCCTATTTAACATGGAGAAGTTCCCCTTCTTTGCAGGGCTATAACCTTTTAAATTGTATTGCTAAATTGACATTATTATGGCCCATTCAACGTCTTATATCTATTGTTCAGGGTGTAGCAACGTTATACTTTTTCATTCACATATTCATACTAAAATACGGTCTAAAGTATAAGTATGTTTTTATCGTTTTCTGCAGCTTTCTCCAGAACTTGATTTATAGCCCTAAATGCATTATATTGATGATCAAATACAGTTTGGTAGGAATCTGTGCGAGATAAAAATTTCAACTGGAGATGCTTCTAGAAGTTACTACGTATGATCTGATGATGACCGGATGGGGCGGGGTCGTTTATAATTCCGTGGGCAACGTTATATCATTCATCTAGTGTGGGTCATATGATCATCAGAGCAGTTAATATCGAAGACATTAAAAAATATCGCTGAAACTCACCGTACCTTCCTCGCGGCGTTGGGCGATGAGCGTGGAACAGAATTTTTTCTATTATGGGATGTCGAAATATCCGATCCATTTCCAGGTTGTATAATAGTATATACGTCCAAATCATGTTGTTTATCGAGTTATTTGCACCGATCGGTGTTCCTCTAACGATAGCGAGTGCCCGGACGAAATATGGGTGAGCACCACTTCATCCACAGATCACTTCCTGTTGGGCGATCTGCTGATCGGCCACCAGATGGCGCTCTTGAACCGTTAGAGAGTTGAGAGGGACTCACCAGTACATATAATGTCTCCGGGGGAGAAATATGATTTCGATCACAGATTTTTGAAATATTCATATCAAAGACGTGCTACGGCGTCTTCGGCAGAATGAGCATGGCGGGGAATGACGAGTTTCGGCGTCTCCGGCGATCAAAGGGTTAACGTTCACATTGGCGCCGATGGTGGCATTCAAGCACTAAATCGTGCGCCCCCTGGTGGCACTGAAAGTGTTAACACCTATTTTAACTAAATAAATATTGCTTACAGCTCCGTTAATGTAATATTTCATTGAAATAATTGTTTTAGGGATTTTTTTAAGTATCAATTGTTTATTTATTTTATTTTGACGTCTGCCTTCAATCTCTGGACTGTAGAGGTCTGGTGCTTAAGGTAAGTATCGTGCTGAATACAGGGCATGGTGTGTCAAGATGTGGTTTTAAAATCCAATTGATGGTAAGCATGGAGTGCTGTGATGATGAGAAATGTAAAGGTAGAATCTGTAATGTCGTCAAACGGCGACCATTAATTTGAGGCTAGTCTCATGTATACTGTATACAGACGGGTTTTGCATCTAGGTCGCACCTTTGGACGACACATTTAATTCAAAAGAAGACTTGGGCTGCTTTGAGTGACACCTCGCCTGGTCTCCCTTAAAAACTTTATTTTACTTCCTCCTGGCTTTTTAAGCTCTGTAGATTCAACTGCAGAGGCAGAGTAACCTAGGGGTGTTAAGTAAGGGATAATGTATGGCTACGAGGTCATTGTCGCAAAATAATTGACCGACACAGAGTTTAAAATACAGAGGCGCCGCGCCGAGGTGTTTTAAACGTAGTGAAGGTCAATTATTTTGCGACAATGACCGAGTAGGCTATACATTATCCCGCTTATTACATGGCTAACTTACTAACAATATACCTAATTCATTTGACAAATCGCAGTTGTTCTGTGGCTCTGTCAGCCCAAATAAAGTGATTATTATTATCGCGGGCAGCCTCTGTGTTCTGGCTCCGCTGTGTTCTGGCTGCGCTCGTCGCTCCGCCCCCTGTCATCGCCGGCACGGCAGTGTCTAATTGCACTGAAACAGTGTGTCAGTGGGCTTGATTGCGAACAGCTGCGCTCTGCGGTCATTATTGAAAAATCGGGGGGCTGTTGACCAATCACAAGCAAGCATTTCGGCGAATGTGAAAACGCCATGTAATAATAGAGCCTAACCGTGTTCTGTCCACTCCTTTCAGAGCCAGACGAGCACCGACATGGACAGCAGCGGTGTGTCCTCCAGCCTCGGTGACCCGGAGCCGCAGCCTCTCCCCCAGTCTCTCTCCCAGCCTCTCCAGCAGCTGCAGCCTTTCCCCCAGTCTCTTTCTCGGCCTCTCCACCAGCTGCAGCCTCTCCACCAGCCTCTCCACCAGCTGCAGCCTCTCTCCCAGCCGGCCCAGACCTTCACAGCTCCCAGGGCCGTGGAGGACCGCCTGTCTCACCAGCCGCTGCCTCTCTCCCAGCCTCTCCCCCAGTCTCTCCACCAGTCTCTCCACCAGCCGCAGCCTCTCCCCCTCCCCCAGCCAGCCCAACCCAGGGCCGCAGAGGACCACCTGTCCCACCCGCCGCAGCCGCCGGTCATCAAACCCACCCAGGCGGCGGACAAACCCCAGACGGCCCAGCCCAGTCCGAGAGAAGCGACGGGGGTCGCGGAGGAGCCGGCTAGCGGTACCTCGGGCAGTGTGGCAGAGAGCAGCACCTCCTTGCCCGTCTCCAGGGATCCTGAGCAGGAGGCGCAGAACGACGGCAGCAACGAGAGATCCCTGGAGGCCAGACTGCTCATGCTGCTGAACGAGTCTTCGTCCGCGTCCAGCAGACCCAGCACTGCTGACCAGGAGGAGAGCAGAGCCAGAGGTAGAAAGCTCATACTACACACTGTGAGATGAGAGATGTTACTATCCCTAGGAGGAAATTGTGGTATGGACCTATATCAAACCCCACCCTCCTTTCTTGATCCTCTAATCACAACTGTTTGTCCGAGGAAGTGACTGTTGCGATTGGAGGATCGAGAAAAGAGGGCGGGGTTCGAGATCAATTGTTGACAGATAAATTATACCATAATTCTTTCACAGATGGGTTGAATTTTTGTATTGTTCTACGGATAGACCATACATTTATGTTTTCCCCCCTGTAAGTTTGCAACATTTTATTACAGATAGACAGTGCTTACATCTTTATACAATTGCTGAATTCATCCAACCTTATTGCTATACAATAAACACACATTAATTGAAGCATAATGGAGATTTATTCACAACCATCCGCAGAAAAAGTAGATACGAAAAAAAAAAGGTTTCTAGTCGCATTAAAATACGTCATGGGCTATAGGCTTTTAAAACAATTTAATAGGCTAAACTTCTTTAATTCATTTCATTTTTCCCGACATAATGCTACCTGCCTCTACGAAATGATTCGGTTGCGAATCGATACAGATGAATTATGAAGTTAGCGGTTGTTATTGGAATGATTGATTGATTGATTGAAAATTGTATTACCAGATTGCAGAATGGGTACAATACACAGTACAGCTCAATACACACAATTGTTAACACATTGGTGACCGCTGGGATGCGTCTAATATAGTGGTTGAGGACCAGCTTTTGTCAACAGACCGGTGTCTTTTTGTACAGCTAAATCTATACTTTATAGTATTGCTATCTGTCCATTCTCATTGTCAATTGAGTTCATAAACCGTCCCTTCAAAATCGCTTAAAGAAAAAAAATATTCAACGGCATTTCCGTTTTACATATGCTAAAGAAATAACTCAAACTGCATATCATCGGTACTGTCCCAAAGCATGTATGCATCAAAGGGGGGGGGGGGGGGGGCGGGGGACGTTGTTTAGTATTATTGATTACCAATAACAGTGTCCGTGTAACTAGCCACATACGCCGATCGGCTGGTTGCGTATCATAGCAAGCTCTGATCCGGCTGTAATTTATGTGAGAAAGATCTTACCATAAGCCGGTGGGATACCCCCGAGCATTTCCCCGTTATCGATCGGCATCTGGTAGATCGATATGTCCATTGGCTGATGATAAATCCCCTTATTCCATGGTGAAATCTGCGATTCGAAACGTAATCCACGGTACATGCTGCAGATCCAGGATCCAAGTACTAAAATACTCCATTGAAAGGAAAAAAATTAAGTTTTCCATTCGCCCACAGGGCATACTGCAGTGGAGCGATGGCGCCCCTAAGAGGATCTGGCCGGTATTGCACGTTCTCGATTTCACAGACTAGGGAATATATGCAGTGCCGACCCGCAACCTTGACCCGGTTATTAAAATGGAATAAAAGCAATAACAACTTGCCGCGGCTTTATACGTGATTCTGTCCACAACACATGGATTCGAAACCCGTATTTATACGTGGTCGGGCGGCAAAGTGTTAAGGGGATGCAGACCAGAGAAAGACTTTCGTCTTGTTTACATCAGGGTCCCCCATTTTCAATTCATCATAACATATATGACATACATGACATACAGATACACAGTACTGCTACATCTAGACCAGGGGTAGGCAACCCTAGGCACGCGTGCCTGCATAGGCACGCAGGGACATTTTCATTGGCACAGGGGGCAGTATACATTTTCTTTTTTTTATACTTTATTTTTTCGCCTTGAAATATTTTAGTGAAATATTTTGCACTGTTGTCGCATTTATCTTGTTGAAATCCTCCCACAGGTTCTTTTTTGTAAGTCGAGTATATCAAGGAGGTTTTTCTCTGTAGCTCAGAGATGTAGCTTAGTTTGAAGGCTTGCCAAACAAAGAGACAATCAAATCAAGGATAAAAGATATCCCCATGTCAGCTTGAAGTGTCGAGCGACGCATCAACGAAATGTCAGAAAATATCAGAGAACAGCAAACGGCTGGATTAAAAGATGCTCCGGTGTGCAGCTTAAAGTGACAAACTACAGCCCCCAGATAACGGAGCTCAGTAAAGCAAAACTGTTTGTCTGCATTGCACCCCCGCCCCAACTCAGATTTAGGGTTGATACAACCATCATAATAATATTGTTAATAATAACAATAACAATAATGATGTAATAATGTAAAAATTATCATTAAAAATACTTGATTATGAGAAAAGAAAATACCATGCATGGAATATTGTTGATATGGCACACTAGTTACAACTATATTTCAAACAGGTACTTCATGTCAAAAAGGTTGCTGACCCCTGATCTAGACATTTATGACATACCAGATTTACAAATACAGTACTGTTTTTGTAGGGTGATTATGGTTTATTTACATTGATGGTAACATTCCCGGTTATAGTGCAGTTTGTGAAAAGAGTATCTGGGTCGTTATTTTGCCTCTTAGCTGGAACAGAATTCTCAGAACCTTCTGCACCTTCTGCAATGCGCTTCAAGGTTCATAAGTTCGTTCTCGTCAATGTCACCATGTCTTTTTTCTTTATCCGGCTTCTCCTGCTGTGCATCCAATGGGAATGTCAGTCCACCAAATAGATCAAAATTTGCAATGAAATCGGACATTTTTACCAACTTGTGTTTACACACTAACTTGTGCGGGACATCCAGTGAAATTACTGTCCTTTTGAAGGAGAGGGAGATTTTACAACGAATGCCATCTAACACCACACTTCCCGCGATTTATATTTTGAATAGGCAACAAACGGCAGTTGATAATCTATATATGCGTTTATGCCTATAACTCACGTTCTAGGAATTACTGCAGAAAACGATAAAAACATATTTATATTCTAGACGATATTTTCGTATGAATCTATGAATGAAAAAGTATAACGTTCCTACATCCTGAACGATAGATAATCGATGTTGAATGGGCCATAGTAATGTCAATTTAGCAATACAATTAAAAAAGTTATAACCCTGCAAAGAAGGTGAACATCTCCATAGGTTTAGAGTGGTGGCAGAGAGTGCATGAGACGGGCAAACTCCGTGGCAGTTAATGTGTTAACAGTGAAATTGATTGGCTGTACCTTGAACTAACATTGAAAGGTATGGGATTCAATAACACATTTATAGATTGGATAAAATGTTTATATAAAAATCCTAAGTCTAGAGTAAGGGTGAATGGTCACTGCTCTCACTTCTTTGAGATACAGAGAGGGACACGCCAAGGAGACGTTTTGTCTCCGTTACTATTCGCGATTGGCATAGAGCCACTAGCGGAGATGATTAGATCAAACCCTCAGATACAGGGAATAGATGACCAAAAAGGCATTACACACAAGATCTCGCTATTTGCTGATGACATTTTACTTTATATCAAAAACCCGTTAGAATCAATTCCAAACATAATGATGGATTTAAGAAATTACGGCGAACTGTCGGGTTATAAGATAAATGAGACCAAATCAGAAGCCATGATGATAGTGGGAACATGGCCAACACATCTGAATAGTATAGCACCCTTCCATTGGGCTAGAGACGGATTCAGGTATTTAGGAATCATTTTGACTCCCAGCAGCAATCAGTTATATCAAGCAAACTACGAAAAGTTGATTGTACAAATCAAATCAGACATGGCCAGATGGGACATTTTACCTCTCTCCCTAGTGGGAAGAATAGAATCAATTCGAATGAATGTGCTACCTAGACTTATTTTTCTCTTCCAGTCTCTACCTATACCAATACCTGCCACTACCTTTAAAATGTTAGATAAACTCCTATCCAAATTTATCTGGCAGAGGAAAAAACCTAGAGTAAGGCTTAAAACACTATGTTTGCCAAAGAACAAGGGTGGTCTTGGTCTACCAAACCTAAGAAACTACTACTGGGCAGCTCAATTACGCATACTTGTGCATTGGATACAAAAGGACCTAGATTCAGGATGGGTACAGATTGAGCAAAACTCAATTCTAAAGACCCCTCTCAGATCCATAATATTCCTGGGGAAAGCATACTGGAAAAAAATTAAGATTGGTAACAAATGGATTACAAATACATTAAAGGTATGGGAAAGTGTAAGGAAAAAGGGGGGAGGTCCACGATCAATATCTAGGGCCATGCCAATAGCAGACAATACAGAATTCCGACCAGCTATGGAGGATGGGGGTTTTAAAAAATGGGCGGATTTGGGCCTGGTTACTATCAATCAATTAATGGAAGGAGACTGTTTTAAATCGTTTGCACAGCTACAGCAATGTTTTGATCTACCTTCGAAAGACATGTTTAGATACTTTCAAATAAGACACTATGTAATGACTCACAGTGAGTGGGAAGCAATTAAGAGACCACCAACAAATGTGGAGCGGTACTTTATTAACACAATAGAAAAAAACTTGATGGAAAGAAAGCAGATATCCAATATTTACAACATGTTACAACTAGACGATCCAGGAGACACCACCTATATTAAAGAAAAATGGGAGTTGGAAGCTAATGTGATCATAGAAAATGAAGAATGGGAGGACAGCCATTCAAGCAATCATAAAATCACAAATAGTCCAATGTGGAAGGAGTTTGACTGGAAGGTCAAGGTCAGGTACTTTAGGACTCCTCAAGTTCTCTCCGGATTTGCTGGTGGGTCCTCACCACTATGTTGGAGAGGATGTGGATTGATCGGAGATCATACACATATTTTCTGGGACTGTCCAAGGGTGCAGACATTTTGGGTGAATATCAAAAATGAGATTAAAACCATTCTAGATCTTGACTTACCTCTGAATCCATCGTACTATATCTTGGGATGTATACCGAAAGGCACATACTATGGAGATACGTTATACATCTTGAGAGTGATACTGTTAATAGCAAGGAAAATGATAACTATGGCATGGCTACAAAATCAACCACCGTCAATCAAACAATGGACCAAGAGACTGAGACAGATGTATACAATGGAAGAAATGACTGCACAATTGCAACTGAAAAAAGATATGTTTATGCAGAGATGGTCACATGTAACCTTGTACCTGGAGATACACTAGCATGAGTCTGACGCCCTCTCTCTCTTTTTTTCTTTTTTTGTTGTTCTTTTTTCTTTTTTTTTTCTTTTGCTAAATTTATTTTTCTATTTATTTTTTCGTTTCTTATCCTACAAAAAATCAAAAAAAAAATTGTAAAAATCCCTCCCCACTGGGTTGTTTAAGAGGCGTACTCGGATTATACAGCTTATTTTGATTATGCTGAATACTTTGAAAACAAATTGAATAAGAGGGAACAGCCTGAGTAACAAATGTCATTGAATATGTGAATCAAGTATATTATACTGTATGATTATTGCAATGTGATGTTCATTATGACACAAAATAAAAGAAAGTTCAAAAAAAAAACAGTGAAATTAGTGTCCTTTTGACCAATGGCATCTAACAACAGACTTCGCGCAATTTTTATTTTGTTCCACAATGACTTCATGACCCACCAATTACATAATCCAACATTGTGTAAGAAACTAACACATTCCACGTATTGTCCGCCATCTTGGTTTTTCCTAAAAAGTCGAACTGGCGGAGTGACTGTAATTCGGTTGTGGGCGGGTTCTGGGATCACGAGCGTGGGTTATGATAAATAACCACGTCTAAGTTGACTGTTTCAGCCAATCAGAATCGAGAAATTTGCATGCCGTTGTATAATTGAAAATAGAGCTCAGTGTAACCCTATGTTGAACCTGCAGAGTGGATCAAGCTGAAGGTGTCGGGGCAGCAGTGTGAGCCTCTGGAGTTGGATCTTGAAGACAGAAAGAGGATCGAGGAGATCAAGAGGGAGCTGCTCTTCAAGGTACCGTACTCAAGAAACTCACCAAACACGTCATCATTACAATTCACGTATCAGGCGTTTTCTCTTGTGTTGCATAGTTAACTCTTTTACTGCCACGACTTTCCCCATCTGTACTGGCTGGCGCCAGCATTATTGACCATTTTAGCGATGTTTGTAGACTAGTTTGTAGACTAGGGCAATTAATCGAAATAAAATCTCGATCTCGATTCATAGACCTATGCAATCTCATTTCTAAATTATGATGATTTAAAAAAAAAAAAATTTATTTAACTTTTTTTAAATGATGACGATTCTGACTTGAGTTATTTTGTATGTTACAAGAGACTTAAGTTTAAGTCAAGCACTTTTATATATGTTATGTTTAAGTTTAAGTCAAGCACTTTGATATGTTATATTGTCTGTTTAAGAAAGTGCAATAAATTATTTTATTGAAAAAATAAGAATTGTGTGAGAGAATCGTGATCTCAATTCTTAGAGAGAAAAATCGTGATTCACATTTGAGCAAGAATCGCCCAGCCCTATTGCAGACCCATTGTGTGTTCTGTATTTTAGCTATGGAGACAATAGTATGGCTAATTTTAGAGGCATTGTTCATAGTCCATTACTGACATCAGTTCATTTCTACACACTGTAGTTTGTTACACGCTACACGCTAAACATCGCCCCTTTCCAAAATAATCCAGTCTTTTTCCATAGATTGCGAGATATGACGCGTGAAACTAATGATTGATGATGTTGAAATTGAACGTGTGTATGAAAATAAATTTTTGGGAGTGACAATTGATGATAAATTAAAATGGAAATCACATAAGATAAGATATTCCTTTATTGATCCCCTTGGGGAAATTCAGGCATCATAGCAGCATGGGGGAAGGGGGGGGGGGGGTACAGGTAGTAAAAACAACACAAGCAGTGTAAACAAATAGGTCAATATAATTTACTATCTAACTAGCTGAAAAATATATTCACAGTGTCACATAAGGTGCAGTATGCATACGGTAGTGTTATAATTTACTATCTACTGAAATATACATTATTCACAGTATCACAGTATCCACTGAAATATACATTATTCACAGTATCACAGTATCCACATAAGGTGCAGTATGCCTAAGGTAGTGTTATTGTCCTCCTTGGGTTCCTATTAGTCCCAGGTCAATGTCTGGCAGCAGTCGCTGCCCCCTGTTGTGGAGCCTGGAGGCCGCTAGTCGCTGCCCACTGTTGTGGAGCCTGATGGCCGCTGGTATGAAGGACTGTCCGAGGCGGTTAGTTGAGTGTCGGGGGGGGTATGAGTCTGTGGCTGAACGAGCTTCTCATCATGACTAGCTCGTCGTAGAGGGGGTGGTAGGGGTTCTCCATGATGGGAGCCAGCTTCCTTCTCATCCCCCTCTTTGCCATCACCTCTAGTCTAGGTAGCTCGACTCCCACCACGGAGCTAGCCTTCCTCACCAGCTTGTTGAGCTTGTTGGTGTCCCTTGAGTTGATGTAGCCTCCCCAGCATGCCACAGCATAGAAGAGGACGCTGGCCACTACAGACTGGTAAAATGACTGCAGCAGTCTATTGCACACGTTGAAGGACCTGAGTCTCCTCAGGAAGAACAGCCTGCTCTGTCCCTTCCTGTAGAGGGCCTCTGTGTTATCCGACCAGTCCAGTTTATTGTTCAGGTGTACCCCAAGGAACTTATATGAGTCCACCACCTCCACCTCCACCCCTCGGATGGTGATGGGAATCGGGGGGGGGGCCTCTTCTTGCCCCTCCGGAAGTCCACCACCAGCTCCTTGGTCTTACTGGTGTTGAGTTGGAGGTGGTTGCTGTCGCTCCACCCCACAAAGCTCTCCACCAGGGCTCTGTACTCCTCCTCATCATCGTCGGTGATGTAGCTTACGGTGGAGGAGTCGTCTGAGAACTTCTGCAGGTGGCACCCGCTTGAGTTGCGGCAGAAGTCTGAGGTATAGAGGGTGAAGAGGAAGGGTGACAGCACAGTTCCTTGGGGGGCGCCGGTGTTGCTCACCAGTACGTCTCTCTGCGGTCTCTCAGTGAGGTAGTCCTTGATCCAGGCCACCAAGCCGTGCTCCAGCTGCATCGCAGAGAGCTTCTCCGCTAGCAGTGACGGCTGGATGGTGTTGAAGGCGCTGGAGAAATCAAAGAACATAATTCTCACTGAGCTGCGCGGCTTCTCCAGGTGCGTGTACGCTCTGTGGAGCATGTAGATGATGGCGTCCTCCACCCCGATGTTTGCCTGGTATGCAAACTGCAGGGGGTCGAGTGAGTCACGCACCAGGGGCTTGAGGTGTTGCAGGACCAGTCTCTCAAACGTCTTCATGACGTGTGACGTCAGAGCGACTGGCCTGTAGTCGTTGAGGGTGCTGGGTCGTCCCTTCTTGGGCACCGGGACAATGCAGGAGGTCTTCCAGAGCTGGAGCACCCTCTCCAGCCTCAGGGAGAGGTTGAAAAGATGTTGGAGCGGTGCTGCCAGCTGCTCCGCACATGCTTTGAGCACCCTGGGATTGGTGTTGTCCGGTCCTCTGGCCTTATTCACACTAATCCTGGAGAGCTGCCTACTGACCTGGCTGTTAGTGATGGTCAGGGTTGGGGGTGGTGGGCAGTCTGCTGCTGCTGCTGCTGTTGGGGGTGGGGTGCCGGTGCTGATGGGTGTGGGTGGGTGGGGGGTGTGCTTGGTAGGTGTGAACTGGTGCTGGTGTCGATGGGTGGGGGGAGGGGTGTGGGGAGGCCACTCTGGTCGAATTGGTTGAAGAACGTGTTGAACTAGTTTGCACGCTCTTGGGGGCCCTCATCAGCTGTGCCCTGCTGTTTGAACCCAGTAATCTTCCGGACACCCTCCCACACCTCCCTGGTGTTGTTGGCCTGTAGTCTGCCCTCCAGCCTGTCCTTGTAGCTGTCCTTGGCTGCCCGTAGCTCTTTTTTGAGCTCCCTTTGGACAGCCCTGGCCTGCTCAGTGTCCCTTGCCATGAAGGCCCTCTTTTTCCTGTTTAGCAGGTGTTTAATGTCCTTGCTAATCCAGGGTTTATTGTTTGAAAAGCAGCGTACCTTCTTTGTGGGTACGATGCTCTCCTCACAGAACCTGATGTAGTCTGTGATGCAGTGGGATAGTCCATCAATGTCATCTCCATGGACCCTCTCAAACATGTCCCAGTCTGTCGACCTGAAACACTCCCGTAGCTCCTCCTCGACGTCGTCAGACCACTGTGGGACAGACATGGTGGTCGGTGGCTGTCTCTTAATGAGAGGCCTGTATGTAGATACCAGCCTCACTAGGTTGTGGTCTGACTGGCCAAGGCGGGGCAGGGAAGTCGCACTGAAAGCCTCCTTCACGTTAGCATACAGGAGGTCCAGTGTTTTGTCTCCCCTGGTCTTGCAGGTGACATACTGGTTGAAGTTTGTCAGGGTCTTGTTCAGTCTGACATGGTTGAAGTCCCCATTGATAAAAAGAAATGCATCCAGGTGTTTTGTCTGGAGCCCCGCGACTGTGGAGTGTATGACGTCACTCGCCTGCGCCGCCACCGCACTCGGTGGGATGTAAACAGTCAGAGCCAGAACATGTGTTATTTCTCGCGGTAAATAGTATGGCCGCAGACTCAGTGCCAATAGTTCAATGTCGGGGGAACAGATGCGTTCCTTAATGGTGATGTGCCCAGGGTGGCACCATTTGGAGTTAACAAAGACAACAAGCCCTCTGCCTCTCCTCTTGCCGCTTTGTTTAGTCCTGTCGGCGCGCACCACCGTGAAGCCCTCTTGTTCGATTACACTGTCCGGGATGTTATCGTTCAGCCAGGATTTTGTAAAGCACAGTAGGCTTGCCTCCTTGTACTCGCGCTGGCTGTTCATCAGGGCTGAGACCTCGTCCGTCTTGTTGGCCAGCGATCGCACGTTCCCCATAACGACAGAGGGCAGGTAAGGCTTGAATCTCCTGCTATCCTTTCCCCTGTCCCTCACGATCGTGCCAGCTTGATTCCCCCATCTGCGTATCCTTATGTTGGCTGGTAGATTCCTCTGTGGCGCTACAACTCTGCCTCGAAAGCCTCCCGAGAGTACACCAGCCCGCCAGTGTTGTTGTCGTTGTTGTCCATTGTTCAGCTGTGCTCGACCAAACTTGCCTAACTCGGCTAACTTCACAGAAGTTAACAATTGCCTTAACTTGGTGTAAAGCAACGCACAGTCACTTAGACACCTATTAATGTAAGTAGAATCACAAAAAGAAATAAGTAAAAAGTAGTCAAACGGGATAAGAAGTATAGGGGGGTGGGAGCTGCTATGAAAGGCTGCCACTCACCTCGGCGCCTACTAGACTAAAAAAAGAAAAATATCCAAAACCATTGCAATATTATATAAAATGAAATATATCTTAAACAAGAACTCACTCTATTTGTTGTACTGTTCGCTCATAGTTCCATACATAACCTACTGTGTGGAGGTATGGGGGAATACATAACAAACACTAACCAAATTTTCATAATGCAGAAGAAAGCCATAAGAATTGTGAATCAAGCTGATTACTATGAACCGACAAACGCACTCTTTATTAAATCAAATGCCTTAAAATGGGAAGATCTTGTCAATCTTAGCACTGCAATAATAATGTACAAAGCACATAAGCACTCACTTCCAAGTGGCATTCAGGAGTTGTTCCAGACGAGAGCCGATATAGACTTAGGGGAACTTGTGTATTCAATATCGCAAAGGCAAGGACAAATATAAAAAGTCGATGTACCGTAAATCCTCTAATATTGGACGGGTCTTGTATTTACCTCCGCTGCAAAGAGCACCAGGCCTTTATTAGAGAGAGGCTTATATAAGACTAGAGGCAGGCCTTAATTTCACAAACTGGCCTATTATAATTGTGATTGATTGATTGATTGATTTGATTTAGACATAAACATATACAGATCACATGAGTATTTGCTTTGTCAGGGTGAAACCTGTGGATTAACGTAATTCACACACTGAAGTTAGGTTGCGGGGTCCAGGGACGATTTAGCGTGTGGTACCTTCTCGACTCTACCTCAGTCGAATCGAGTTGCATTGATAACATGCAGTAGCTTTAGCTAACGCTATCATAGCCATCATGATCTGTAATGTCAACTGGACAACGCCAGCCCCGCCTGCCAACGCCATATAGATAGCGAACGTTAACCAACGTTTGCAAACAAAGCCAACGTCATCCAGCCGACACCACAGATCTAGCTATGACAACGTTAGCTAACGCTAATGCTAACGCGAGGGAAACATTAATGTAGTCAGTGTAGAGAGAGGCAGCACTTAATTTGCATTGGCAAGAGTTTATCTCATTCTATTTCACGGCGCGAAACATTTAAAAAAACTTTTTTTTGCGACCTTGTATTGGAAGCCTGCCTGTATTTGTTTGCATGTATCAAACCCCCGGCCATTATAAGAGGCCCGTCCTCTATTTGAGTACCCGCCACTCTTAGATGATTTACGGTATATCTGTTAAAGGGGCAAAATTATGGAATAGCTTTGACAAAGAAGTAAAAATGTGTAGTTCGCTACATACTTTTAAGAAATTATTCAAATATAAGGTGATACATAAATATAAAACCTCATTATTATCCTAGTTATATTTCATCTATAACATAGCTGTGTTCAAATAGTGACAAAGGAAAAAAGAAAAAAGAAAAAGAAAAAGATATATATAAAAAAGAAAAAGTATTTAAAAAATAAATAAAACATAGATACCGGTAAATGTGTATACGTTTTGTACATAAAACTATGAAACGTGGCGCCCCAGTGGCGAACCACATAGCGCGCCCAGCCGCGACACGGCCGACCCGGGTTCGATTCCCGAACCCGTCGTAATTTGCCGAATGTCTTCCCCCCACTCTGTATCCCATTCCTCCTCTATCTCTATCTACTGGACTGCCCAGTAGAAATAAAGCTATAAAACGCCAAAAAGAAATCTTTAAAAAAAAAAACATGAAACGTTTGTAACCTTTACTAAATTATACTGAATTATGTTTTTTATTTTTTTTATCCACTTTTTCTCCCATTTTCTATTTTTCTCTCATCCCAATTTCGTATCGTCCAATTCAACCCTCCCCTGTCTCGAACGCTGTTTCTTGCCTCCCACAAGCCGGCTGCAATGTGGACGAAGCCATACATAGCACGAGTCCCCTCCGATACTCGAGGTAGCAGCCGTCGCATCTTTTCACCTGCCCGGCGCGATCTTTCAGCGTCAGGGGTCTGCGCTTTGGAGGGGCGCCGCCCCCATCGCTTCTTGATTCTACTGCGCAGGCGCACCAACCGACCTGTAGGAGTCGCTGTCCACAACGTCCGATCCCCACCCCTCAGTTTTCCCTCTCCCTAATACTGCCAATTGTATTAGTACGGACGACCAGCCAAACTGAAAACAATGTGGAGAGCTGGGCTCAAACCCAGCGTCTCCAGCATTGGTGGTGAGTGCCTTGCCCACTGCACCACCTAGCCGCCCCTTTATCATGTTTATTTTTTGTATTTTCTTTCTTTGTGTAAATAGTGTAATGTAATGTAGATAGTGTAATGTAATGTAAAAAGGGTAGGAAATTATAAGCCTCGGCTTAGCTTTAGAGGCCCTAAACTCTGGAACACTCTAAATTCATCATTGAGGTCAACAACCTCCTTATCCATATTCAAAAAACTATTAAAATCTAATTTAATTTCATCATAAATCACTGTCACATTAAGTTACTCCTGTGTCAGAGCGGTCAGGTGGCGTAGCGGAGATTGTGCTAGTCACCAATGCAAGAGGCTGCGGTCTCGACTCCCGGAGAGTCAGCATTGCCTTGGCTTGAGCTGATCGCTATACTAACTAGTTTGGCTGAGTTAGGGGGAGGGGAGCCGTGGGTGGGTCTTGGGCGTTGTGGACAGCGACCCCTACAGTTTGGTCGGGGCGCCTGCTCAGCGAAGGTAGGATCTGGTGAGAGGTAGTGCGGCCTCCCACACGTTACAATCTCCCAGTGAGAATCTGCGCGGCCAGGCTGGCTGCCGGCTGGCTGCACATGCGTCGGAGGAAAGCATTTCCTCATTATATACCGTTAATATGCAATTCTCCTCTGTCTTTGCCCTCTTGTACAAAAAAATAAATAAAAATTGTTCTGGTTACTGACTCGTGTAAATGTTCCATGTTTTCGCATTAGTGTCTGCCTTATGTCTCTGATCCTGTTTTGTAGTTTATTTTGTAGTCCATGTTTACATGTAATTCGTCCATATTGTTTATGGACAATGATGGGAGTGGAACTTTGTACAAGCCCTTTGGGCTTCGTTCCCTCCTAGCACTGTTTCTTTTTAAATAATGTGCTAAATAAATAAACTAAACTAAACTAAGCCTCGGCTTCAGCCTACACCTTTTCGGTCATTTCATTTTTAGTTTTTTTGGAAGTTCTACTACTATGCTTTGTAAAAAAAAAAAAGACAGAAATAAAATCATTCATTCATTCATATGCAATAAGCCCAAATCGTTCTGGTTGATCGCCTGAAGACCCAAATACTCCCAAATCAAAGGTATATGCCATGTACATAATGTGCCTTCACAAAGGGGGGGGGGGGGGGGGGGGGGGGTGGGGGGGTAGTCGTACCCGTTACAAATCAAATCAAATCAAATTTATTTGTAAGGCCCGACAACACACGTTAATGTCCCCATGGGCCGGACACGTCTTCTAACCATCGGCGATCGCGATTACCGGTACTTGTTTATTAAAGCATTACATCACGTGCAGGAGTGGGTTGTGAGAATTAAACCATGCCTAGGGGTGGTCGTTAGACCCCCTAGGCATGGTCTAATTCTCACAACCCACGACTCCATGTGGTATAATGGCTTTTATACAACTGGCGCATTCATCCAACCGTATTGCTATACAATAAACACACATTAATTGAAGATTTATTGAAAAAACCATCCGCCAGAAAATGTTGTTCCCAAAAAAAAAAAAAGAAGTTGCCTCCATGTGGAAGCAGCTCGGAAGTGCATCCAACTGTTCTCAGTAAGACATCCAACAAACTAATACATCCAACTGTCTCTCAACTAAGACATCCAACAAACTAAGACATCCAACTGTCTTTCAACTAGGCATCCAACAAACTAAGATATCCAACTGTCTTTCAACTAGACATCCAACAAACTAAGACATCCATCTGTCTTTCAACTAGACATCCAACAAACTAAGACATCCAACTGTCTTTCAACTAGACATCCAACAAACTAACACATCCAACTTTTCTTTTCTTACCTACTTTCTATAGAATTTCATTCTTAGATGCTTCTATAGAAAGTAGGTAAAACAACAAAAAAAAGTTTTCTTTGCCCTATATAGCGGGGGGGGGGGGGGGGTTCTTTTCCCTATAAGAGTTTTTTTTTCTTTCTATAGAAGCAGCTGGGAGGTGTGCTGTTTTAAGTGTGCGTGGATTATTGAATTGATTGATTGATTGATTGCTAATTTTAATACTGTCCGCCTTCAATCCAATCCACTTTATTTATAAAGCACATTTAAAACAACAAAGTTGACCAAAGTGCTGTAAGATAAGATAAAAGATAAAACATAAAAAATTGAATAAAAGCACACAATAAAAGCAGTACAATGTGTCACATAAAAAAGGCCAGTCTCTCAGAAACTGTTTAAAAAACAAAAGCCAGAGCAAATAAATGTGTTTTGAGGCGTGATTTAAACACCTGCAGAGTGGGGGCCTGCCTAACATGCAGTGGCAGCACCTTGTTTCCAACTGGTTAAGTTTAGGCCCTCTTTCGAAGTTGGTTAAGGTTAGAGTTTGGAATCAGGGCTGGTGGTCTATCGCCCTGCTCTAAAGATGGGAAAATACCGCCCCCTATCGTCTATCCCTGTGTAACTGCAGCCCATTCGATTATACTGCTGGATCCCTGTGGGGGGAGCCAACTGGCTTCATTATGCTGGCGAGCTGTCTGATGTAGAGGGAAGTGATCACAAGTTGGAAAGCAGCGTGGAATATATATTTACAGCAGCCAATAATCAATCAATAAACGCGATCGATATTTGGAATGGCGATCAGGAATTGGAATAATCTTTTTGGAGAACATCTGATCTAAGGTAAGGAGTCTATGTTACCAGTTTTAGGATAATCAGAGCTGTATTCACTGAGATATCAGCATGTGCCGTGTGTGTGTGATGTTGAGGAAATGAGAGAATAGATTTTTCAGCCCGCTTCTATAGCGTGCATAAGTACACATATACTATAGCGTTTATTTGAAAACGATTCATAAATAGGCCGACAAATGACAACGTGTCTAGTGTATTCGAGAATATTCCAATAAATGCCGTTTATGGGGGAATCTTTCTATTTTCCTGAAGTTTTCGAGAGAACGATAGCTTTTCGAAATGCTATAAAAAGGATATGAACCGATTAAAAAAAAAAACAATCCGTTTTGACAATGTTGACTGCAAACAAGTCATTGATAAGCGACGGGCAGATTAGACACATTAGCCATAATTTAAAACATAGATTATGCGTTTTTAACGCTAACATTGAAGTGGATGATGGCATTCAAGGGGGTAAAAAGGAAAACAAGGCCGGCACTGATAGTGTTAAGATTCTTGAAATAAGTAAAGATATCTAGGGTTCTTTCTCCTGAATAGACGAAGTAGGAACAGGATGCCAGAAGATGTATTTCCTGTTTACTGCAGACCGGAGGGACTGGGAGACCCAGGTTACTGACCGAACCCTATAATATCAGCGATTGATGGCTGTCAGAATGTAGAGCTATTTAACACCTATTTCAACTAAATAAATATCGCTCACAGCTAGGGATGGGTACCGAATTCGGTACTTTTGAGGTACCGAACCGAAACACGTCGGTACTACCGAGTATCGAATCAAGTGAGAAACCGAAAAAAAAAAAAAATTTTATACATTTTTTTTTTTACTTTTTTCTTTTCATGTCAACGTTCACACGCACAATATATGCTTACCTAGGATTTGACTTGATTCAACAACAAAGCAGTCGGAGCAATGACAAGCCGAAAACTGTCGAAATTGTAGTTATTTGAAGTTTGGATTTTATTTTTTTTACGACTGAGGTAGGTAAATTAAATTTCTTCAGACTAAAGTACCGAAAAAAGGTACCGTTGGGTACCGGTATCGATTCACAGGTACCGGTATCGGTTCAAATGTGAAAGGTACCCATCCCTACTCACAGCACCGTTAATGTAATATTTCATTGAAATAATTGTTTTAGGGATTTGTTTTTTGCTGTGATGATGAGAAATGTAAAGGTAGAATCTGTAATGTCGTCAAACGGCGACCATTAACTTGAGGCTAGTCTCATGTATGCTGTATACAGACAAGGGTTTTGCATCTAGGTCGCACCTTGGGACGACACATTTAATTCAAAGGAAGACTTGGGCTGTTTTGAGTGACACCTCGCCTGGTCTCTCTTAAAAACTTTATTTGACTTCCTCCTGCCTTTTTAAGCTCTGTAGATTCAACTGCAGAGGCAGAGTAACCTAGGGGTGGTAATAGAGCCTAACCGTGTTCTGTCCACTCCTTTCAGAGCCAGACGAGCACCGACATGGACAGCAGCGGTGTGTCCTCCAGCCTCGGTGACCCGGAGCCGCAGCCTCTCCCCCAGTCTCTCTCCCAGCCTCTCCACCAGCTGCAGCCTCTCCACCAGCCTCTCCACCAGCTGCAGCCTCTCCACCAGCTGCAGCCTCTCCACCAGCCTCTCCACCAGCTGCAGCCTCTCCACCAGCCTCTCCACCAGCTGCAGCCTCTCCACCAGCCTCTCCACCAGCTGCAGCCTCTCTCCCAGCCGGCCCAGACCTTCACAGCTCCCAGGGCCGTGGAGGACCGCCTGTCCCACCAGCCGCTGCCTCTCTCCCAGCCTCTCCCCCAGTCTCTCCACCAGCCTCTCCACCAGCCGCAGCCTCTCCCCCTCCCCCAGCCAGCCCAACCCAGGGCCGCAGAGGACCACCTGTCCCACCCGCCGCAGCCGCCGGTCATCAAACCCACCCAGGCGGCGGACAAACCCCAGCCGGCCCAGCCCAGTCCGAGAGAAGCGACGGGGGTCGCGGAGGAGCCGGCTAGCGGTACCTCGGGCAGTGTGGCAGAGAGCAGCGCCTCCTTGCCCGTCTCCAGGGATCCTGAGCAGGAGGCGCAGAACGACGGCAGCAACGAGAGATCCCTGGAGGCCAGAGTGCTCATGCTGCTGAACGAGTCTTCGTCCGCGTCCAGCAGACCCAGCACTGCTGACCAGGAGGAGAGCAGAGCCAGAGGTAGAAAGCTCATACTACACACTGTGAGATGAGAGATGTTACTATCCCTAGGAGGAAATTGTGGTATGGACCTATCTCAAACCCCACCCTCCTTTCTTGATCCTCTAATCACAACTGTTTGTCCGAGGAAGTGACTGTTGCGATTGGAGGATCGAGAAAAGAGGGCGGGTTCGAGATCAATTGTTGACAGATAAATTATACCATAATTCTTTCACAGATGGGTTGAATTTTTGTATTGTTCTATGGATAGACCATACATTTATGTTTTCCCCCCTGTAAGTTTGCAACATTTTATTACAGATAGACAGTGCTTACATCTTTATACAATTGCTGAATTCATCCAACCTTATTGCTATACAATAAACACACATTAATTGAAGCATAATGGAGATTTATTCACAACCATCCGCAGAAAAAGTAGATAAGAAAAAAAAAAGTTTCTAGTCGCATTAAAATACGTCATGGGCTATAGGCTTTTAAAACAATTTAATAGGCTAAACTTCTTTAATTCATTTCATTTTTCCCGACATAATGCTACCTGCCTCTACGAAATCCATGATTCGGTTGCGATACAGATGAATTATGAAGTTAGCGGTTGTTATTGGAATGATTGATTGATTGATTGAAAATTGTATTACCAGATTGCAGAATGGGTACAATACACAGTACAGCTCAATACACACAATTGTTAACACATTGGTGACCGCTGGGATGCGTCTAATATAGTGGTTGAGGACCAGCTTTTGTCAACAGACCGGTGTCTTTTTGTACAGCTAAATCTATACTTTATAGTATTGCTATCTGTCCATTCTCATTGTCAATTGAGTTCATAAACCGTCCCTTCAAAATCGCTTAAAGAAAAATAAATGCATCAATAGGTTGTCATTTTATAGCGCCGTGAATATGAGCATTATAGTGGGTTTTGTCTCGTATATTTTCTGGAAAGCTAGTTATAGGGCTAATAGCTGCTAACGTTATATTCAACGGCATTTCCGTTTTACATATGCTAAAGAAATAACTCAAACTGCATATCATCGGTACTGTCCCAAAGCATGTATGCATCAAAGGGGGGGGGGGGGGGGCGGGGGACGTCGTTTAGTATTATTGATTACCAATAACCGTGTCCGTGTAACTAGCCACATACGCCGATCGGCTGGTTGCGTATCATAGCAAGCTCTGATCCGGCTGTAATTTATGTGAAAAAGAGCTTACCATAAGCCGGTGGGATACCCCCGAGCATTTCCCCGTTATCGATCGGCATCTGGTAGATCGATATGTCCATTGGCTGATGATAAATCCCCTTATTCCATGGTGAAATCTGCGATTCGAAACGTAATCCACGGTACATGCTGCAGATCCAGGATCCGAGTACTAAAATACTCCATTGAAAGGGAAAAAATTAAGTTTTCCATTCGCCCACAGGGCATACTGCAGTGGAGCGATGGCGCCCCTAAGAGGATCTGGCCGGTATTGCACGTTCTCGATTTCACAGACTAGGGAATATATGCAGTGCCGATCCGCAACCTTGACCCGGTTATTAAAATGGAATAAAAGCAATAACAACTTGTCACGGCTTTATACGTGATTCTGTCCACAACACATGGATTCAAAACCCGTATTTATACGTGGTCGGGCGGCAAAGTGTTAAGGGGATGCAGACCAGAGAAAGACTTTCGTCTTGTTTACATCAGGGTCCCCCATTTTCAATTCATCATAACATATATGACATACATGACATACAGATAGACAGTACTGCTACATCTAGACCAGGGGTAGGCAACCCTAGGCACGCGTGCCCGCATAGGCACGCAGGGACATTTTCATTGGCACAGGGGGCAGTATAAATTCTTTAATTTTCTTTTATACTTTATTTTTTATTTATTTTTTGCCTTGAAATATTTTAGTGAAATATTTTGCACTGTTGTCGCATTTATCTTGTTGAAATCCTCCCACAGGTTCTTTTTTGTAAGTCGAGTATATCAAGGAGGTTTTTCTCTGTAGCTCAGATGTTTTGTTTGAAGGCTTGCCAAACAAAGAGACAATCAAATCAAGGATAAAAGATATCCCCATGTCAGCTTGAAGTGTCGAGCGACGCATCAACGAAATGTCAGAAAATATCAGAGAACAGCAAACAGCTGGATTAAAAGATGCTCCGGTGTGCAGCTTAAAGTGACAAACTACAGCCCCCAGATAACGAAGCTCAGTAAAGCAAAACTGTTTGTCTGCATTGCACCCCCGCCCCAACTCAGATTTAGGGTTGATACAACCATCATAATAATATTGTTAATAATAACAATAACAATAATGATGTAATAATGTAAAAATTATCATTAAAAATACTTGATTATGAGAAAATACGATGCATGGAATATTGTTGATATGGCACACTAGTTACAACTATATTTCAAACAGGTACTTCATGTCAAAAAGGTTGCTGACCCCTGATCTAGACATTTATGACATACCAGATTTACAAATACAGTACTGTTTTTGTAGGGTGATTATGGTTTATTTACATTGATGGTAACATTCCCGGTTATAGTGCAGTTTGTGAAAAGAGTATCTGGGTCGTTATTTTGCCTCTTAGCTGGAACAGAATTATCAGAACCTTCTGCACCTTCTGCAATGCGCTTCAAGGTTCATAAGTTCGTTCTCGTCAATGTCACCATGTCTTTTTTCTTTATCCGGCTTCTCCTGCTGTGCATCCAATGGGAATGTCAGTCCACCAAATAGATCAAAATTTGCAATGAAATCGGACATTTTTACCAACTTGTGTTTACACACTAACTTGTGCGGGACATCCAGTGAAATTACTGTCCTTTTGAAGGAGAGGGAGATTTTACAACGAATGCCATCTAACACCACACTTCCCGCGATTTATATTTTGAATAGGCAACAAACGGCAGTTGATAATCTATATATGCGTTTATGCCTATAACTCGCGTTCTAGGAATTACTGCAGAAAACGATAAAAACATATTTATATTCTAGACGGTATTTTCCTATGAATGAAAAAGTATAACGTTCCTACATCCTGAACGATAGATAATCGATGTTGAATGGGCCATAGTAATGTCAATTTAGCAATACAATTAAAAAAGTTATAACCCTGCAAAGAAGGTGAACATCTCCATAGGTTTAGAGTGGTGGCAGAGAGTGCATGAGACGGGCAAACTCTGTGGCAGTTAATGTGTTAACAGTGAAATTAGTGTCCTTTTGACGAATGGCATCTAACAGACTTCGCGCAATTTTTATTTTGTTCCACAATGACTTCATGACCCACCAATTACATAATCCAACATTGTGTAAGAAACTAACACATTCCACGTGACAGAATCGTTTTTGAATTAGTCGTTATGACGCTTTCAACACATCCATTCATAAAGATTATTGTCCGCCATCTTGGTTTTTCCTAAAAAGTCGAACTGGCGGAGTGACTGTAATTTGGTTGTGGGCGGGTTCTGGGATCACGAGCGTGGGTTATGATAAATAACCACGTCTAAGTTGATTGTTTCAGCCAATCAGAATCGAGACATTTGCATGCCGTTGTATAATTGAAAATAGAGCTCAGTGTAACCCTATGTTGAACCTGCAGAGTGGATCAAGCTGAAGGTGTCGGGGCGGCAGTGTGAGCCTCTGGAGTTGGATCTTGAAGACAGAAAGAGGATCGAGGAGATCAAGAGGGAGCTGCTCTTCAAGGTACCGTACTCAAGAAACTCACCAAACACGTCATCATTACAATTCACGTATCAGGCGTTTTCTCTTGTGTTGCATAGTTAACTCTTTTACTGCCACGACTTTCCCCATCTGTACTGGCTGGCGCCAGCATTATTGACCATTTTAGCGATGTTTGTAGACTAGTTTGTAGACTAGGGCAATTAATCGAAATAAAATCTCGATCTCGATTCATAGACCTATGCAATCTCATTTCTAAATTATGATGATTTTTTTAATACAATTTTTTTTTAACTTTTTTTAAATGATGACGATTCTGACTTGAGTTATTTTGTATGTTACAAGAGACTTAAGTTTAAGTCAAGCACTTTTATATATGTTATGTTTAAGTCAAGCACTTTGATATGTTATATTGTCTGTTTAAGAAAGAGTGCAATAAATGATTTTATTGAAAAAATAAGAATCGTGTGAGAGAATCGTGATCTCAATTTTTAGAGAGAAAAATCGTGATTCACATTTGAGCAAGAATCGCCCAACCCTATTGCAGACCCATTGTGTGTTCTGTATTTTAGCTATGGAGACAATAGTATGGCTAATTTTACAGGCATTGTTCATAGTCCATTACTGACATCAGTTCATTTCTACACTACACGCTAAACATCGCCCCTTTCCAAAATAATCCAGTCTTTTTCCATAGATTGCGAGATATGACGCGTGAAACTAATGATTGATGATGTTGAAATTGAACGTGTGTATGAAAATAAATTTTTGGGAGTGACAATTGATGATAAATTAACCTGGAAATCACATAAGATAAGATAAGATATTCCTTTATTGATCCCCTTGGGGAAATTCAGGCATCATAGCAGCATGGGGGAAGGGGGGGGGGGGGTACAGGTAGTAAAAACAACACAAGCAGTGTAAACAAATAGGTCAATATAATTTACTATCTAACTAGCTGAAAAATATATTCACAGTATTCACAGTGTCACATAAGGTGCAGTATGCATACGGTAGTGTTATAATTTACTATCTACTGAAATATACATTATTCACAGTATCACAGTATCCACTGAAATATACATTATTCACAGTATCCACATAAGGTGCAGTATGCCTAAGGTAGTGTTATTGTCCTCCTTGGGTTCCTATTAGTCCCAGGTCAATGTCTGGCAGCAGTCGCTGCCCCCTGTTGTGGAGCCTGGAGGCCGCTAGTCGCTGCCCACTGTTGTGGAGCCTGATGGCCGCTGGTATGAAGGACTGTCCGAGGCGGTTAGTTGAGTGTCGGGGGGGTATGAGTCTGTGGCTGAACGAGCTTCTCATCTTGACTAGCTCGTCGTAGAGGGGGTGGTAGGGGTTCTCCATGATGGCAGCCAGCTTCCTTCTCATCCCCCTCTTTGCCATCACCTCTAGTCTAGGTAGCTCGACTCCCACCACGGAGCTAGCCTTCCTCACCAGCTTGTTGAGCTTGTTGGTGTCCCTTGAGTTGATGTAGCCTCCCCAGCATGCCACAGCATAGAAGAGGACGCTGGCCACTACAGACTGGTAAAATGACTGCAGCAGTCTATTGCACACGTTGAAGGACCTGAGTCTCCTCAGGAAGAACAGCCTGCTCTGTCCCTTCCTGTAGAGGGCCTCTGTTATCCGACCAGTCCAGTTTATTGTTCAGGTGTACCCCAAGGAACTTATATGAGTCCACCACCTCCACCTCCACCCCTCGGATGGTGATGGGAATCGGGGGGGGGGGGGGCCTCTTCTTGCCACTCCGGAAGTCCACCACCAGCTCCTTGGTCTTACTGGTGTTGAGTTGGAGGTGGTTGCTGTCGCTCCACCCCACAAAGCTCTCCACCAGGGCTCTGTACTCCTCCTCATCATCGTCGGTGATGTAGCTTACGATGGAGGAGTCGTCTGAGAACTTCTGCAGGTGGCACCCGCTTGAGTTGCGGCAGAAGTCTGAGGTATAGAGGGTGAAGAGGAAGGGTGACAGCACAGTTCCTTGGGGGGCGCCGGTGTTGCTCACCAGTACGTCTCTCTGCGGTCTCTCAGTGAGGTAGTCCTTGATCCAGGCCACCAAGCCGTGCTCCAGCTGCATCGCAGAGAGCTTCTCCGCTAGCAGTGACGGCTGGATGGTGTTGAAGGCGCTGGAGAAATCAAAGAACATAATTCTCACTGAGCTGCGCGGCTTCTCCAGGTGCGTGTATGCTCTGTGGAGCATGTAGATGATGGCGTCCTCCACCCCGATGTTTGCCTGGTATGCAAACTGCAGGGGGTCGAGTGAGTCACGCACCAGGGGCTTGAGGTGTTGCAGGACCAGTCTCTCAAACGTCTTCATGACGTGTGACGTCAGAGCGACTGGCCTGTAGTCGTTGAGGGTGCTGGGTCGTCCCTTCTTGGGCACCGGGACAATGCAGGAGGTCTTCCAGAGCTGGAGCACCCTCTCCAGCCTCAGGGAGCGGTTGAAAAGATGTTGGAGCGGTGCTGCCAGCTGCTCCGCACATGCTTTGAGCACCCTGGGATTGGTGTTGTCCGGTCCTCTGGCCTTATTCACACTAATCCTGGAGAGCTGCCTACTGACCTGGCTGTTAGTGATGGTCAGGGTTGGGGGTGGTGGGCAGTCTGCTGCTGCTGTTGGGGGTGGGGTGCCGGTGCTGATGGGTGTGGGTGGGTGGGGGGGTGCTTGGTAGGTGTGAACTGGTGCTGGTGTCGATGGGTGGGGGGAGGGGTGTGGGGAGGCCACTCTGGTCGAATCGGTTGAAGAACGTGTTGAACTCGTTTGCACGCTCTTGGGGGCCCTCAACAGCTGTGCCCTGCTGTTTGAACCCAGTAATCTTCCGGACACCCGCCCACACCTCCCTGGTGTTGTTGGCCTGTAGTCTGCCCTCCAGCCTGTCCTTGTAGCTGTCCTTGGCTGCCCGTAGCTCTTTTTTGAGCTCCCTTTGGACAGCCCTGGCCTGCTCAGTGTCCCTTGCCATGAAGGCCCTCTTTTTCCTGTTTAGCAGGTGTTTAATGTCCTTGCTAATCCAGGGTTTATTGTTTGAAAAGCAGCGTACCTTCTTTGTGGGTACGATGCTCTCCTCACAGAACCTGATGTAGTCTGTGATGCAGTGGGATAGTCCATCAATGTCATCTCCATGGACCCTCTCAAACATGTCCCAGTCTGTCGACCTGAAACACTCCCGTAGCTCCTCCTCGACGTCGTCAGACCACTGTGGGACAGACATGGTGGTCGGTGGCTGTCTCTTAATGAGAGGCCTGTATGTAGATACAAGCCTCACTAGGTTGTGGTCTGACTGGCCAAGGGGGGGCAGGGAAGTCGCACTGAAAGCCTCCTTCACGTTAGCATACAGGAGGTCCAGTGTTTTGTCTCCCCTGGTCGCCTGTAGCTGTTCCGCAACCGTTCCTACTTCCGGGGTAGGCCTGATTGGCCCCGACAGGCACGTGACCCGCTGCGGCCACGCCCCGCGGCAGCCCCAGGAGCAAGCGCGCTACTGCTGGAGTTCGCTTCGCCTTTCACATCGCTGCCGTTGGCGAAAGCAGGATGAGAGCAGGATGAGAGGCGAGAGCGTAGATTTCGCTGTGTATCATTTAATCATTTAACATTTGAAAGGCATACATTGTTGTCATACAGAAGTACAGAATACTTTTATCCAAAATGCTTCTTACTGTTACACTGTTAGAGACTGTGCAGTGCACGGCTTTAGTCTCACTCGAGTGAGGAAGACCGCTGGTTCTCCAACATACAGCGGTGTGCTCTTCAGAATGTACCGGGAGAAACGTTTACTGTACCCCGCAGACATAATAAGACCGCTGGTTCTGGCACATACAGCCCGCTGGTTCTCCAACATACAGCGGTGTGCTCTTCAGAATGTACCGGGAGAAACGTTTACTGTACCCCGCAGACATAATATGACCGCTGGTTCTGGCACATACAGCCCGCTGGTTCTCCAACATACAGTGGTGTGCTCTTCAGAATGTTCCCGGGAGAAACGTTTACTGTACCCCGCAGACATAATAAGCATATAAGCAGTGCTTACTAACGTTATTAGTTACGTTATTTCTGACCGAATTAGTCATTCATTTGTCTGCTTTCGCCAACGGCAGCGATGTGAAAGGCGAAGCGAACTCCAGCAGTAGCGCGCTTGCTCCTGGGGCTGCCGCGGGGCGACTGCTGGAGCAAGCGCGCTACTGCTGGAGTTCGCTTCGCCTTTATATTCTGAATAAAAGTATATATATATTCTGAATAAAAGTATTCTGTACTTCTGTATGACAACAATGTATGCCTTTCAAATGTTAAATGATTAAATGATACACAGCTAAATCTACGCTCTCGCCTCTCATCCTGCTCTCATCCTGCTTTCGCCAACGGCAGCGATGTGAAAGGCGAAGCGAACTCCAGCAGTAGCGTGCTTGCTCCTGGGGCTGCCGCGGGGCGTGGCCGCGGCGGGTCACGTGCCTGTCGGGGCCAATCAGGCCTACCCCGGAAGTAGGAACGGTTGCGGAACAGCTACAGGCCCCCTGGTCTTGCAGGTGACATACTGGGTGAAGTTTGTCAGGGTCTTGTTCAGTCTGACATGGTTGAAGTCCCCATTGATAAAAAGAAATGCATCCAGGTGTTTTGTCTGGAGCCCCGCGACTGTGGAGTGTATGACGTCACTCGCCTGCGCCGCCACCGCACTCGGTGGGATGTAAACAGTCAGAGCCAGAACATGTGTTATTTCTCACGGTAAATAGTATGGCCGCAGACTCGGTGCCAATAGTTCAATGTCGGGGGAACAGATGCGTTCCTTAATGGTGATGTGCCCAGGGTGGCACCATTTGGAGTTAACAAAGACAACAAGCCCTCTGCCTCTCCTCTTGCCGCTCTGTTTAGTCCTGTCGGCGCGCACCACCGTGAAGCCCTCTTGTTCGATTACACTGTCCAGGATGTTATCGTTCAGCCAGGATTTTGTAAAGCACAGTAGGCTTGCCTCCTTGTACTCGCGCTGGCTGTTCATCAGGGCTGAGACCTCGTCCGTCTTGTTGGCCAGCGATCGCACGTTCCCCATAACGACAGAGGGCAGGTAAGGCTTGAATCTCCTGCTATCCTTTCCCCTGTCCCTCACGATCGTGCCAGCTTGATTCCCCCGTCTGCGTATCCTTATGTTGGCTGGTAGATTCCTCTGTGGCGCTACAACTCTGCCTCGAAAGCCTCCCGAGAGTACACCAGCCCGCCAGTGTTGTTGTCGTTGTTGTCCATTGTTCAGCTGTGCTCGACCAAACTTGCCTAACTCGGCTAACTTCACAGAAGTTGTTAACAATTGCCTTAACTTGGTGTAAAGCAACGCACAGTCACTTAGACACCTATTAATGTAAGTAGAATCACAAAAAGAAATAAGTAAAAAGTAGTAAAACGGGATAAGAAGTATAGGGGGGTGGGAGCTGCTATGAAAGGCTGCCACTCACCTCGGCGCCTACTAGACTAAAAAAAGAAAAGTATCCAAAACCATTGCAATATTATTAGGGATGCTCGATATTGGCTTTTTTACCGATACCGATATTCCGATATTGTCCAACTCTTAATTTCGATACCGATACCGATACCGATATCAACCGATACCGATATATGCAGGGTTTCTCCCCAAAAAAACGGAATAATTTCAGGTAACTAATAATTTCACTGGATGCATTCAAAAGGCTTTCTAAATGTAAGCATTATCTGTGCAAAATATGATAATTAAAAAAGTAAAAATTAACATTACATATCTCTTGTTGTTGAATTAAACCAACATGCATACTTTTGACAATAAATAAAATAAGAATTGGTTCTTACTTCCTTGCCTGGGTAAATAAAGGTTAAATAAATGTAAATTTTTTTTTTTTTTTTTTTTTTTTTTTTACCGATACCGATATTTTCCGATATCACATTTTACTGCCGATAATATCGGTCGGCCGATAATATCGGACATCCCTAAATATTATATAAAATGAAATATATCTTAAACAAGAACTCACTCTATTTGTTGTACTGTTCGCTCATAGTTCCATACATAACCTACTGTGTGGAGGTATGGGGGAATACATATATAACAAACACTAACCAAATTTTCATAATGCAGAAGAAAGCCATAAGAATTGTGAATCAAGCTGATTACTATGAACCGAAAAACGCACTCTTTATTAAATCAAATGCCTTAAAATGGGAAGATCTTGTCAATCTTAGCACTGCAATAATAATGTACAAAGCACATAAGCACTCACTTCCAAGTGGCATTCAGGAGTTGTTCCAGACTAGAGAGAGCCGATATAGACTTAGGGGAACTTGTGTATTCAATATCGCAAAGGCAAGGACAAATATAAAAAGTCGATGTACCGTAAATCCTCTAATATTGGACGGGTCTTGTATTTACCTCCGCTGCAAAGAGCACCAGGCCTTTATTAGAGAGAGGCTTATATAAGACTAGAGGCAGGCCTTAATTTCACAAACTGGCCTATTATAATTGTGATTGATTGATTGATTTGATTTAGACATAAACATATACAGATCACATGAGTATTTGCTTTGTCAGGGTGAAACTGGTGGATTAACGTAATTCACACACTGAAGTTAGGTTGCGGGGTCCAGGGACGATTTAGCGTGTGGTACCTTCTCGACTCTACCTCAGTTGAATCGAGTTGCATTGATAACATGCAGTAGCTTTAGCTAACGCTATCATAGCCATCATGATCTGTAATGTCAACTGGACAACGCCAGCCCCGCCTGCCAACGCCATATAGATAGCGAACGTTAACCAACGTTTGCAAACAAAGCCAACGTCATCCAGCCGACACCACAGATCTAGCTATGACAACGTTAGCTAACGCGAGGGAAACATTAATGTAGTCAGTGTAGAGAGAGGCAGCACTTAATTTGCATTGGCAAGAGTTTATCTCATTCTATATCACGGCACGAAACATTTAATAAAACTTTTTTTTGCGACCTTGTATTGGAAGCCAGCCTGTATTTGTCTGCATGTATCAAACCCCCGGCCATTATAAGAGGCCCGTCCTCTATTTGAGTACCCGCCACTCTTAGATGATTTACGGTATATCTGTTAAAGGGGCAAAATTATGGAATAGCTTTGACAAAGAAGTATAAATGTGTAGTTCGCTACATACTTTTAAGAAATTATTCAAATATAAGGTGATACATAAATATAAAACCTCATTATTATCCTAGTTATATTTCATCTATAACATAGCTGTGTTCAAATAGTGACAAAGGGAAAAAGAAAAAGAAAAACATATATATATATATATATATATATATATATATATATATATATATATATATATATAAAAAAAAAGAAAAAGTATTTAAAAAATAAATAAAACATAGATAAATGTGTACGTTTTGTACATAAAACTATGAAACGTGGCGCCCCAGTGGCGAACCACATAGCGCGCTCAGCCGCGACACGGCCGACCCGGGTTCGATTCCCGAACCCGTCGTTATTTGCCGAATGTCTTCCCCCCACTCTGTATCCCATTCCTCCTCTATCTCTATCTACTGGACTGCCCAGTAGAAATAAAGCGATAAAACGCCAAAAAAATAAACCTTTAAAAAAAAACGATGAAACGTTTGTAACCTTTACTAAATGATACTGAATTATGTTTTTTCTTTTTTTTATCCACTTTTTCTCCCATTTTCTATTTTTCTCCCATCCCAATTTCGTATCGTCCAATTCAACCCTCCCCTGTCTCGAACGCTGTTTCTTGCCTCCCACAAGCAGGCTGCAATGTGGACGAAGCCATACATAGCACGAGTCCCCTCCGATACTCGAGGTAGCAGCCGTCGCATCTTTTCACCTGCACGGCGCGATCTTTCAGCGTCAGGGGTCTGCGCTTTGGAGGGGCGCCGCCCCCATCGCTTCTTGATTCTACTGCGCAGGCGCACCAACCGACCTGTAGGAGTCGCTGTCCACAACGTCCGATCCCCACCCCTCAGTTTTCCCTCTCCCTAATACTGCCAATTGTATTAGTACGGACGACCAGCCAAACTGAAAACAATGTGGAGAGCTGGGCTCAAACCCAGCGTCTCCTGCATTGGTGGTGAGTGCCTTGCCCACTGCACCACCTAGCCGCCCCTTTATCATGTTTATTTTTTGTATTTTATTTCTTTGTGTAAATAGTGTAATGTAATGTAGATAGTGTAATGTAATGTAAAAAGGGTAGGAAATTATAAGCCTCGGCTTAGCTTTAGAGGCCCTAAACTCTGGAACACTCTAAATTCATCATTGAGGTCAACAACCTCCTTATCCATATTCAAAAAACAATTAAAATCTAATTTAATTTCATCATAAATCACTGTCACATTAAGTTACTCCTGTGTCAGAGCGGTCAGGTGGCGTAGCGGAGATTGTGCTAGTCACCAATGCAAGAGGCTGCGGTCTCGACTCCCGGAGAGTCGGCATTGCCTTGGCTTGAGCTGATCGCTATACTAACTCGTTTGGCTGAGTTAGGGGGAGGGGAGACGTGGGTGGGTCTTGGGCGTTGTGGACAGCGACCCCTACAGTTTGGTCGGGGCGCCTGCTCAGCGAAGGTAGGATCTGGTGAGAGGTAGTGCGGCCTCCCACACGTTACAATCTCCCAGTGAGAATCTGCGCGGCCAGGCTGGCTGCCGGCTGGCTGCACATGCGTCGGAGGAAAGCATGTGACAGTCTCCGACCTCTCGGACCAACAGTAGGGGAAAGTGCGCAACAACCAGGAAGGGGGTTGGGAATTGGCATAACGACTAACAGTGGGATGGGAGAAAAATCGGAAAAAGAAGGAGGGGGAAAAAGATAATAATAAAAATAAATATAAAAGTTACTCCTGTGTCATCAGTGTTACATCTTCTGTTAGTATGACTGCTTGTTTCCTTTTACTCATTATATACCGTTAATATGCTATTCTCCTCTGTCTTTGCCCTCTTGTACAAAAAAATAAATAAAAATTGTTCTGGTTACTGACTCGTGTAAATGTTCCATGTTTTTGCATTAGTGTCTGCCTTATGTCTCTGATCCTGTTTTGTAGTTTATTTTGTAGTCCATGTTTACATGTAATTCGTCCATATTGTTTATGGACAATGATGGGAGTGGAACTTTGTACAAGCCCTTTGGGCTTCGTTCCCTCCTAGCACTGTTTTTTTTTTTTTAAATAATGTGCTAAATAAATAAACTAAACTAAACTAAGCCTTGGCTTCAGCCTACACCTTTTCGGTCATTTCATTTTTAGTTTTTTTGGAAGTTCTACTACTATGCTTTGTAAAAAAAAAAGACAGAAATAAAATCATTCATTCATTCATATGCAATAAGCCCAAATCGTTCTGGTTGATCGCCTGAAGACCCAAATACTCCCAAATCAAAGGTATATGTCATGTACATAATGTGCCTTCACAAAATCATCAAGGGGGAGTGGGGGGGGGGGGGGGGGTAGTCGTACCCGTTACAAATCAAATCAAATCAAATTTATTTGTAAGGCCCGACAACACACGTTAATGTCCCCATGGGCCGGACACGTCTTCTTCCATCGGCGATCGCGATTACCGGTACTCGTTTATTAAAGCATTACATCACGCGCAGCAGTGGGTTGTGAGAATTAAACCATGCCTAGGGGTGGTCGTTAGAAAAGTTAGGGGGGCTTTGCCATAATTTCAGTGCGCCCCCTAACTTTTGATTGCAAGGTCTGACATTGACCCCCTTTTCAGGAGTTGACCTAGAGCCCACCAAGGTCATGCATATCAAATTTGGTCAATGTCAGACCTTACAATACACTGTAAGGCACTGTAAGGCTACGGATCTGCCTCACTTCCAGTGATGAAGCTAAGCTATGCTAACGGAGCGTCTATTCCCAAAGCTAAATGCACGCACAGAGACAAAAAAGGTATGTATCTTCTTGTCTAACTCCAGGGAAGATGTTAAATAAGCTAATTTCCCAAAATGTTGGAGTTCCCCTTTAAGGTTAGAGTTTGGAATCAGGGCTGGTGGTCTATCGCCCTGCTCTAAAGATGGGAAAATACCGCCCCCTATCGTCTATCCCTGTGTAACTGCAGCCCATTCGATTATACTGCTGGATCCCTGTGGGGGGAGCCAACTGGCTTCATTATGCTGGCGAGCTGTCTGATGTAGAGGGAAGTGATCACAAGTTGGAAAGCAGCGTGGAATATATATTTACAGCAGCCAATAATCAATCAATAAACGCGATCGATATTTGGAATGGCGATCAGGAATTGGAATAATCTTTTTGGAGAACATCTGATCTAAGGTAAGGAGTCTATGTTACCAGTTTTAGGATAATCAGAGCTGTATTCACTGAGATATCAGCATGTGCCGTGTGTGTGTGTGTGTGTGATGTTGAGGAAATGAGAGAATAGATTTTTCAGCCCGCTTCTATAGCGTGCATAAGTACACATATACTATAGCGTTTATTTGAAAACGATTCATAAATAGGCCGACAAATGACAACGTGTCTAGTGTATTCGAGAATATTCCAATAAATGCCGTTTATGGGGGAATCTTTCTATTTTCCTGAAGTTTTCGAGAGAACGATAGCTTTTCGAAATGCTATAAAAAGGATATGAACCGATTAAAAAAAAACAATCCGTTTTGACAATGTTGACTGCAAACAAGTCATTGATAAGCGACGGGCAGATTAGACACATTAGCCATAATTTAAAACATAGATTATGCGTTTTTAACGCTAACATTGAAGTGGATGATGGCATTCAAGGGGGTAAAAAGGAAAACAAGGCCGGCACTGATAGTGTTAAGATTCTTGAAATAAGTAAAGATATCTAGGGTTCTTTCTCCTGAATAGACGAAGTAGGAACAGGATGCCAGAAGATGTATTTCCTGTTTACTGCAGACCGGAGGGACTGGGAGACCCAGGTTACTGACCGAACCCTATAATATCAGCGATTGATGGCTGTCAGAATGTAGAGCTATTTAACACCTATTTCAACTAAATAAATATCGCTCACAGCACCGTTAATGTAATATTTCATTGAAATAATTGTTTTAGGGATTTGTTTTTTGCTGTGATGATGAGAAATGTAAAGGTAGAATCTGTAATGTTGTCAAACGGCGACCATTAACTTAAGGCTAGTCTCATGTATGCTGTATACAGACAAGGGTTTTGCATCTAGGTCGCACCTTGGGACGACACATTTAATTCAAAGGAAGACTTGGGCTGTTTTGAGTGACACCTCGCCTGGTCTCTCTTAAAAACTTTATTTGACTTCCTCCTGCCTTTTTAAGCTCTGTAGATTCAACTGCAGAGGCAGAGTAACCTAGGGGTGGTAATAGAGCCTAACCGTGTTCTGTCCACTCCTTTCAGAGCCAGACGAGCACCGACATGGACAGCAGCGGTGTGTCCTCCAGCCTCGGTGGCCCGGAGCCGCAGCCTCTCCCCCAGTCTCTCTCCCAGACTCTCCACCAGCTGCAGCCTCTCCCCCAGTCTCTCTCCCAGCCTCTCCACCAGCTGCAGCCTCTCCACCAGCCGCAGCCTCTCCACCAGCCGCAGCCTCTCCCCCAGTCTCTCTCCCAGCCTCTCCACCAGCTGCAGCCTCTCCACCAGCCTCTCCACCAGCTGCAGCCTCTCTCCCAGCCGGCCCAGACCTTCACAGCTCCCAGGGCCGTGGAGGACCGCCTGTCCCACCAGCCGCTGCCTCTCTCCCAGCCTCTCCACCAGCCTCTCCACCAGCCGCAGCCTCTCCCCCTCCCCCAGCCAGCCCAACCCAGGGCCGCAGAGGACCACCTGTCCCACCCACCGCAGCTGGTCATCAAACCCACCCAGGCGGCTGACAAACCCCAGCCGCCCCAGCCCAGTCCGAGAGAAGCGACGGGGGTCGCGGAGGAGTCGGCTAGCGGTACCTCGGGCAGTGTGGCAGAGAGCAGCGCCTCCTTGCCCGTCTCCAGGGATCCTGAGCAGGAGGCGCAGAGCGACGGCAGCAGCGAGAGCTCCCTGGGGGCCAGAGTGCTCATGCTGCTGAACGAGTCTTCGTCGGTGTCCAGCAGACCCAGCACTGCTGACCAGGAGGAGAGCAGAGCCAGAGGTAGAAAGCTCATACTACACACTTTGAGATGAGAGAGATGTTACTATCCCTAGGAGGAAATTGTCGTATGGACCTATCTCAAACCCCACCCTCCTTTCTTGATCCTCTAATCACAACTGTTTGTCCGAGGAAGTGACTGTTGCGATTGGAGGATCGAGAAAAGAGGGCGGGGTTCGAGATCAATTGTTGACAGATAAATTATACCATCATTTGCATATTCTTGGTATCTAGGTACATCTATGGACCTCAGGGAATGTATTCACAGTGTCATAAATATTGTGTCTATTACTAGGCTTGCTTAAATTGCGATGAAACAAAGGAGAATATGAATTATGATTTTTCTTTGCATCTTTGACAGTGAATAACACCATGCTAATAATGACCAAACATAAAAAACGGCCACTGATCTCGTTCAGTACCTTCTTGAGATCATGTGTACAAAAAATCTAAGGAAATTAATAAAGGGAAGATGATTAAACAGAAGGTTCTGTAGATACACTACTGAATTCTCCCATCCGGACCAATGCAATTTGAAATATTATTATAGAATATAGAATAGGAGGCTTATAAATTACCTTATTATAGCCAATTCGCACATTTATATTATATATACATATATTATCTTTCAAATGCCAGAGTTCAATTTGGATTTAGTATCACCAGGCATGCATAAGAACAGATAATGATATCTACTGTAATGTACTGTACTTTTTTATTTTAACCACAGTGCAACCATTTTGAAACTAATTTCAGATCTAATTGTTGCTACATGCTAACAATAGGGAGGAGAAACTAACTGCGTTTCAATATTTGTCAAAAACGTTACCTTTTGTGGCTTATTATCCCGAATAATAACAGTTATTGATATAATTCATTCAGAACGCTGAACTTTGAACCCCCACAGAATCTGCCAGGAAGTGTAGTTCGGAGAAATTCCAACGCTGATCGGCAGCTATAGATGCCCTCCACAAAATGGCCACAAAAGAACTACAATTCCCATGGTTCAAAATGTCCAAAATGGTTGCCGTCTCGCAATCGAAAACTTAAAACTATCTAATGGCACTTTAAACCTATTGTTAAACTAACATATTGATGATAATATACATTCTACATGCTTTTGTGACATATTAGTGATGTTAATACTTGAATACGTTTGATTTTAAAATCGCACATTTTTTGCATAAGGAAAAATATTGATTTATGACCAGATGCCATTTTGGGACCGGATCCGGTCCCGTCGGGTGGAACAGGTTAAGCATTAAATCACGCGCAGGAGTGGGTTATGATAATTAGACCATGCCTAGGGGTGAATTAGACCATGCCTAGGGGTGGTCGTTAGACCCCCCTAGGCAAGGTCTAATTATCATAACCCACACTGCGCGTGGTGTAATGGCTTTTATACAACTGGCGCATTCATCCAACCTTATTGCTATACAATAAACACATATTAATTGAAGATTTATTGACAACCATCCGCAGAAAAAGTAGTTCCAAACAAAAAAGAAGAGAAGTTGCCTCCGTGTGTAGAAGCAGCGCTGTTTCAAGGCATTCCATCTAAAGTGAGCGTGTGTTATGGGATTGATTGATTGATTGATTGAACATTTTATTACAGATAGACAGTGCTTACATCTTTATACAATTACTGAATTCATCCAACCTTATTGCTATACAATAAACACATTAATTGAAGCATAATGGAGATTTATTCACAAAACCATCCGCGGAAAAAGTAGATAAAAAAATAATAAAGTTCTAGTCGCTTATAATACGTCATGGGCTATAAACTTCGTTTTAACTTCTTTAATTCACATTTGTTTATTTCATTTCATTTTTACCGACATAATGCTACCTGCCTCGACGAAATCCGTGATTCGGTTGCGATACAGATGAATTATGAAGTTAGCGGTTGTTATTGGAATGATTGATTGATTGATTGACATTTTTTTATTTTATTTTTTTTTATTATCTTTTTCCCCCTCCTTCTTTTTCCGATTTTTCTCCCATCCCACTGTTAGTCGTTATGCCAATTCCCAACCCCCTTCCTGGTTGTTGCACACTTTCCCCTACTGTTGGTCCGAGAGGCCGGAGACTGTCGCATGCTTTCCTCCGACGCATGTGCAGCCAGCCGGCAGCCAGTCTGGCCGCGCAGATTCTCACTGGGAGAGTGTAACGTGTGGGAGGCCGCACTACCTCTCACCAGATCCTACCTTCGCTGAGCAGGCGCCCCGACCGAACTGTAGGGGTCGCTGTCCACAACGCCCAGAACCCACCCACGGCTCCCCTCCCCTAACTCAGCCAAACGAGTTAGTATAGCGATCAGCCCGAGCCAAGGCAATGCTGACTCTCCGGGAGTCGAGACCGCAGCCTCTTGCATTGGTGACGAGCACAATCTCCGCTACGCCACCTGACCGCTTGATTGAACATTTTATTACCAGATTGCAGAATGGGTACAATACAGTACAGCTCAATGCACACAATTGTTAAGGGGATGCAGACCAGAGAAAGACTTTCGTCTTGTTTACATCAGGGTCCCCCATTTTCAATTCATCATAACATATATGACATGCATGACATACAGATAGACAGTACTACTACATCTAGACATTTATGACATACCAGATTTACAAATACAGTACTGTTTTTGTAGGGTGATAGGATTATGGTTTATTTACATTGATGGTAACATTACCGGTTATAGTGCAGTTTGTGAAAAGAGTATCTGGGTCGTTATTTTGCCTCATAGCTGGAACAGAATTCTCAGAACCTTCTGCACCTTCTGCAATGCGCTTCAAGGTTCATAAGTTCGTTCTCGTCAATGTCACCATGTCTTTTTTCTTTATCCGGCTTCTCCTGCTGTGCATCCCATTCATCAAATGTCAGTCCACCAAATAGATCAAAATTTGCAATGAAATCGGACATTTTTACCAACTTGTGTTTACAAACAAACCTGTGCGGGACATCCAGTGAATGCCGTCTAACAGTGAAGTGAGCGGTTGTTATTGGTTTGATCGATTGATTGATTGATTGATTGATTGGAAATTTTATTAACACTTTGGTTGCCTTGGGTTAAATTCATGATATACCATAGGTTGCCGGCTCTATTTGTCTATGGAGAAGTACCCCTTCTTTGCATGGCTATAACTTTTTAAATTCTATTGCTACATTGCCATTATTAGGGCCCATTCAAAGTCCTATATGTATTGTTCATTGTGTAGCAACGTTAAACTTTTTCATTCACATATTCATAGTAAAGTATGGTCTAATGTATAAGTATGTTTTCATCTCTTTCTGCAGCTTTCTCCAGAACGTGATCTATAGCCCCAAATGCATTATATTGATGATGCAATACAGTTTTATGGCAATCAGCGCGATATAAAAAATTCCAACTAGACGTACTTCTAGAAGTTACTACACGTCATCTGATGTTGACCGGATGGGCTAGGGGGCGTTTATAATTCTGTGGGCAGCGTTATACCAATCATCTAATGTGGGTCAAATGTTGATAATAGCAGTTAGTATCGAAGACGGTAACGTTACACGCTAAAACTCACCCCAGTCTCCGCGTGCCGTTGGGCGATCATCGTAGAGTAGAAATCTTATCATTATGGGATGTAGATTTACCCGGTCCATCTCCAGCTTGTATAATGGTATATACGTCCAAATCATGTTGTTTATCGAGTTATTGGCAATCGATCACTGTGTATTGTGACGAGCTAGAATGCCGGGACCTATAGCGAGTGCCCGGAAGTAATACGGACGTCCAGCACAACCTCTATGCCACTTCCTGTTTAAGCGATTGCGCCGATCGGCCACCAGATGGCGCTCCTGAACCGCCAGAGAGCTCAGTGGGTCCTCCTGGTGGATCTCAGGCCAGCGGAGGGGACATATGAATCCGATCGCAGATTTTTGAAATATTGATATAAGGACGCTGTAAAGCGTCCTCCGGCAACTTGAGCATGGCCGGCAATGACGTCTAAACACGTTTCCTGGCAGCCAAAGTGTTTGAAATTAGTGTCCTTTTGACGAATGGCATCTAACAACAGACATCGCGTGATTTTTATTTTGTTCCACAATGACTCATGACCCACCAATTACATAATCCAACATTGTGTAAGAAACTAACACATTCCACGTGACAGAATCGTTTTTGAATTAGTCGTTATGACGCTTTCAACACATCCATTCATAAAGATTATTGTCCGCCATTTTGGTTTTTCCTAAAAAGTCGAACTGGCGGAGATGTAATGATCATGATTGATTGTAATGATTGTAATTCGGTTGTGGGTGGGTTCTGGGATCACGAGCCCACAGCCAATCAGAATCAAGAAATTTGCATGCTATTGTGTAATTGAAAATAGAGCTCAGTGTAACCCTATGTTGAACCTGCAGAGTGGATCAAGCTGAAGGTGTCTGGGCAGCAGTGTGAGCCTTTGGAGTTGGATCTTGAAGACAGAAAGAGGATCGAGGAGATCAAGAGGGAGCTGCTCTTAAAGGTACCGTACTCAAGAAACTCACCAAACACGTCATCATTACAATTCACGTATCAGGCGTTTTCTCTTGTGTTGCATAGTTAACTCTTTTACTGCCACGACTTTCCCCATCTGTACTGGCTGGCGCCAGCATTATTGACCATTTTAGCGATGTTTGTAGACTAGTTTGTAGACTAGGGCAATTAATCGAAATAAAATCTCGATCTCGATTCATAGACCTATGCAATCTCATTTCTAAATGATGACGATTTTTTTAATAAAAAAAATAAAACATTTTTTAACTTAAGTTAACTTTTTTTTAAATGATGACGATTCTGACTTGAGTTATTTTGTATGTTACAAGAGACTTAAGTTTAAGTCAAGCACTTTCATATATGTTATGTTTAAGTTTAAGTCAAGCACTTTGATATTTTATGTTGTCTGTTTAACACTTTGACTGCCATGAAACGTGTTTTGACGTCATTGCTGGCCATGCTCAAGTTGCCGGGGGACGCTGTACAGCGTCCTTATATCAATATTTCAAAAATCTGTGATCGGATTCATATGTCCCCTCCGCTGGCCTGAGATCCACCAGCAGGACCCACTGAGCTCTCTGGCGGTTCAGGAGCGCCATCTGGTGGCCGATCGGCGCAATCGCTTTAACAGGAAGTGGCATAGAGGTTGTGCTACGTCCGTAGTACTTCCGGGTGCTCGCTATAGGTCCCGCGACTCTGGCTCGTCACGCTACACAGTGATCGATTGCCAATAACTCGATAAACAACATGATTTGGACGTATATACCATTATACAAGCTGGAGATGGACCGGGTAAATTTACATCCCATAATGATAAGATTTCAACTCTACGATGATCGCCCAACGGCGCGCGGAGACTGGGGTGAGTTTCAGCGTGTAACGTTACCGTCTTCGATACTAACTGCTATTATCAACATTTGACCCACATTAGATGATTGGTATAACGCTGCCCACAGAATTATAAACGGCCCCTAGCCCATCCGGTCAACATCAGATGACGTGTAGTAACTTCTAGAAGTACGTCTAGTTGTAATTTTTTATATCGCACTGATTGCCATAAAACTGTATTGCATCATCAATATAATGTATTTGGGGCTATAGATCACGTTCTGGAGAAAGCTGCAGAAAGAGATGAAAACATACTTATACATTAGACCATACTTTACTATGAATATGTGAATGAAAAAGTTTAACGTTGCTACACAATGAACAATACATATAGGACTTTGAATGGGCCCTAATAATGGCAATGTAGCAATAGAATTTAAAAAGTTATAGCCCTGCAAAGAAGGGGACTTTCTCCATAGACAAATAGCGCTGGCAATCTATGGTATATCATGAATTTAACCTTAGGCAACCAAAGTGTTAAGAAAGAGTGCAATAAATGATTTTATTGAAAAAATAAGAATCGTGTGAGAGAATCGTGATCTCAATTCTTAGAGAGAAAAATCGTGATTCACATTTGAGCAAGAATCGCCCAGCCCTATTGCAGTAGTATGGCTAATTTTACAGGCATTGTTCATAGTCCATTACTGACTAATCAGTTCATTTCTACACACTGTAGTGTTACACGCTACACGCTAAACATCGCCTCTTTCCAAAATAATCCAGTCTTTTTCCATAGATTGCGAGATATATGCGTGAAACTAATGATTGATGATGTTGAAATTGAACGTGTATGAATTTATTTTTGGGAGTGACAATTGATGATAAATTAAACTGGAAATCACATATATATATATATAAAGAAAAATCCAAAACCATTGCAATATTATATAAAATGAAATATATCTTAAACAAGAACTAACTCCATTTGTTGTACTGTTCGCTCATAGTTCCATACATAACCTACTGTGTGGAGGTATGGGGGAATACATATAAAACAAACACTAACCACATTTTCATAATGCAGAAGAAAGCCATAAGAATTGTGAATCAAGCAGATTACTATGAACCGACAAACGCACTCTTTATTAAATCAAATGCCTTAAAATGGGAAGATCTTGTCAATCTTAGCACTGCAATAATAATGTACAAAGCACATAAGCACTCACTTCCAAGTGGCATTCAGGAGTTGTTCCAGACTAGAGAGAGCCGATATAGACTTAGGGGAACTTGTGTATTCAATATCGCAAAGGCAAGGACAAATATAAAAAGTCTATGTACCGTAAATCCTCTAATATTGGACGGGTCTTGTATTTACCTCAGCTGCAAAGAGCACCAGGCCTTTATTAGAGAGAGGCTTATATAAGACTAGAGGCAGGCCTTAATTTCACAAACTGGCCAATTGTAATTGTGATTGATTGATTTTATTTAGACATAAACATATACAGATCACATGATTATTATATTATGAGTATTTGCTTTGTCAGGGTGAAACTGGTGGATTAACGTAATTCACACACTGAAGTTGGAAATGTCTATAGGTTGCGGGGTCCGGGGAAGATTTAGCGTGTGGTACCTTCTCGACTCTACCTCAGTCGAATCGAGTTGCATTGATAACATGCAGTAGCTTTAGCTAACGCTATCATAGCCATCATGATCTGTAATGTCAACTGGACAACGCCAGCCCCGCCTGCCAATGCCATATAGATAACGAACGTTAACCAACGTTTGCAAACAAAGCCAACGTCATCCAGCCGACACCACAGATCTAGCTATGACAACGTTCGCTAACGCTAATGCTAACGCGAGGGAAACGTTAATGTAGTCAGTGTAGAGAGAGGCAGCACTTAATTTGCATTGGCAAGAGTTTATCTCATTCTATATCACGGCACGAAAAATTTAAACTTTTTTTTGCGACCTTGTATTGGAAGCCCGTTACAAATCAAATCAAATCAAATTTATTTGTAAGGCCCGACAACACACGTTAATGTCCCCATGGGCCGGACACGTCTTCTTCCATCTGCGATCGCGATTACTCGTTTATATGTAATTACGGTACTCGTGTATACGGGAAACTACAGGTTTTGAGGCGAGAAGATCTCCTAGCGATTGCTCTGCAAGAGCTCCTCCCCCTTAGAGCGAGTCAGGACAGAAAGGGATCAGGACAGACACTGTCTGAACTAGATTATCAAGAGTTCAAAAGGTAGGCGATACTGCCACCTGGTGAGATTCGATCTTCATTGCAATTCCAACGTAGGCAGATGAATCGGGGACACCTAGAGGGCTCCAGCTGACAGTATAGAACGGGGATCAAAGGAAAAGATCAAAACCCGAGAAATCTCGGGTTTTGGCACTCAACGCATGGCGAGATAACCCAACCTATCTTGGGTATGGCACAGAATGAGTTAAATGTGCTTGTAAGTTGTATTTACTTTGTTAAAATAAGTGGTCTACATGTTCAAATAATAGCTCTACATTCTGACAGCCATCACCGATACAGTGTTGAGTCAGTAAATGTGGGTCTCCCCAGTCCCTCCGCACATTTTCTTGTATCCCGTTCCCACTTTATCCAATGGACTCCACACTGCAAAAATGGTCTGACAAAAATAAGAAATCAAAACTAGTTTTAAGCAAATATGTGCTTGAAACAAGTAAAATAATCTGCCATCAAATTTGGCTTGGAATTAAGATTCTTGAAATAAGATATCTAGGGTTCTTTCTCCTGAATAGACGAAGTAGGAACAGGATGCCAGAAGGTGTATTTCCTGTTTACTGCAGAGCGGAGGGACTGACCGAACACTATCAGCTATGGCTGTCAGAATGTAGAGCTATTTAACACCTATTTTAACTAAATAAATATTGTTTACAGCACCGTTAATGTAATATTTCATTGAAATAATTGTTTTAGGGATTGTTTTAAAGTATCTCAATTGTTTATTTATTAAATTTTGACGTCTGCCTTCAATCTCTGGACTGTAGAACCCTTTCACTGCCACACTACAGAAGGTTAACCCTTTACTATCACAACCGTCGGTAGTGTGATAATAAAGGGTTAACCTTCTGTAGTGTGGCAGTGAAAGGGTTAATCTGCTGTTGTGTGGCAGTGAAAGGGTTAACCTTCTGTGTATTGTCGCAGTGAAAGGGTTAACCGTTTGGTAGTGCAGCAGTGAAAGGGTTAAGGCGAGACACTACAGGTGACTAGGGTAAAATATTTAACTAATAGATATCACAATGAAACTTCCCCAGTTGATTACTTATATTAAGACAAGACTTTTTTGTATTACAAGTTTTCTGAAATTGTATGTTTAAATATGCAAATGAGGCATGATCTACTTAAATATGCACTCATTTGCATATCATTCCAGGACAGAAATCTGAACATTGGATAAAGCCATTTTCAAAATTATAGTTTCATTTTGTTGACATATTAGAGCCAAAGGTTTTTACAGAGGGGATTTTGGATATCTCTTTTTATCACTCCATAAATCAGAAAATACTTATGGTAAAATTCCATATTTCGCCATGTTTTTAGGAATAAAATGTGGTATAAATCAGGGTATGAATGCGATATCAACAAACCCTTCTGTAAATACCTTCAGAACATAGATATGAATAGAACTGGAAGGTTTGGTGTATGTGAGTGCTACTGAAGTGGAGATTTCTGGCTCAGAGTATGAGGAAAAACTCATTAAAACTCATTTTTGGGAAAACGCCTTCAAAGTTCGTTATTGTAAAATGCCATAATTCTTTTTTGAAACAGCTATTTACAAACACAATACCTAATCAAACCATTAGTAATTGACAACCTAAACACATGCCTGATAACTGAATAATAATAATAATGATGTTATTGAACTGAACAGAGCTACACACAGGCTACAAACAGTGTAGTACAGTGTAGTACCCCCTAATAGGCAACAAATATTTGAATAGATATCACTATGAAACGTTCCCATTTTCTTATGTACATATAAACAAAAAAAATATATATATTGCAAGTTTTCTGAATTTTATATTTATATATGCAAATGAGGCACTTCCCCATTAACACATCCTGCGCCATAAACATCGTACAACGTGTTTCAAGGTCATGCTAATTCTGCCATTCCACGGCGTACAACGTTATTGAGATCATATTTAATTTTTTCGCCACGTTATTCATAATTCCCTCACGGAGCCTGGTCTGATGCAGTGGGAGCCTGCACAACTCTGCAACGCTTCAATACTGCCGCCTGGTGGATGATCGGCGAGTTACCAAACCGGAAATGGACGAGTCGATCTCGGTGCGTCTGGGAAATGCGTCCGGCACTCGCATATTGTCGCGGGACTCTAGACACACACTGTGTATATGGATCGCTGCCATAACTCAATAATCGACATGATTTGGGCGTGTATTATTATTATACAAACCGGAAATGGATCGACTCGATCGCCATCAAATAAGTGTGATCTTTTTGCTCCAGTCTCGTCGGCCAACGGTAAGAGGACGCTGACGTCATTTTCAAGGCCATTGTACATTTCCTTGTTTACAAACCAACTGAACAATAAATCAACCCATACTACATAAAGCATTTACTGACGATCATGGACTTATAAACGACCCCCCCCCCCCCCCCCCCCCCGTTCATCCGCGCATGATGAGTCATAACGTTTAGGATCGTATTCAGTTGGATTTTTTAATATAGCGTGTATCACGAATAAACTGCAATCAATAATCTATATTATGCGTTTAGGCCTATAACTAGCATTCTAGGAATTACTGCAGAAAACGATAAAACATATTTATATTCTAGACGGTATTTTCGTATGAATGTATGAATGAAAAAGTATAACGTTCCCACATCCTGAACGATGGATAATCGATGTTGAATGGGCCATAGTAATGTCAATTTAGCAATACAATTTAAAAAGTTATAGCCCTGCAAAGAAGGTGAACATCTCCATAGACTTAGAGTGGTGGCAGAGAGTGGTATAAGATGCTCAAATTGCGTGGCAGGGAATGTGTTAAATATGTGCACATTTATGGATGCAATAAGGCAAAAGTAAAATAAACAACTAAATGTGTGTTATTGACGTTTTATTGTCACTAGTGTCATAGAAGACATGTTTAGGAAGCAAAATATAACAATCTCAAAATCAACAAAAAAAAGTATATTTGCCTATTCACCTGGGGTGTCTCGCCTTAAGGTAAGTATCGTGCTGAATACAGGGCATGGTGTGTCAAGATGTGGTTTTAAAATCCAATTGATGGTAAGCATGGAGTGCTGTGATGATGAGAAATGTAAAGGTAGAATCTGTAATGTCGTCAAACGGCGACCATTAACTTGAGGCTAGTCTCATGTATGCTGTATACAGACAAGGGTTTTGCATCTAGGTCGCACCTTGGGACGACACATTTAATTCAAAGGAAGACTTGGGCTGCTTTGAGTGACACCTCGCCTGGTCTCCCTTAAAAACTTTATTGTACTTCCTCCTGGCTTTTTAAGCTCTGTAGATTCAACTGCAGAGGCAGACTAACCTAGGGGTGGTAATAGAGCCTAACCGTGTTCTGTCCACTCCTTTCAGAGCCAGACGAGCACCGACACGGACAGCAGCAGCGAGAGCTCCCTGGAGGCCAGAGTGGTCATGATGCTGCAGAACAAGTCTCCGTCCACCGTGGCGTCCACGGTGCAGAGCAGAGCCAGAGGTAGAAAGCTCATACTACACACTGTGAGATGAGAGAGATGTTACTATCCCTAGGAGGAAATTGTGGTATGGACCTATATCAAACCCCACCCTCCTTTCTTGATCCTCTAATCACAACTGTTTGTCCGAGGAAGTGACTGTTGCGATTGGAAGATCGAGAAAATAGGGCGGGGTTCGAGATCAATTGTTGACAGATAAATTATACCATAATTTCTTCACAGATGGGTTGAATTTTTTTATTGTTCTACGAATAGACCTTACATTTATGTTTTCCCCCTGTAAGTTTGCAATATCTTCTAAAACCATGCCAATATTTTATTCCATATCATTCAGACCCACCAGCATCTACTGACCTACCTCAAACCCCGCCCTCTTTTCTTGATTCTCCAATCACAGCCGGTCGCTTCCCTTCGACAGGCAACAGTTGTGATTCGGAGGATGGAGGAAAAGAGGGCGGGTTTGAAAATAGAGCTCATGTTGAACCTGCAGAGTGGATCAAGCTGAAGGTGTCAGGGCGGCAGTGTGAGCCTCTGGAGTTGGATCTTGAAGACAGAAAGAGGATCGAGGAGATCAAGAGGGAGCTGCTACTTACACACCCCTTAAAGGTACTGTATTCAAGAAACTCACCAAACACGTCGTCATTACAATTCCTGTACCAGATGTTTTCTCTTGTGTTGCATAGTTAAATGTGCTTGTAAGTGGTATTTACTTTATTAAAATAAGTGGTCTACATGTTCAAATAATAGCTCTACATTCTGACAGCCATCACTGATACAGTGTTTAGTCAGTAAATGTGGGTCTCCCCAGTCACTCCGCACATTTTCTTGTATCCCGTTCCCACTTTATCCAATGGACTCCACACTGCAAAAATGGTCTGACAAAGATAAGAAATAAAAACTAGTTTTAAGCAAATAAGTGCTTGAAACAAGTAAAATAATCTGCCATCAAATTTGGCTTGGCATTAAGATTCTTGAAATAAGTAAAGATATCTAGGGTTCTTTCTCCTGAATAGACGAAGTAGGAACAGGATGCCAGAAGGTGTATTTCCTGTTTACTGCAGACCGGAGGGACTGGGACACCCAGGTTACTGACCGAACCCTATAATATCAGCGATTGATGGCTGTCAGAATGTAGAGCTATTTAACACCTATTTCAACTAAATAAATATCGCTCACAGCACCGTTAATGTAATATTTCATTGAAATAATTGTTTTAGGGATTTGTTTTTAAAGTATCTCAATTGTTTATTTATTTTATTTTGACGTCTGCCTCCAATCTCTGGACCGTAGAGGTCTGGTGCTTAAGGTAAGTATCGTGCTGAATACAGGGCATGGTGTGTCAAGATGTGGTTTTAAAATCCAGTTGATGGTAAGCATGGAGTGCTGTGATGATGAGAAATGTAAAGGTAGAATCTGTAATGTCGTCAAACAGCGACCTTTAACTTGAGGCTATTCTCGTGTATGCTGTATACAGACAAGGGTTTTGCATGTAGGTCACACCTTGGTATGTCAAATTTAATTCAAAGGAAGACTTGGGCTTCTTTGAGTGACACCTCGCCTGGTCTCCCATAAAAACTTTATTTTACTTCCTCCTTGCTTCTTTAAGCTCTGTAGATTCAAAGTTTTGACTGGGAAACTTTGATTTCTGGCAAAAATGCGACGTTAATGAGCTGGAAAAATTATATCTCTTGCAGAACACCAGTGGTTCCAACTGTTTCAAGTGTTGCTGTGTTTTAAACACTGCAGAGGCAGAGTAACCTAGGAGTGGTAATAGAGCCTGACCGTGTTCTGTCCACTCCTTTCAGAGCCAGACGAGCACCGACACGGACAGCAGTGTTGTGTCCTCCAGCCTCGGTGGCCCGGAGCCGCAGCCTCTCCCCCAGTCTCTCTCCCAGCCTCTCCACCAGCTGCAGCCTCTCCCCCAGTCTCTCTCCCAGACCTTCACCGCTCCCAGGGCTGCTGAGGACCGCCTGTCCCACCAGCCGCACCCTCTCTCCCAGCCAGCCCAAACCAGGGCTGCTGAGGACCGCCTGTCCCACCAGCCGCACCCTCTCTCCCAGCCAGCCCAAACCAGGGCTGCTGAGGACCGCCTGTCCCACCAGCCGCACCCTCTCTCCCAGCCAGCCCAAACCAGGGCCGCAGAGGACCGCCTGCCCCATCAGTCTCTGACCACGGAACCCTGGGATTGGAACGTGTCGCAGCTCCGCGGCCCCCCGAGCCTGGGTCTGGAGGCTCGCATTCAGGAGATCGCCCTCAGAGAGGGGGTGACCCTCCCCAGGGCCAAACACTCGAGCCCCACCTCCATCACCATCGCCACCTGCAGGCGCTCTCCCTCCCCCTCTCCTGCTCCTCCTCTCAGTCCAGCCCCGGAGTCTCTCCATCTGGATCAGCGCTCCACAGCTAGCAGACCGTTTCCCGACACTGTGGATGAGGAGGATAGCGGCGCCTCGACACCCAGAGACCCGGGATCAACATCTGGACCTGGCGGTCATCTGAACGCCAGAGACCAACACCCGTTTGATCCCCAGTCGGAGCCCGAGGGCAGACGGGACGCTTTAGGAGGCCACCAGGACCAGCCTAGTTTTTCCTCACTGACCCGAGAGAGAGAGGCTGTGAACGTGGGAGACGATAACACGCATGCATCATGGAGGAGAGATCTGCAGGACACCAGTCCGGCCTTCAGAGGAGACGACCAGGCGCCCAGTCGGTACAGCGGCAGCGTGGGTCAGGGGGTAGATGCCCGGGCCACAGGCTCGTCGCCCAGTCGGTACAGCGGCAGCGCGGGTCAGGGGATAGACGCCAGAGCCACGGGCTTGTCTCCCGTCGACCTCCCGAACAGGACGGGTCACATCTCTCAGCTCAATCTCACCCTGACCCCTAAAGCCTGCGGGCAACCCCTGGCCACCGGTGTCCAGTCCGGGCTGCAGTCCAGAGTGTTTGCCCCGCTCAGACACAGCAGTCCGGACGAGGGCATCGTGCTGACCAGTCCCGCCGAGTCTCACAAGACCAGAGAGCCGACAGCGGTGCCCGAGAGAGCCGACACGTCCACGCTGTTCAAAGCCATCGTGCCGAGGGAAGAGCTGACCTCCACGTTCCCACAGTCCTTCCTGCCACCTCAGAGGCTCGCTGCTTTACCCAGGCCTTTGGCCATTCAAACAGCAGGTAGGTACTTGATTGGGCCTAACAAAATAAATTGTTTGGTTCCTGTTGGTTGTCAGTTAAGGCCATGGGTAGGTAGGGAATTTATTTTATCTTTTATTTTATTTTTTCCCACGGCGACTATGGATAGGGAATTTCTTTATTTAATTAAAATGTTCACGACAACATGGATGCATGTACTCTGCCAGCATGTTTAATATTCATAATACTAAAGGATAAAAATAAATACAAAGACACTACTACAAAAGTACAATGTACAAAAGTAGTAGTATTAAAAATGCCACCCCTAGTGGACTAAGCGCTCGCCACCAACGCGAGAGACACTGGTATCGAATCCAGCTGTCAGCGTTGCCTCCCGCTTGGCCGGCCGTCATACTGGCTCGATTGGCAGAGTCAGCGGGAGGGAAGCCGGTGGGTGGGTCCGGGTCGTTGTAAACGGCGACTCCTACAGTTCCGTCGGGGGACAGCGAGGGAAGGATCTAAGAGAGGTAGTGTGACCTTCCACACGTTACACTCTCCCAGTGAGAGTCCGCGTTGTGTCGCACCTAAACCGGGAGGGGCTAAAATAGACACTGAAAGCCATATCAAAATGAAATCATGTTAAAGGACCATGCTGGTATGGTGATGAACATGCCATAAATTGATCTCCTGGTGGAGCTAACCAAAATGTCACATTTTCTGAAGAGAGAGACAGAAACACGTTTTCTAAGGAGTGACCAATTTGTTAGTGTGACCGGAAGGTAATTTTGGGTAGTGTTCTTCTACAGTATATAATTATATGGTTCATCACCATAACATACAAACATTTAAAAAAATATATTTTATATAATATTTAATCTAAAGAAGTAGGCTAAGCTATTCTCAAGAAAATTATTAGAGGTGGTCAAGGGTTAGGGTTAGGGGTAGTCAGGGGTGGTCAAGGGTTAAGGGGGGTCAGGGGTTAGGGTAATGTAGAATATTACCCTAATATTACCTCTAATATGTGTGCTGATTAGTAAACTGCCTGAAAATCGTATTTAGACAAGTCGCTGTTTCAACAGCGTTACAGAGTCAGTTCAGAGTTCTGGTTGTGGTTAACCTAAAGTCCACCTGGTTGATACTGTAGGTGTTCTTGTGTTCTCTCCCCTACAGCAGTGCCTGTCCTGTTGCCTTACAAACCCTACGGGAGCGAGGAGCTGTTCTACGTCCCTCAGACTGAGTCTCTGGCCTCCACTATCAGGTCTGACAGCACCATGGAGAGCTCCCACCCAGGTACACCTGACACCATGCAGCTTATATATATATCTATATCATCTTGATACTTCGCTTATATCAACATATTGGATGATAACAACTTTTCCAGTTTTACGACGGTTAAAAAAAATACAAATAAAAAAGCATCTCCCACCCAGGTAGGGGTGTAACGATACACAAATGTTCATTCAATGCTAATTTCGATTGTGAGGTCGCGACCCGATTCACTTGTAGATGTTAAAATATATTCATTTAGAAAATATAGGGCCGACGGTGGCTCCGGAGGTAGAGTGGTTGTCTGGTAATCAGAAGGGTTTGATTCCCGCTCCTCCCGGGCAGCATGTCGAAGTGTCCTTGAGCAAGACACTTAACCCCTAATTGCTCCTGATGAGCAGGTCGGCACCTTGCATGGTTGCCTCCGACGTCGCTGTGTGAATGTGAGGAACAAAATTGGAAAGCGTTTTTGGATAAAAGTGCTATATAAATGCACCATTATTATATACACGACTACACTTTCATATACTTGGTTTGGCTCAAATATGAATTTTATTTTCGAAAATGAAAATGAGCCTTAAATATTATGTTAATAGCAGTAGCCCCACCATACCACCAGTTAAACTGGGATGGGAGACCTGGGGAAGAGAAGGAGTGTTGGGTTCTGTATGAGACGGTCAGCTACACCTCAGTACACCTGACACTCAACACACAACTCATCTATAATGCATCTCAGGAAGGAGAGAAGCCACACAGCTGTTTCTGACACGTTGTGGTTATGTTGTCCCTTTTTAAATGGTGCATTTATATAGCAGCTTTTATCCAAAGCGCTTTACAATTTGTTCCTAACATTTTACCCATTCACTCACACACCAACAACCTGCATATCGGAAGCAATTAGGGGTTAAGTGTCTTGCTCAAGGACACTTCGACACGCTGCCCGGGAGGAGCGGGAATCAAACTGGGAACCTCCGGATTACCAGACGACTGCTCTACCTCCTGAGCCACTGTCGCCCATTTTATAAACGTTCAATTTAAACTAGGCCTGGGGAATGTACAGAGCATACCGTCGTGGATCCATGCAAAGGTATAGATTTTTGCAATATATACTGTTAAAAATAAAAGAAGGAACAAAAAGATATACCGGTACTCTATATTTTCTATTGTATTTTTATTATAATCCTGCAACAGTATTGGAAAGTTAAATAAAATAGACTATTTTAAACCAAATAGCACACGTATGACAATAAGTATTGCAAGATAAAGACACAATATTTTTCATATCACAATATTCTTTTTAGTTTTGACTGTGTAACGGTATTTGACAGTATAGGTTTCCAGTACAAATTACAATGTGATATGACGTCTGTTTCATATCTATATCTTGTAATAGAATTGTCATGGCCCTATTTAATTGAAAAGTGTCTATTTTATTTAACTTTTTTTTGCAAGCAATCTTTTTTCTTTTTTTTTACAAAAAAATATACATTATACAGTATGTATACCTATTTTACGATATGTATATATCGTGGATGACAGTATAGTAAAAATCCATACCTTTGCATGGATCCATGAAGGTATACCTTCATATTTGGTATACCTTCTTCCAGCCCTATCCCGCCCACACACTGTCTTATTACTTGCAGTCACTTTATTGACTTAACAAACAGCATTTATATACCTTCATCGGGTATCACTGAGGCGTTGAAACTGTCTCTGTAGGTCAATTTGGCTTGGAGAGTTCCTTCCAGTCAGCCCTCACTCTCAAACAACTGACTCATTAAAAAGAAATGCCACGATGCAACTCATTTCATTCAATTCGTTTATGATTACGATTTCATTCGAATAATTTCCCCAGATGAAAGGAGTTCCTTAATTGTTAAGGAATCCGAGGAGAGGCACTCATTAGCATATCGTAATTACAAAGTCCATCTAACGTGGTCGCAAAGCGGAATGCGTGATGAATGGGAGGCACTTTCCTCTCGTCTCTCCTGTGCCTGTGCGGGGTAGCAGCTGCTCCTTTTGTAACGTGCACCGTGCCACGCGTTAATTATTCACGTTCAGGGGTTGTTGAGACAAAGGCAGGAGTTGAGGCCCCCGGGATAGAGGGATAGAGAGAGATAAGGAGGAATAGAGAGAGAGAGAGAGTGACTGGGCTCCAGGCAGCGGTGAACCTCTCGGAGGGAGAGGAGGTAGAGTGGGATCTCTCTCAGGGTAACCAGACCATCTCCATAACAGACTGAAACACACTTTGACCAGGCGGGTCCAGGCTACGCGGCCGCTCTCCCCAGAGCAAGGATCGTTTTGGGTCAGTAGTAGCAGGCGGATGACATCTCCGTTCCTCCCGTTGCTCCTCTAGGCTCGGACGACGCCGTGCCCCCGCGCTTCAGCAGCGAGGTGCTGGGGAGCCGTGACCCCGGCCTGGCCCGGGGGTTCACCATCAAACACCCTGAGGGCATCTACAGCAAGAGGCTGAAGGCCGCTGCCTTCGCCATGCAGCCGCCCGGACACAGAGGTCAGCTGGATACGACCTGAAGGGTTTTTGATTTTCAAACATGGCACACATGCGCAGGAGACATGCAGAGTGACTGTCTTTACTTTCCTCAAATGTGTTGGTTTCCGTTTGGACAAAAAAGAAGCGACGAAAAAGGAAGTCACTTGTGTGTAAAGGTGACAGTTTATTAAATGCTCCACAGGTGCAGGTAAAAAATTTATCTGCATCAAAGGCAAAAAAATACACCAAAAAAGGGCTATATTACATGCCGCATCTGCCCAGGAACAGTTTTCAGCTTGAAATGTAATATATCCCTTTATTGTGTTTGTTTTTTGCCTTTGAATAGTGTAAATGTTTGACCTGCGCCTGTTGGAGCATTTAATAAACATTTGCATTCAAGTGCCTTCCAACTTCCATTTTGTTATTATTATTATAGTTTGCATTCTTTAGACATGCATTTGATTGTCTGGAACACGTTTCCAAGTTATTTACATTCTTATGTGTCACCCTCCCTATAGGTTCCCCTGCAGTAGACGGGAGCTCTCAAACAAGCGTGAGTCAAGCTCCACAACCTTCCTCTCAGTCATCGGGCGCCTCCGTCACCAGAGGGCCTCTGTCGAGCGCTCAGGGGCCTCTGTCGAGCGCTCAGGGGCCTCTGTCGAGCGCTCAGGGGCCTCTGTCGAGCGCTCAGGGGCCTCTGTCGAGCGCTCAGGGGCCTCTGTCGAGCGCTCAGGGGCCTCTGTCGAGCGCTCAGGGGCCTCTGTCGAGCGCTCAGGGGCGGCTGGGCTCCAGGAGAGATCAGGGCACCAGCCCAGTCCAGTTCCTCAGCTACGACCGAGCTGAGGAGAGCCAGGGGCTTCGACCGGTGCACGCAGGGGACAGGGACCGCAGCCGACACTCCGGTACCCACTTCATCCAAAGGTCGGTCCCCCCAGCGGGAAGGGAGCGTGAACAAGCGACCGCGTCCCGGCATACCTGCGGCACTCTGGAGCAGCTGTGGCGCCTGTACAGTGAGAGGTGGAGCCTGGAGGAAGGCCACCCGAGCAACGTGAAGGAGGCGCTGCTGCTGGAGCAACTGGAGCGCCTGTCCCGCCGCCACATCCACGGCATCCAGGGGGTCGCGTCGGAACCGGAGGACGGTGGCGAGCGACGACATCCTCACACCTCGGAACCGGAGCCCAGAGGGAGGAGGGAGGAGGATGTGCTGAAGAGGAGAGAAAGGAAAGAGAATATGACGGCGAAAAGCCCAGGGGGGGAGGAGAGGCGAGGGAGAGCAGGCAGGAAGGCGGATGGAGGAGGTAGAGAGGTTGAAGGTGAACCCGCCGTCCCTCGCCAGGCGTGGACGCAGGAGACCCAGGTACGAGCGGAGGAGGACAGCCCCGCCTCCCACAGCTCCGGCCCCGCCCATGTCTCTAGCCCCACACACAGCTGCTCCCAGAGCCCTCACCTCTGTCCCGCGGAGAGGGACGAGTCGGACGTCTCCATGTCCACCGTGGACACGCCGCGGCTCATCCAGGCCTTCGGTGCCGGCAGGGTCCGACGCCTGAAGACGGGGGCCAGCCTCAGTAAGCTGTACAGCGCCATCGACAAGCAGCGTGAGGGCAAGGAGCAGAGGAGCAGGAGGAGCAAAACTAAAGACACCGCTCCCACCCTGGCCCCCCCAGAGACCGCCGGCAGCGATGACTCCGTATGTGATTATTTAACGCATTTCTATTCTGTAATGGAGCTGCTGATGTTGATTTACAGATTATTCGCCTCTTTATATTATGTTGCTTATTAACTGACGCGGAATGACCAGTCACCAACCAAATGCCAGTACATTTTGGCAGTGGCTCCTCTCTACTAGCCACTCCGGCAGGTAGCTAACCTGTGTTCAATTAGTTTTTTTTCTGATCTAAAAACGACTTTGATAGTTGATGAATTAACAGGGTATCTGCGGGGTATTAAAAAGTATTAAATTCATAATTCACAATTTAAGGCCTTAAAAGGTATTATTATTATTAAGTCTTTTATAATACACATAACATATTATTTGCACAGGCATTACATTTTGGTGCCTCTGGCGAGAGCTTGTATGGGATGCGCAAGAATTTAAATTGGTGCGAAAATCTGCCTAAAAATACATACCTAAGTAAATGGAAGATTGCTCCACTTCTACAAGGTCCATTTGCATGTTCTTGGTATCTAGGGACATCTATGGATCTCAGGGAATGTATTCCCAGTGTCAGAAATATTGTTTTAGGCTTGAGTAAATTGTAATGAACCAAAGGAGAATATCAATTATATTTATTATTATTATAATATTTTTTTTCATCTTTGCCAGTGAATAACACCATGCTAAAAATGATCAGACATGAAAAACTGCCACAGAGATCACATGTACAAAAGATCTAGGCAAATGAATAAAGGGAAGATGATTAAACAAGGTTTTGTAGATACAGTACTGAATTCTGCCATCCGGACACATTTGCTATTTGAAATATTATTATAGAATATAGAATATCGGGCCTATAAATTACCTTTATTATAGCCAAGTCGCACATCTATCGATCGGGCCAATTCTCTTCTTTCCAATGGCAGAGTTCAATCTGGATTTAATATCACCAGGCGTGCAGCAAGAACTGTGAATGAAATCTACTGTAAGTACAGTTACTTTTTTATTATGTACTGTAGATTCCTCCGCCATTTTCATCAGATTGCAACGCCGTTTTTTTTTTCTTTTCTATACCTTCACAGAAAGGTAGCGAAACGAACTGCATTCTACTTTATGACAATAACGTTCAGGTTTGTGGTAGATAATCCCCAAAAAATAAGATAAATAAAAAGGTTTATCCATAAGTAATTTGATTGACAGGGGCTGGCTTGAGCTGGGTAGTGTTGTTTTTCGAAATTCCAACGTCATTCGAAACCCCTGTGTCTCCTCTCCTCATATGACTACAAACAAAATGGCGGCACGCATTTCCTTCCATCGATATTCGCTAGTTTCTGAATACATTTCCAAAGCTCATATTTCACTAATAACTAGTGCTGTCAATCGATTAAAATATTTAACTCGATTAATCGCATGGTCGTCCATAGTTAACTCGTGATTAATCGCAAATTAATCACATTTTTTTATTTTTTTTTCTACCTTAAACGGATCTTTTTCAAGTTCCAAGTTTTAATACTCTTATCAACATGCGAGTCAACAAATGCTTGCTTTATGCAGCCATTTAACACAAAAGGATGACCCTCATGCATTGCAAATTTGCATCAAATTCAAAAAAGAAAATAATAATTTAAAACAATGAATAAAGTGTGCATGAAATTATAGGGGAAAGAAAACGTTAGGAACTTGTTACATTCACCCACACAAGGGCTGAGTAATCACAGACGCCCCCTCTCTCTCTCACACACTCTCCCAGCTCTCTTTCGCTCTTGCCCCTTCCTCATCTCTCTCACCCCCCTCTCTCTCTATATATCTCACACACACACACACACTTCAGAAACAAACATAGTATCAATGAGAGCATCAATAATACACCTGAGTGAAGTCTAGGAAAAAAAAGAAAAAAAAGGTTTTCTTAAAAGTTAATCTTGAGTTTAAAAAAATAGTGGCGTTAATAGAATCGGGCGATAACGCGTTAATACCGTGTTAACTTTGACAGCCTTACTAATAACACTTGAACCTATTGGTAAACAAACGTATTGCTGAAAATATACACTATGACTGCTGTTTTGACAGGGTTAGGGTCTTTACATTTGAAAAGAAAACGCAACATTAATTCATACAGTCTGTAGAGATGGATTTATGGCGTGATGTCATTTTGGGTCTGGTACCGTACCCGTCGGGCTAAAGAGGTTAAACATTTCTTTAAAAGTATTAAATTTTACTTGTTGAAACTTGCAGACAGACACCCTGATTAAACTGTGCTGGTGAAATTCCAAATCCACTACCTAAATGTGGCTGGTGGGGGGGAAATGTTTTCTGAAATTGAATATATACACTGAAGTCTACTGTGTTGCTCTGCAGGTCCTTTCTGACTCGTCGACCAACACCTACACGCTGCCCTCCAAGAAGAGCGTCAAGCAGGTCAGCAGAGGCATCCAGGCAGGTCAGTGGAAACCAGGACACGTTATAGTGGACTCAGGGCCTGGGAGGTACACCTAGTTATGAAGGCACACCATCATGGATCCATGCAAATGTATGGATTTTTATAGGGATGTCCGATATTATCAGCCGATATCGGCATTAAAATGTGATATCTGTTGATATCGGTATCGGAAATTAAGAGTTGGACAATATCGGTATATCGGTAAAAAAGCCAATATCGAGCATCCCTAGATTTTTACCATGCCGTCGTCCACAATGTTTACATATTTATAAAGAAATGTATATTATAATATATTTAGCATTTTATTTAGCATATTTTGATTATATATTAGATTCAATTTTAGTTTATTAGATGATATATATATATATGGTAACTATATTTATTGTAGGGTAAATATAATTAGAGTGGGCATACATACCCTCATCTTGCACCTTGACCTTTTTACACTGCCTACTTTCCCTTATGCGCATGTCCAGAGTAAATTATATTGTTATATTGTTTACACTGCCTATTTATTATTCTATTTCTATTTTTACTTCTCCACTGTACGATAATTTTACGACCTGTATCATGTCTTCTACTTCCCCCCCCCCCTCCCCATGCTGCTATGATGCCTGAATTTCCCCAAGGGGATCAATAAAGGAATATATTATCTTATCTTATATACGTACATACTGTATATTTTTTAATTAGTCAAAACATTGAAAAGAAATGAAAAGAAAATAGATCATTTTGAATGAAATGGCACCATGACAATTGTATTACACAATATCAAGTATTGATGTTACACCTTGGGCTCTGTCAGTTCTGGAGAAATTCTCAGTATAATAACTTACTCTTAACCCAAACATCAGACCAAAACAAAAAATATATATAAACAAGTGCAATACCAAGCAGGGCGCTTTTGCCCAGAGGTTGCCGTTTGATGACATTACAGACGCCACCTTTAACCAGGATAGGAAAAGGCACTTGCTGATGGTTCCATCTCTCTGCCCAGGTGACCTGGAGTTCGTCAGCAACGCGACGCGACGCCACACCCGCGACGTCGGGACCACCTTCCCCTCCCCCTCCCCAAGCCTGGCCAGGGGCTCCAGGAGGCTCGACGCCTCGTCCTCCTCCACCCTGGAGAGGAGTCCTTCCAGATCCCAGAGGAAGAGCAAGAGCAAGAGAGGCCAGTCCAAATGCTACCAAGCTCCCAGTAGCCCTGCAAAAAACGACTTTGATAATAAAAAAAAAAGTATGCATTTAATATTGGTTCATCTCCCGACAGCTGGGCTGCCCCCCCCCCCCCCCCCCCCCCCAAAAGAGAAAAATGTATTACCTGTGCAAATTAATTAATACCTTTTTAAGGCCTTGAATTGATAATTATGTTTTCAATACTTTTAAAAACGTTTGAATACCCTGCAGATACCCTATTTTTCTTCAACGTACACTATTGAAAGTCTTTTCAAACCTCACCATTACTCCCCTCCAGGCGTGTCATGGTTCGTCCCTGCAGAGGAGCTGAGGGCAGAGGCCCGGAAGGAGAACCAGCCAGAGGAGGATCCAAAGCCCAGCTCCGTCTGGTTTGAGCTCTACAGGAGGACCCACCCCTGGAGAGAGCCCCTCAGACAGAGACGGGTGCAGGAAGACGCACTGCCCAGCGACAGGCCTCAGACCTCCAGGCACGGCATCATCCTCACTGAACCAGAGTCCAGCGGCAAGACGTCCTCCTCTGGTCTGGTCCGCGTCTCCCTCCAGGTGGGTTGAGTCTTCAGACACTCCCACAGTTTGACCAGTAGTAATGAAATAAGACATCGACACCGTCTCAAAATAATGGCTTATGTCACTTTTTGAGGACGATTGTGTTTTCATCTCTTCATGATGCTGGCCACCTCTGGTAAAATTGCCTACATCCTTAATTGAAAAGATCATGCTGTTCCTACCCAGTTGTGAAATGATTAATAAATATCATACTGTATATTCTATATTTGGTTCAGTTTATTCCGTTTTTTCAAAACTTGAAAAGATGACTTAAGACATTATTTCAAGAAGGTGACGATATTATAAAATACTATATCGCTTTTAGTTAGTATAGTGGGCCTTTCTGTGTGGAGTTTGCATGTTCTCCCTGTGTTCACGTGGGTTTCCTTTGGGGACTCTGGTTTCCTCCCACACCATAAAGACATGCATGTTAGACAGGGACTCTGGTTTCCTCCCACACCATAAAGACATGCATGTTAGGCAGGGACTCTGGTTTCCTCCACACCATAAAGACATGCATGTTAGACAGGGACTCTGGTTTCCTCCACACCATAAAGACATGCATGTTAGGCAGGGACTCTGGTTTCCTCCACACCATAAAGACATGCATGTTAGGCAGGGACTCTGGTTTCCTCCACACCATAAAGACATCATGTTAGGCAGGGACTCTGGTTTCCTCCCACACCATAAAGACATGCATGTTAGGCAGGGACTCTGGTTTCCTCCACACCATAAAGACATCATGTTAGGCAGGGACTCTGGTTTCCTCCCACACCATAAAGACATCATGTTAGGCAGGGACTCTGGTTTCCTCCCACACCATAAAGACATGCATGTTAGGCAGGGACTCTGGTTTCCTCCCACACCATAAAGACATGCATGTTAGGCAGGGACTCCGGTTTCCTCCCACACCATAAAGACATGCATGTTAGGCAGGGACTCTGGTTTCCTCCCACACCGTAAAGACATGCAGGGACTACGGATGAAAACTAGCTCATTAGCTAACTCTGGCACATTTACATTGATGTGGAAACTGAATATGTTGATTAATGTGCACTTTACTATCTTCCTGGGCCCTCATTCATCAATAGTGTGCGTAGAACATTTCTATTTCCACACGTAAGCACGGAATGTAGAACTAGTGTACGCACAGGGAAGTCGGGATTCATCACACGGTGCGTACGCAGGCTCTATGCTCCGCCGTGTTGATGAATACCACTTTGTTCTACCGTCAATGCTCGTGCATGATTATCCATATATGGTCATGAAAATGAGGAAACACCCCCCATGGGATGTGAAATAATGGACCGACCCGAGCGGGACTCTGAGAAACTCCACGAAGATTGTTCACTGCTGTCGAACCAAGAAGACACTATCGCGTATTATGTGATAAATAAAAGGCGGACTCGTAAACGGTGATGTCAGATATCAACGGCTCCCTAAGACCATTGCTGCAATTCTGCCTGGACAGCTCAAAATACTAATAAAGACCGTTCGTTGACCACTGTTTGGCGTTGGTTGTGTGTCATTATAACCGTGCTGTAATATGAATGCCTTTATTAGTTGTGTTCGATTGGCTATATGATTTTTAGAGGCATCTATTTTGTTGTCTGCTAATAAAGACCGCGCTGGAATATGACTGCCTTTTCCCGTGTTGTTTGATTAATACCCATGGATTAAAGTTCTCCTCAATTTTATTCCAAATCGCGATGGATCTCCCGTCAATTTTCTACCTGCTGCATATGATTTCTAGAGGCATACTACAATCCATTTTGATGTCAGTATTGGGTAGCCTACATAAACAATAATACGAGAGCTATACAAGAACAATGAATCTTACTGCCATGTATGCAGCAGATACGCCATGTGTAGCCTGCCTATATGTGATCAATACAAACATGAACTTGAATTCCATCATGTCTGTGTGCGGGTCACTGCGGGAACTCACAAGGCTGTTGTCACAATGTAAATAAGAACGTGCACTGAAAAGTTACAGTATGTAGTTGGTTGATCATTTGTATGACAGTCAGTAAACCCTTGCAAAAAGTATCCGTTTTATTTAATGAATTGAAAACATTCAGCATCGCCTTCCTCCCGGCATCCAGCAATAACATGTATCAGGCAAATGCGCATCGCAACATTGACTGAGTGGAATCCCTTTCTATTCACATAACTGCATTTGTGATGGAGCTTTGACAGCTACAGTAACAGTCTATTGGTCGATCCATCTCCAATATCACGATGGACCGTGCCGCGGTGGCAAAGACCCGAGGGTGGAGGATCTTGAATGAATTCCATCATCATATATATATGTTGTGTGTCTGTCCACTATGTTTGTTACTTTGTTATTCCCCCCCCCCTATCTATGTAAAGCGACCTTGGCTCTCTTGAAAGGCGCTATATAAAATTAAGCTATTATTATTATTATTATCACCACATCTGTGCGGGAGCTCACAAATAGACTGTTAGTCTCAGTGAAGTTTCAACGGAGGTCATCTATTCTAACCAACAAATTGAAGTAGAAAGCATTTCGTGACCAATCTTATTTGGAAACATGACACACAAAATAGTTTGCTTTTTATTTGAAACAATATCTAATCGCGTTTGGAGGTTGGTGTTTTGCGTCTGCCCCCCCGTGCCAAACAAGCAGGCCAACCTCTTGTTCGCGTGTGAGCCCGTTATAATTACACTACTGTCGCTATTTTACAATGAACTATAATGAATTACGGGTCATACAGAAGTTGAACACTAATGCACGGAAGCTTATTTCCGCCTTGAAACTAATGCAGGACTGAGGAGTGCTTATGCGTAGTAACGATATTCTACCACTGGGCGCGAGGTACGCCAGGTCCGACCTGTGCGTAGATGTAAGCACGGAGTCAAGTTCAAATCGAAATTGATGAATCCCACTCTTTGCTTAGAAATGATTGTACGCACAGGGTAAGCACAGATCTGTGCGTAGAACACGTTGATGAATGAGGGCCCTGGACTTTTACTTTTAAACCGACATTGTACAATTTGACACTTACTGTATATTTTAGTGTATATTTTATATTAAAATGTAACATAGGAAATGTATATCCCGGACCGTATTTTATTCTTAGGCTTATTTTTATTCTTATTCGTGACTTTTGTCTTTGTCTACCCAAATGTTTACTGTTTACTGTGAGCGATTTGTAGTGCCAAATTTCCCTTGGGATGAATAAAGTATTTCTATTCTATTCTATTTGCGTGATTTGCGCGTGACAAATAAAGTGACGTTGAACTTCACTAAAGTCCCCGGCTCCTCTCTCCCTCCTGCAGGAGGCCTTGGAGCTGCGGCGGCCAGAGTTCATCTCCCGGTCCAGGCAGAGGCTGAAGCGCCTGGCCCTGCAGGTGGTGGAGAGGAGGCTCGTCTTCGCCAGGGAGCAAGAGGAGCTCTTCAACCACCCTGGAGGCCATTGGAGGCTGCCTCAGCCCGCAGGTACACAGCCACACACACGGAGGAGAGACTGGAGGTCTAGAGTACAGTTAAGACATGGAATGTACAGTAGGTGATGATGATGATGATACAGTAGGAGTGTGAAGGTATACCGTCATGGATCCATGCAAAGGTATGGATTTTTACTATACCGTCATCCTCAATATATCAATATAGTTAAAAGGTGTATATATATATATATATATATATATATATATATATATACAGTATATACATACATGCTGTATATTTTGGAACATGCCAACATTATGGGAAATGCGCTTACCATCTTCTCCAGAGTCAGAGTAGAAGATAGATACCAATTTCTGTGTCCTCTCTGTGTGTTCAGTAGAAAGCTGTCCGGCTGCAATCTAGCCTAGCTTAGCACAAATGAATGGAAGCGGATCAGCGAGCCTAGCTGTTGGCCCAAAACACCTCTCCCGGAGTTTTAAGCTAGGCTAGTGGTCCATATCCACTTCCATAAATTTATGCTAAGATAGCTTTCTACTGAACAGGAAATTGGTATCTATCTTTTTGTGTGACTCTGGAGAAGACTCTAAGGGTGTTTTCACACCTGTAGTTCGTTTGCTTTGTTCCGATTCAGGGAGACACAGGGACTATAATGATACAATTGTTGCACTTGTCCTTTAGTTCGTTTGTGTTCACACGGCTGTGTTAACAGCGGACCAAAACAAACGCATGCATGAGCAAACTGTCACTCATTGGTCAGATTTTGGGGGGTGTGTCCCCCCCCCCCCCCTAACCCTGAATCTGACTCGAGCCTGACTTTACTGATGACCGCGGACAAAGAGAGAGTCAGTGAGAGAGAGAGAGGAGGCGTTGTCCCGCACGGTGCTGCTGTTGCAGCGTCACTACAGACCCCGGCTCTCCTCTCCTGCGCGGCGGCGGGGACACAGCTGACTGACACCCGGCAACACAAACACCATTTCAGGGTCTGCTCTGCTTGTTGTATCTCCGCTGTAACAACATGCAGCAGCAGCAGCAACAGCGCGACACTGTTCGACAGACCATTCAAAGCCCCTTTCCCTCATTCGGTCACTAAACTTTCTGTACACTTCAGTGTTCTTGTGCGTGTTCTCCAGCATCTGACGAATGTGATCGTCTGCCCAAATATCAACGAGGCAGTGTACCTCATCGCTGCTCCACGTTGACCCACGACTCATTATTATTATTATTATTTTGGTTTGTTAAGTCGATTGCATTCTCACAGCGTACGAGTCGCGTCGGGTTCGTTTGGAAGTGCGCCGAGACCACACTCTCTAGGTGGTCTCGGCCCGCTTGTTTTGTTCCGCAACAGAATGTGATTGCTGTGTTCATATATGCCCAACTGAACCGAAATAGGGGGTAAACGCTCCAGGTTGCGGAACAACAGCTCCAAACGAGCTAGGTGTGAAAATGCCCTAAGCATCCCATAATGTTAGCGTGTTTCTTTAAGTTCATCAAAAAAGATTCCTTGCAGCAGTATTAAAAAGTAAAAGAAAATACCATTTTGAATTAAATAGGAGTAGGACCATGATTATTTTATTACAAGATGATAAAAATATGTCATAATCTTGAAGTCACGATTTTGCCATTGTCTCTCAATAGCATAATAATTAGAATAATAAAGCCTAATAAAGCATGCAATGAAGACGTAATTAATAATAATGACAGCCGGTTTGAAGAATGTACACTGGAACAACTGGAACTAATTATTTTGTACTTTCTCTCTCAAGGCGTGTTCAGGAGGGCCGTCCCAAGGAAGGAGATGGTTCAGAGGTCAAAACAGTACGTTTGATGAATGTTGTTTACTTTTTCACTAGCGTTTGTGTTTTGCTTCTTTAGGGATGCTTTTGAATAAATAATTAGGCACACGTAAATAATGAAGACAATATGGCAGCGATACCCGGGAGGATATTATTTACTGTGATTATAGGCTAGGTATTAGGCCAAGCACCCAAATCACAATAGGAACAAATATATATATATATTTATTATTATTATTTATATATATTATTATATTATTATTTATAACTACCAATACATGTCCTGAGAAAACTAACCAGATGGTTTGTGTTTGTATTACCGCAAGTTGGCTTATCAACCAATCCATTAAGTACAGCTAGATGTACTTTAGGTTTTAGATTAGAACAGCTGTCTGATGGTTTGGTTTGCTGTGTTGGAGCTCAGCCAACATGGAAGCAGAAGATGGGAGGAGTTCAGCTGTTTTCCTTTGTGAGGAAACTCAACATCTCTCTGCTTTCATTGGGGCATGAAGCTTTTAATATTATGTTGCTTAAAGGAAAACTCCAACATTTTGGGAAATTTGCTTATTTAACATCTTCCCTGGAGTTAGACAAGAAGATGCATACCTTTTTTGTCTCTGTGCGTGCATTTAGCTTAGGGAACAGTCGCTCCGTTAGCGTAGCTTAGCTTCATCACTGGAAGTGGGGGGGTTTTAGAGCCTGACGTTCCCTACAGTGCCCTACAGTCACCAAATACACTCCAAATACAACTCCAAAACGTTCCTGTAAACATGTTGTGACCTGTGTATTTACCACGTGGAGAAATACAAAATAATTTAATTCAACAATTACGTTTTCTAAGCAGATATACTCGGAACAATCTTTTGCCGAACGACTCATCTCTGGGCGCAGTCAGTGATTTCTACGTGGAATCCTCTTACATTGACGATTAAAAGCCTCCCCAATTTAGAAAACAGTAATCCAATGGCTGGTATTGATAATATACTACTAACTACTGTACGCTCGGAGCTAACCGGAGCTAACACTAAAGCTAATATAATGACTTCCTTTCTGGGGGGGTTTCAAAATAAAAGAGCGACGTCTATAGCAGCGGAATACGTTTATTTTGTACATTATCTAACGTTAACACGAACCTAAACTAACGTTACAACTAACCTAAAGTTAGTTTATGTTCGTGTTAACGTTAGATAATGTACAAAATAAACGTATTCCGCTGCTATAGACGTCGCTCTTTTATTTTGAAACCCCCCCAGAAAGGAAGTCATTATATTAGCTTTAGTGTTAGCTCCGGTTAGCTCCGAGCGTACAGTAGTTAGTAGTATATTATCAATACCAGCCATTGGATTACTGTTTTCTAAATTGGGGAGGCTTTTAATCGTTAAGGTAAGAGGATTTTAAGTCATGGTATCCATAAACTTCAATCGGTTCGGATCCTTTGAATGAATGAGAATGTAAACAAACACGGCTTCCACGTAGAAATCACTGACTGCGCCCAGAGACGAGTCGTTCGGCAAAAAATAGTTCAGAGTATATCTGCTTAGAAAACGTAATTGTCGAATTCAATTATTTTTTATTTCTCCACGTGGTAAATACACGGGTCACAACATATTTACAGGAACGTTTTGGAGTTGTATTTGGAGTGTATTTGGTGACTGTAGGGCATTGTAGGAACGTCAGGCTCTAAAACCCCCCCACTTCCAGTGATGAAGCTAAGCTACGCTAACGGAGCGACTGTTCCCTAAGCTAAATGCACGCACAGAGACAAAAAAGGTATGTATCTTCTTGTCTAACTCCAGGGAAGATGTTAAATAAGCTAATTTCCCAAAATGTTGGAGTTTTCCTTTAACACCTACCCAACCCCAAAAATAGAAAAATGGGGAGAAAAAGTAGATGAAAAATAAATATATATATTCACGCTTCATGCCCTCTTAACCCTTTGGAGGCCAACCCTGAGATAAGTCGGGTTAACTCGCCATGCTCTGGGCGCCAAACCCGAGAAATCCCGGGTTTTAATCAATATTTCTTTTATTCGCTATATCCATAAATTTTTCATCCATCCAGCCTGACGTTATCATTGGGAATGGGTCTGAGCTCGCAAAGGGCAAATACCGCCACCTAACGTCTCCCGGATGGTATTGCACATCATTGGAATCCCTCTGGCTGGGGCTGTGCATCAATCTAAGAAGTCCGGTGCCGGTTTTCCTTCTCGGGCATGCAGTATCGTTATAACACATTGACTGGGGACACTCGGAGCAGCGTGGATTATGTGTTTTGGACATATAACGTTGGATCAATAAACACGATCAATATTTGGAATGGCGATCAGGAATTGGATTAATCTTTTTGCACTACATCAGATGTGAGGTAAGGAATCTATGTTACCAATCTTGGGTTAATCAGATGTTCCTTTCACCGCTGTGTGTGTGTGTGTGCATGCGTGGTTCGCGCCGACCAAAGTACGGAGAAGCACATTTTTCAGACCCCGCTTCTGTTTGCCCATGATGACACATATAATATCGATAATCTAGTGTTTATTTGAAAACTATTCATAAATCAAGCGACAAATGGCACGATTTCTAACGAAATACATTGAAGCTCGATTTGCTGGAGTTTATTGAGATGAGACAGAACGCTCTAGAAATATATTCATATTCATCACGGTATAAAACGGAAATGTATGTATGAAAAAATTATCTGTTTCGTGCATGTTGACTGGAAGCAACTCACTGACGATCACCGTGTTATTTAGATCTATTGCTATTATATTTGATATATTTTAAGCACTTGCAAATAAGTCCTATCCTACATTGGATAAAGCACTGACGCTGAAGGGCCATCAGCGCCCTCTGCTGTTGGCGCCGGAAGTGTTAACGACTTCCACTTCCACGCTTAGCAAGATGCTAACAAATACTAATATTCATGAATGTACTCTTTGCCACAACTAACCCCCCCCCCCCCCCACACACAGGCGGTCAGGTCAGAGAGGTGAATGTAGTGCTTGTAGGATGATAGCAAACAAGACCAGACTGAAGGGGTAGGTGACGAGGTGTGCCGTGTGCAGAATATGATTTCCAAGGTTACATGAAAACACGCCGGCTCCCGTCAGTATCTAACCGTGTCCTCTTTCAGGATCTACGAGCAGCTGCCTGAGGTGCAGAGGAGGCGAGACGAGGAGAGGAAGAAAGTACAGTACTGCTCTTACAGACTCAACGCTCAGCTCTACAATAAGGTAGGTAGCACACACTGTGGCTAACATATACCTTGTATTGTATAGTTTGTATATAGAATATACATTGTGTATTATCTTTAGTTTATAGTTAATAGTTTATTTATACAGTTAGTATAGTTTGTATAGATAGAATATACGTTGTGTATTATGTTTAGTTTATAGGGGGCGACAGTGGCTCAGGAGGTAGAGCAGTCGTGTGGTAATCCGGAGGTTCCCGGTTCGATTCTTGCTCCTCCCGGGCAGCGTGTCGAAGTGTCCTTGAGCAAGACACTTAACCTCTAACTGCTCCCGATGAGCAGGTCGGCACCTTGCATGGTTGCCTCCGCCGTCGGTGTGTGAATGTGTGAGTGAATGGTAAAATGTGAAGAAGAAATTGTAAAGCGCTTTGGATAAAAGCTATATAAATGCAGCCATTTACCATTTAAGTTTATAGCTTATTTAGTTTATAGTTATAGTTTACATTTATAGTTATATAGTTATAAGCATCTCACGGTTTTTTCTGAATGTATGTACATTTAAAAAAGCTGTGACAATAAAATAATCTGAATCTGAGGTACCTGCTAGTTCCTTTGGTTGTGAGGAATCTCTAGATCCCACGGCAGATGAGACTAATTAGTGAATCGACACCCTCTCTCTGTTTTTCCAGATAATCACCAATCGTGTGCTTGGCAGATGAACACCGTGGTAGTGATCAGTGCTGATCACACAGACCCTGTGAAGCCGCAAGACTGTAGATCACAATGTGAAAGCCTTAAAACCTGTGGGTTCTTTAAAACATTTCCAGCAGAGGGACCTGAACCGAGAAAAGTGGCCTCACCCTGGGAGCCAGTCACATTAAAACCTACCGATATGTCTAACCAGGTACGGACTAGAGGCTGACATGTGAGTGGATTTTGACTCCCGCTCCTTCCCACTCCCACAGAAATAATCCCATCCCAATCCCAAATGAGTTTAAAAAAAATCCCACTCCCACAGAGGACTGATCTCAATCCCGTCCCAATCCCGAGCCAAATATTTATAGAATCCCACTCCCATCCCACTCCCGTTTTTTTTTTTATTGCAATATTACGCACCTCCATTACTCTCGCTCTGCTCAACCTAACAGGCTTGAGGTTGCATGCCGGATGCAGTACTAGACTTCCGGTGTAGTTTGTTTGGCTTGTGCTGCAGTGTTTTGTGACTGAATGAAAACTACGAGGGTGAGATATGTTCAAATGATCACTCCTGTCCAAATCCCGTTGATTTTGTTGTCGTAGTTCCCACTCCCTTCTGCTCCCGTTGACTTTTACTCCCGGTCCTGCCCAATCACGCGATTCAAAGTGAAATTGACTCCCATCCCGTGGGAATCCCGAAAAGATGTCATCCTCTAGTACGGACCCGTAGGAGACAGGCCTGCGACCCATGAAACCCTGCTATAACACCTGAGTGTCCAAGCCTACTGTGGTAGAGGGAAGGTGACTCACTGAGTCACTATACTGAGCTGTGAGAATCCCTGCAAATACCTCCTCAGTAGCAGCATCATCACGGTATATAAGCGATGCCTGCTAATGGCTGATAATGCAACAATTGGTCAATTGAACTGTTTGGTAGCACTTACTGTAATATTACAGTGCACAAATTACAGGGTAATTACTGTAAAAATGGAAGGTAATTTCTGGGAGGATCTGATAATGAGTTATTACGGACGAGTGCTTTCTCAATTACTAACCCTGTAGTAATTATGTTATTTCCGTTATTGCATAGTAATTTTCCTGCAATTCTTGTACCGTAATATGAAGTGCTACCACATGGTATGCAAAAAGAAAATAAAATTAAATAATAATAATGAAATACTTTAACTGTTTAAGATGTAACACAACTAAGCAAAATCAAGTCGCATAGAATACAACGTAAATAGCTACACAAAGCCTCACAGACTGATGTTTGAGAGAAAATGTGCTACAGAACAGAAACATATTGGTATATACAGGACAGTGAAGCTAAACTTGACAGTCAGACTCAAATACTGTATCTACCTGACAACAGAACTGAAGTTTTGAGTTTGGAAGCATTGTAGAAATCCAACACGGTCTCATCAGAAAACTGAAATAAAGTACTAAATTGACCACAGCAAAAAAATTACATAATGAACATTGTGTTATATAATGGCGACAGTTCATCAGGAAATGGAGCGGTCATCTGGTAATCAGAAGGTTCACAGTTAGATTCCCACTCCTCCCGGCAGCGTGTTGAAGTGTCCTTGAGCAAGACACTTAACCCCTGACCGCTCCCGATGAGCAAGTTGACTCATTCCATGATCTTCTCCGCCGTTGGTGTATGAATGTGTGAGTGAATGGGTGAATGTGAGACATAAGTTGTAAAGTGCTTTGGATAAAAGTGCTATATAAATGCAGTCTATATACATATATACAAGTAATATATAGTGCTGTCAGGTGATTAAAAAAATGTATCTAATTAATTACAGGATTTGTAATTAATTAATCTAATTAATCGCATAACCATTTTAGGCCTAATATTCTATATATATAATAAATAATATTTCAAATTGCATGTGTCCGGATGGCAGAATTCAGTACTGTATCTACAAAACCTTCTGTTTAATCATCTTCCATTTATTCATTTGCTAAGATTTTTCAGGTCTGGTACATTTTAGCATGGTGTTATTCACAGTCAAAGAATTTTTTTTTGTATTGATATTCTCATTTGGTTCATTACAATTTACTCAATCCTAGTAACAGACACAGTATTTCTGACACTGGGTATACATTCCCTGAGATCCATAGATGTCCCTAGAATCAGATACCAAGAACATGCAAATGGGCCATTTAAAAAAAAAAAGTCTGTAAATGTTTATTCTACGTTCTTATGGAATGAATGAGATTAAAAAAAGAAATTATACATTTTATTATTTTAATAAATTGAGTTAATTTTCATAACGCAATCATTTGCTGTGTAATTAATTAATCTAATTAACGCGATAAACTGACAGCCCTAGTAATATAATTACGCTTACCGGTATTTATTTATTTTTAACTGTCGCCGATACGAAACGTAAATATATTACTTATGGCTATAACATAACGTACATTACGTACCTTTTTCCTGTGGTTGATGCATACTTTATTTACATATTTTTGATCTGGCTGAGAAATCGTGTACCGTAACCTAGTTCTAGACCAAATAACAGGACAGTGTCTACGTTATGGATGTGTGAATTAGGAGGACCTGAAAGACGCAGGGTAAGTTCACAGCTCAATACTGTTACTCGGTGAGCAGCATTCCCAGTACCAGCCTTACTCCCTGGCTTACACACATGTCTGGTTCTAATCTACACAGAACCGTGGTGTCAGCCAGGTCCAAAAAAAAAAAAAAAAAAAAAAAAAACATACACCAAAGTAACACGGCAGTCAGACTGTATAATGTTCTGTTCAATGGTTCATGGGCTGCATCCAATTTTTAAACAAATTGTGCTTTTGTTTTGTGTTTTTTAAAGATCATGTACAAAAAGTAGAATGTAACTTACAAAAGGTAGAATGTAATTTATAATCGAATTTTTTGGAGAATACATTTTTAAGTGATATTTTTTTAGTATCTTACTTGTGGACCAATGTTTTAGTGTGTTTTTTTTAAGAATAAACCACATTTCTGTGAATTTCTTACGCCTTTAAATTGTCTTATTTTCTACATTTATATTTACATTTAGTCATTTAGCACTTTGCTGCTGGCGGGACAAAACCTCATAACTCCAAAAACCCAACTTTTCAGCAGATGAAAAAAACGAACACAGATTTGAGGGTGAATAGAGTTAGGAGGTTTAGACGGATGATCGGTTTAATGCTTTCCCATTGTTTAAACTTTGTAAAACCCACACACACATATGGAGGATGATCTACGGAGTTGATTTATATAAAAAAAAAATGAGTTATGAGGTTTTGTCCCGCCAGCAGTGACTTACAAGTTCTGTACAACAAGTCAGCAGGAAGGGAAGGGTACAACTCTGGCAGCTAAGGGTAAGTAACATTGTTCGTCAAACAGTGTCGAACTTGAGTGCTACAGACTTGCATAGTAGGTAATAATATAGGCAAGGTAGATTCCTTTGTAGCAGAGTGCATACTAAGACTTTTTTCACACATATACCCATACATACGGTAAGTGCTTAGCGAGCAAGTCTCAGCCTGAGCGCGTGCCTAATGAAAAACACCTTTTCACTCGAGTGACAGCGCTTCATATAAGGGGGAGACAGGAGTGCAGCTACATAGAGAACTATTGACTAGTACCAGGGCCATGCATCCAGCTGACAGATTACCCGTCTCCTCTCATGGAAACCTGCCCAGAAAATAAATAGCTATCCATCTTCTTCATCTGACTCCGGAGAAGACTGTAGGCGCATTTCCCGTAATGTTGGCATGTTCCTTTCGTTTTAATACAGACTACAGAGCAGGCACACCTTGTACTTCATTAGTGTATTGCTTATAGGGCTGACCTTCGAAGCTTTTTTTGGCAATCGAAGCTTCGGGGGGCCGAGCTTCGATTTTAATTCGGAGCTTTAAAAATATATATATATATATATATATTAATTAAAAAAAATTATCTTATGTTGTGGGACTTGTACAGCACTTTGGTAAACTTTGTTGTTTTTAAATGTGCTCTATAAATAAAGTGGATTGGATTAATTAATTAAGTAGCCCCTTTCGTGACTGTGACGCAGCCAACAAGGTTTCACTCGGCTGCGCTGCCTGGGTGCAGTGGGGCTGCTCTCACAGCCAACGACATGACATTACATAATTATGTTGCAACCTTCGTCTATCAAGCAAACAGTTATATTATATTTAATTTATAATTTATAATTATATCAGACAATGCACCTACAAAAGCAGATGATTACAATTAAATTAGCCAACTTGGTAACACATTAGTCATAGCAGCATAGGCATAGCCTTATTAATGTTTTGTGTGGCGTCGCCGTCGTGTACAACGATACTTACGTTTTTTAGGTGATTTGACAAAGTTGTTGTAGAGTTGTGATATGTCATTTTCTTCTGGCATATCTGGCACTCGGCTTTTTGGGCATTGTCTTTGCATATTTTAAAGTGTAACCACACGTCTGATGACTTCTTCGTCGACATGTCTGCTGCACATGTCCTTGTTGTTTTCAACACAGATATATCGTATTGACCTCTGTTCTCCGTACCTGCCCCCTTGTCCTTCCCTGGGTTTTCATTAAATAACCTAAACCGCCTCACTCTCATGTGCCTTGTGTTCAGCTCTTGGGTTCTCCCGACACCCCCCATAACAGAGATCACATGGAATAGCCCCCATGGATAAAAGAAATTTATAAAAAAAAAACATCAAATCTAAATATGTGTGTTTGTTTGTATGTGTTTCATTACATGTATATATACATACCAATTATTCACTTGTTCTATTCTCCATCCATCTATCATCCATATTAGCAACACTATATTATCACAGACATCCTGATGGGGGATCCCCCTTTGAACAGCCATCTGAGGTTTCTCTCCTCCATGCAGCCTGCGGTGCTTCTTTTCCTATTGCTAGGTTTTAGTGAGTCGTTCCTTATTGGGGAAAGTCTGGGGGTGTTGCATATGTGGATTTTATGGTGGTTATTTATTATTTAAGTTAAGTTTTGCCATAATCATATATTTTTCCATAATCATAATGTTCCACAACATTGGTAAAAAAAATCTATTCTATTAATCATTTTCAGGCTTTCGGTTTTCGGCCAACTGTTTTCTATTTTCGGTATCGGTTTCGGCCAAGAATTTCCCATTCGGTGCATCCCTAGTTTTTATTCTGGATCTATTGTGACCTATTTCTTCTTGACCTGTAAAGCCCATGGGGGCAATTCCATGTGATTTTGGGCTATACAAATACATTTTGATTTGATACTTGTGGCATATACTACAGGACACCCTTCCTGACTCTGTGAATGTGCTTCCTGACTCTGAACGTGCTTCCTGACTCTGTGAAAGTGCTTCCTGACTCTGTGGATCTGCTTCCTGACTCTGTGAAAGTGCTTCCTGACTCTGTGACACATACCTTGGCAGCGTTATTTTTTTTCCTAGCCGCATTTCTCGGAGACGCTCTCTGATTGGCACTGACTGACGCTCTCTGATTGGCCACTGACGCGTTTGCCCAATCGCGTGACGAGCTGTGTCTTTGCCCATTTCCACGTCAAACAGCCTGCAAACTACCTGGCGTTCTATCGCCATGCTCTAAGACAAAGTCTAACCTTAACCAACTTTGAAAGAGTGCCTAAGCTTAACCGTCGAAAGAACTTGCTGTCATGCTCTAAGACGAACTCTAACCTTAACCAACTTCGAAAGAGTGCCTAAGCTTAACCAGTGTAGAAACAGGCGTCGGCCAATCAGAGAGCGTCTCTGAGAAATGCGGCTAGGAAAAAAAATAACGCACCTTGGCAGTGGTAGACTCAGGCTGTTTGAAGGGCAAAAAGAAAAAAAAAAAGGGCACCTACTGCACAACATGGGACCCCATCACTGAGCAAAAAGCTATGATGCGTCATGTATGTAATGTGTTCATCCTTGATTAAGATTACATGTAGTCTAGGCATTCCATATTAAAAGTATAACCACACCTCTATGATAAAAACACACAGGGAACCATGTTTATTTCACAAACACCTCCAAAGAAAATATGTTGGTTATTTTCATGCTATACGTTAAGCTACATTTTATTCAAGAAGATGATGTGAAAAAATATGGTTGACCCAACATTAGATTACATGACTGTTACTGTAACTGAAAAGTGTCATTTGAAAATCACTCTGCATGTCCATTAAGGCACATATTGGTTTAAGCCGGTGTGTTTAACTCAGTCTTGACAGTTACTATAACTACGTTAATGAAAGAACTAGCTCGTTACTTAGGGGAGCTAGTGTGTGAATTCAGTAGTAGTTAACTTGCCACACAAAGTGAGTGTTAGTGTTAGCCAGCAGTTTGTTGTTGTTTTTATTATAACCCAGTGGTAACTTTCTGTTGAGAATAATTGTCCAGGCGGTCAATATAATGCAGGACCTGTTCAGAGGTCTTTAATTGGCATGCAATTATCCTCAATGTTTAGCGGTTAGCACACACACACACACCGGAAGGGGTCATCCCTATGTTCCCCGGGTCCTATGTTCCCCGATTGATTGAACATTTGATTAATTTTTATTATTTTATTAATTATTAATGTCCGCCTTGTTTCGAACTGTATTAGTACGGACGACCAGCTAAACTGAAAGCAAATGTGGAGCGCTGGGCTCGAACAGGCGAGCCCAGCGTCTCCAGATTTCGTGGCGAGCGCCTTGCCCACTACGCCACGTAGCCGCCCTTACTTTCAAATACAGTTAAACTAACTTACTTTAACCTAACCTAAAGAATACATGAAAAATAGGGACAGTGCAGATCGAGAAACATCAAAATATTAGCTAGATATTAGCCCATCCATCCCTTGCAAAAATGTATTTGCTAATGGCCATATAATGTGTTTTGAATATAAGCAGGGTTTAACTATTTGGCAACACCCCTAGACTGTCGTCATCATGGCACCCACTTTGGGAAAGCCTGCCCTGGTAAGATGCATCACATTTGATCCACTAACAGCACTCATTAAGACACGTTATTTAATTTCTTGCTATGTTTTCCCATGTGAAGGGCAGCCAATAGGGCACGTCCTCTCATTTTCTCCACTCAATAGGGCACTTTAGCGTGACGTTTTTCAACCATGGGGGCACATGGTCAAGTTTAGACCATTGGAAGAGCACCAATAGGGCGCACCCTCTCGCCTTTCAACCGTGGGGGCACCAGGGGGTGCAGTTGCCAGTGTACCTTGGTGTCCCAGCCAGCAGACCCAGACAGTACTTCACTGACAAAGAGGAGATTTTGAAATCAGTCCCATCTCATTTATGGGGTAACCAGTAACCATGACAACTAGTAACCATGACAACCAGTAACCATCACACCCAGTAACCATCACAACCAGTAACTATCACAAACAGTAACCATCACAACCAGTAACTATCACAAACAGTAACCATCACACCCAGTAACCATGACAACCAGTGACCATCACAACCAGTAACCATGACAGCCAGTAACCATGACAACCAGTAACCATGACAGCCAGTAACCATCACACCGAGTAACCATGACAACCAGTAACCATCACAACCAGTAACCATCACACCAGTAACCATCACACCAGTAACCAAGTTACGGTGACATTGCAGACTTAAGGGTATTTTCCAGAAATATGCAGACTCCCTTGTACTACAAGATATGTGAAGGCCACCCTACCCTAGGTATAAATATAAATATCTGTGTACTAGCCGTAATGGCTCCACCAAAAATTCCATGTGCTGCTGTGAATGGATCTTAGGACATGTTACAGGGACCATTATTAATGTTTTTTTTTTTTTTTTTATCTTATGTTGTGGGACTTGTACAGTACTTTCGTAAACGTTGTTGTTTTTAAATGTGCTCTATAAATAAAGTGGGTTGGATTAATTAATGAAGTAGCCCCTTTCGTGACTGACGCATCCAACAAGGTTTCACTCGGCTGTGTGATTTAATTCAAGGTGGATCGCTGTTGTCGTTTGAACAACTTCAGATTTCATGGGAACTACCAATCCCCCAAATCAAGAATGTTTAAGATGAATGAAGTAAGATTTTGATTATTTGAAATATGGCCTGTGTAGACTAAACTATGCACAGAATTATGTCAGTCTACAAGGTCCGGATTCTACATGGTCCGGCAATGTAGACCTTGTAGACTCCACTACAGACCAATTATCAGTGAATGTTCATGCATTTTTAAGAAGGGCAACTTCCACAAAAAACAAAGAACTCACCAAAACATCTCAGTAGCACCTTATCTAAATGTTATATTTCATATATGGAGATTCATATTTATTTATGTATTGCATGCATTTCTACATTTTATTTCCTATTTTGTTTATTCATCCCAGTATCTTTCTTTCTTATGTGTGGAATTCTACAAGGTGCGCGCACACACACACACACACACACACACACACACACACACACACACACACACACACACACACACACACACTTACATTTAGTCATTTAGCTGACGCTTTTATCCAAAGCGACTTACAAGTTCTGTACGACAAGACAGCAAGAAGGGTACAACTCTATCAGCTGAGTAACAATGTTCATCAAAGTGTTGCGTGTTACAGTGCAGGTTAGTTTATTAGGACAAGTGCATGACAGTAAGGTTAGTCACGGTTAGATTTTTTTTTTTTTTTTTTTTATCATTTCAGATAATGGTTGAAGAAGTGAGTCTTTAGTCGACGGCGAAAGATTGGACGGGATTCGGCTGTCATAACTGGGATGGGTAGTTCACACACACACACACACACACACAGACACACACAAATCGAAGTAAAAAAAAATAAAAATAATTTTTTTTTCGAAAAAAAAATTATATATTTTTTTTTAAACTTCGATTTTTTTTTTAATGTTCGAAGCTTGTGCCATCGAATCGAACGTTCGAAGCTTCGAAGCATTTAAGACAGCCCTATTCATTTCCTGCTCCATTTAATCAGGTCATTCTGATTTGACTCGCATGGTGACGTTACGTGGCGAGGATGGAGCGGATAGTGATCCGATTGGCTCTGTGGTTGTAGCGCACCAAACAGGGTTTGACAGAGAGCGAGCGAGAGAGAGGGAGAAACAGATAGACCCTCGCGACAGAGCACACATACACACACGCACGTCGCGCTGTCATCTCTCGGTCTATCTCTCTCGATTCGGGAGCATAACTAACGCCCCGTCTATAGCTATAGCGCACAGTGGAAGACTTCCTCAAACGGGAGAGGGAGAGAGAGAAAGAGAAGGGGACCTGCGTATCTCACACGCAGCTGTTTACACAGTGCTCCGTGTCTCTCTCTCTGTCTGCCACTCGCAGACTGTGTTAATGAAAGTGCTTATGGGCGGAGCCCAGCCAATAACAGGCTGAAATCTTGAGGCTGGAAAATGATGCTTTTGAGTACTCCATTAGAAATATAAAACAATGATTTTTTTTTTAATAAACCTTACAGATGTCTTCCATAGACTCACAGGAATTGTGTAAAGTTGCCCAAATAGTGCTAGGAATAGCAATGCATGTCCCCTTTAAAACAGTTTTCTAGATACAAGCATTAAGGTCAGATAGGCCAGTGACTAAATGTAATGATTTAGTAATCCTCTCTGGCTTGTTACTAAACACTAGGTCGATTTGGGTCTTACCCTAGTTGGCCCTTTAATCACCTTAACAAAATAATTTTTTTAGGGATTTTCTACCACGTTTATCTTCCCAGTTTATGTTGAAATCTCCCATCGAAAGTACTTATTTATCAAAGTTGCACTCTCCAAGTATGGTGTTCAGCTGGTCAGAAAATATAGCTTTGGAGTCTGGTGGTCGGTACAGCCCTTGGAGGGTAAAGGACATTTGGGGAGACTCTCTAATTCCTTATCTGTTTTAACAGAACCGTTTTAACACTATTTTCCTAAAAGATTTACCTGATTTTAGATTCTACTTTTCTACTGGATTCTACTTTTGCTTCATGTATTTTTGGTCTAGACTTTTCACCTGGAGCAATCTTTTCAACTGAATGAATGTACATCAGGCAAAATAAAAAAGGGAGAAAAAAGTTATTAGATTAATTTCTCAGTGACTCATCAGGATAAATAAACAATGACAATGAAGTTTTGAATTCTCACATTTCACAATTTAGCTGAGGCTTTTATCCAAAGCGACTTGTGAAAGGCATGTCACCAGGAGGTACATCTGTGGCAGCCAAGGGTCAGTGGCATTGTTCATCAAATAATATCAAGCTTGAGTGTTACACTCTGAGTGCATAGTAGTATAGACATATTAGCAAGATAGGTAGTAGATTTAAATTCTTTATTATTTCAGATATTGTTTGAAGGTGTTTCTAGTCAACAGCAGAACATTTTCTAAGAATGATCATTGTTGCACGAAGATTAAGCCTTTCATACAAAGTAGGTTAAAATGTAATATTTCATTTTCATACTTCTGAGTTACAGTTACTTCTAAGAGATCAATTCCCACGTCCCACTTATCTAGACGCTTACAATTCATCCCTATTATTTGCATATCATATATATATATATTTTTTTTTATTGGTCTTTTTCCCCCTCCATTTTTCCTCCGATTTTCTCCCATCCCAATGTTAGTCGTATGCCAATTCCCAGTCCCTTCCTGGTCGCTGCGCACTTACCCCCCACAGTCAGATCATCTGGGAGAGTGGAAGCTACCACGTGCTTCCTCCGACACACGTCCAGCCAATCACCGCTTCTTTTCACCTGGCAGCGCGGATTCTCATCGAGAGGGCGTAGCGTGTGGGAGGATCACACTATCCCCCTCAAGTCCTATCCGCGCTTAGCAGGCGCCCCGACCGAACTGTAGGAGTCGCTGTTTACAACGACCCGGACCCACCCCGCCAGCTTCTCCCACCCTCTAATACAGCCAATTGTATTAGTGCAGACGGCCAGCCAAGCTGGTGACAACCCCAGCTCACAGCTCCGGGGTTGGTGACGAACGCAATCTCCGCTCGGCCACCTAACCGCCTCCGCATATCATATATTCTAATGAGAATGTTTCAAAGTTGGGATCAATTCACTTTTTAATTGAAGATGTAGATTTTATTTAAAATATTGTACACGTTCTGTCATGAAAAGGTTTTACTATCCAAACTAATGACAAGTAAATATGAATGGATGTTCCATAATCAGAAAGTAAACAATTTGTTTAGATGTTAATTGATTGAATTTAAAGTGAATTGATTCCAACCCTATGTTTCATAGTTTCATCAATACTACAGCCATTACTCTGTCAATATACACACAATAATGACAAAATAGTTAGTTAGCAACAGGTTGCTCTGCAATTCCCATAAACCCACAAGCAGTTAGATGTAGAAAAACCATCTAGAAAAAGACAATACACGGAACATTACTCTAAAATAAACACTTCTTCTTATGAATGTAAAAAAAAAAGTCCTACTAGGAATGTTGACAATATGTGTGACATTAGTTAAATACATCACTAGTGTCCACATAAAAATATAAGTCCACACCAGAAGCAGTTCTCCAGTGTGTACACCACATGCTTGTTAACTAGCTTGGCTTTTGGCTGGTCACCCCATACTGAGGTCAGAAAGATCCTATGATCCCAGTATTTAAAACAATAGAACAATGTGTGTTCAGTCATATATCAATGACATATTGTCCCAGGAACATCCACACTGTCTCACTCAGAGCGACAGAAACACAACTGTTGTTGTTGTTAGGGGTGTAACAATGCATCGATTCTAATGTGACGATTCAACTGCATCGATTTGAAAATGTTTTAATCGATTATATTAAATTAAAAAATCTTCTCTCTCAAGTGAATTTTCTCATGTTTTCTGAAACATGCTAATGTACTGAATCTCTTATCACACAAACCACAATGTGGCTTCTCTCCTGTGTGAACTCTCTGGTGTGATTTTAGATGAGACAGTCGACTAAAGCTCTTCTCACACTGGTCACAGGAGTAGGGCTTTTCTCCTGTGTGAATTATCTGGTGTTGTTAATAATAATAATTGTTAGACTAGAAGTCTTTATTTGTCATGCAGTTTAACACACACGCGCGAGATGGGCGACCCACAGGAACACACACACACATGCACTGAGTCGCAGATGAAATGTCTCTGCACTTTTCCCATCCCGTTGTCCTTCCCCCCATGGGCAGCCGGGAGCAGATAGGGCGTCAACGTGAGCTGCGCCCCGGGGACCAATCCAAGTGCTCCTGTCTGTCTTCGTCAAGGACGTCACAGCGTTAGCGATCTGATGTGCATGTTTTTCCATTGGGTTTATCTTATCGGGGGGGAAACCCTTGCGAGCACGGGGAGAACATGCAAACTCCACACAGAAAGGCCTGAGAGATACCCCACCTGAGTACCTGGCATCATGGAAACCTGGTCCTCAAGCGGGAATCGAACCCTGTGAGGCGACAGTGTTAACCACTACACCACCGTGCCGCTTCTGGTGTTGTTTCAGACTAGACAGTTGACTAAAGCTCTTCTCACACTGGTCACAAAAGTAGGGCTTCCATCCTGTGTGAATTATCTGGTGTATTTTCAGATCATGTTGCTGAGTAAAGCCCTGTCCACACTGGTCACACATGAGTAGGGGTTCTCTCCTGTGTGAATTCTCTGGTGTGATTTCAGATGACTCAGTTGACGAAAGCTCTTCTCACACTGGTCACAGGAGTAGGGCTTCTCACCTGTGTGAATTCTCTGGTGTGATCTCAGATGACTCAGTTGACGAAAGCTCTTCTCACACTGGTCACAGGAGTAGGGCTTCTCTCTTGTGTGAAATCTCTGGTGTGATTTTAGATGAGACAGTCGACTAAAGCTCTTCTCACACTGGTCACAGGAGTAGGGCTTTTCTCCTGTGTGAATTAGCTGGTGTTGTTTCAGACTAGACAGTCGACTAAAGCTCTTCTCACACTGGTCACAAAAGTAGGGCTTCCATCCTGTGTGAATTATCTGGTGTAATTTCAGATCATGTTGCTGAGTAAAGCCCCGTCCACACTGGTCACATGAGTAGGGTTTCTCTCCTGTGTGAATTCTCTGGTGTGATTTCAGATGACTCAGTTGGCGAAAGCTCTTCTCACACTGGTCACAGGAGTAGGGCTTCTCTCCTGTGTGAATTCTCTGGTGTTTTTGCAGATTATCCAGTCGACTAAAGCTCTTCTCACACTGGTCACAGGAGTAGGGCTTCTCTCCTGTGTGAATTCTCTGGTGTGATTTCAGAGGATCTCCCCGACTAAAACTCTTCCCACACTGGTCACAGGAGTAGGGCTTCTCTCCTGTGTGAATTCTCTGGTGTGATTTCAGATGATGTCCCCGACTAAAGCTCTTCCCACACTGGTCACAGGAGTAGGGTTTCTTTCCTGTGTGAATGCGTTGGTGTTTATCGAGATTCATCTTTGACCTGAAGCTTTTTCCACACTGGTCACAGGAGAGACCTTTTCTTCCATCTAAGCCTCTTGGTTTCTTCCCAGGCCTGACAGGACAGCTATCTGGATGGAGAAGAGTGTCAGAGGAAGGAGAGAAAGATAATTAGTGATTTTATTCAGCGTTAGTTTCAATCAGGGAGCGAAATTAACTTTTTGACTCACCGGCCAGTGGCGGGTAGATGGGAAGAATCTACCCGCCAAGCATATTTCTTACCCGCCAACTTTTTTTTGATAACATTTTTTTTTATTATTATTTTATATAGATTTTTTTTTAATAAAATATATATATTATATAATCATACTTGTGATTGTGTTATCTGCGAGACATCGCCACCTCGCTGTCTGCAAACAGCTCCACTGTCTGTGTGTATACTCGAGTGGCCTCCAGCTCCAGCAAGGATTCTCCGGGGGTGCAGCTGGACCCTAAACGCTACATTCAGCATGCAAAAGAATTCTCCGGCGCTGCACCTGGACCCTAGTCAGCAGCCCTCACTCATGCGATGTAAACCAGGGACTCGAATACGCATGTTGTTGTTGTAGGACATTGATGCCAAGAGCTATCTGTAGTTACTGCTGGATGGCGTTGGGACAACGCCTCAGTGAACTATTTAGTTTACTGCGACATTTCGTAGTGACTAGTTACCTAGCCAACGGAGGTATTATGCACTGGACTATTGCTGGAGGATTTGTTGATGTCGGGAGCTATCCGTAGCTAGCCGGCTGGATAACGTTACACAATGCCTCGTGTATTAAACTAAGTGAATAGTTGACTGGGTCATTTTGTAACGGTAGCTAACGTTATCTCACGAAGGTCCCACACTGACTAGACTAACGTCACGGTGAGGCAATAGCCTCTGTTTACATGCAGGCATACAGGGGTAGGAGCAGCAGTGCTAACTAACGTCACGGTGACTCGGAGGCAATAGCCTCTGTTTACATGCAGGCATACAGAAACAGGTGGGGAGGGGTAGCAGCAGTGCGCGGTGCGCGCTTCATGTCTGCTGAGACAGCGAGTGAGAACTCCGCTAAAGAATTGGATCATGATTTGAGTGGTACAGTTCTAGACTTAAACCACTTTGTTTCAAGCCCCAGTTGGTCAACAGTTTCTGGAGCAGGAGTGGTTACATCATGGCTATGGTTAAGATCGGTTTAAATTTAGTCCGGGACTAAAGCCCCTTTAGGCTCGGGTTATGACAGATTTAAGTGTCACCTTATGGATCAAACCTTATATCAAGCTATAGGAAATTTCATATGGAGTTCCGGTTGAGGATGTAGTAGAAGCGCTTCTTCACGCTGCAACTCCCCTACTTTTCAAACTTACGCTAAAAGCCTCTTTTGATACTGTCTATTTGATTTGATTATTTTGATACTTTCTTTGGATATTTTTCTACTCATTCATTTTGGCTGTGATAGGCATAATGGCATCGAAATGGCCAAGGAAGGACACTAAAGGGGATAGGCATAATGGCATCGAAATGGCCAAGGAAGGACACTAAAGGTGACGACGCACCGACGGATTTGTTGAGCATTGCCAAATTAATAGAGAACCTCACGCTCGAATTCAGAGTTTCCGCCGCCTCGGTCGACTCCAAACTGGATAGCCTCCAGATGTCTGTAGCTGACCATGCAGAGCGTCTGACCTCCATGGAGGATGGACTAAATACATGGTCCGGTAGGATGGTGGAATTAGAGGCTAGGTGTGTGGCTCTGGAGGAGGGCAACGCCAAAGTGAAGACCAAGATAATCGATGTTGAGTCGCGTGGCCGTCGGTCAAACATACGAATAATAGGACTAGACGAGTCTATTCAAAGTGACTGACCCAATGATTTTTTTTGCCGAGATGCTGGTGGAAATTCTGGGCAAGGAAGTGCTTGCTACACCGCCCGAGCTTGATCGCTGCCGGCCAGACCCCGGCTCCAAGCCCAGGGCTGTGATTGCCTGCCTACACCGCTTCAGAACCAAGGAGACTATATTCGGGAGTCTAGTGGTGGAACAACGCTCCCGCTACCGTGATGTTATGGGCCCCCTCTACCAGCAGGGATACAAACCGTCTTTACAGTACCCAGCGAGTCTTTACTTCAATCGGTTTGGATCTTTTGAATGAATGAGTGTCAACAAACACGGCTTCACGTTGAAATCACTGACTGCGCCCAGAGAGGAGTGGTTAGGCAAAAAAAAATTCCGAGTATATTTGCTTAGAAAACGTAATTGTCTAATTCAATTATTTTTTATTTCTCCACGTGGTAAATACACAGGTCACAACATGTTTACAGGAACGTTTTGGAGTTGTATTTGGAGTGTATTTTGTGACTGTAGGGAACGTCAGGGTACAAATCTGACCCACTTCCAGTGATGAAGCTAAGCTACGCTAACGGAGCGGCTGTTCCCTAAGCCTAATGCATGCACAGAGACAAAAAAGGTATGTATCTTCTTGTCTAACTCCAGGGAAGATGTTAAATAAGCTAATTTCCCAAAATGTTGGAGTTTTCCTTTAAGGGTTTGTTACATCCCAATGTATATATTCCCCAGTGTGTGTCTCCATGTGTGTGTGTTCTCCATTTTGTTTGTTTCCTCCCTCCAGCCATTGTTCCCTTCACCATTGGTCAATTCTTCCATTATTGCAATACAGCACCGATTGGTGGATCACCCCACACCTGTTAAAACATGGCTTCTCACTTCAGTCTTTCTCTCTCTCTGGCATGAGGCTAGGCATGTTGTGTTTTTGGTAAACCTGTAACTTTGACAGTATTGCATTTTGTTTATTGCCTTTGGTGCTTAGTAGTAATTTCCTTGTGTGTGTATGGCCACAGAGAGAGCATCGTTAGCCATAGTTTGTTTTTGTATATATTCTGCTTTTGTTTCTGTATAATTAATGTGTTTTTCTCTCTTTCTCAGGAAGCACAGATGGGGTGAGCTGCCATTTCCTTTGGACATTGTTTTCTCCTGTTTTGGTTAGGTAAGAGTAGTTTAGGTAATGTAATCTCTTTTACCATAGATTAGATTGTGTTTATTTGGAGTATAGTGGTGTTTGTTTGTTGTTTTGGCCTGGGCTCACCCCTGAGCTACATGTGCTTCCTTTGCCTCTATTCAATAAATATCATTGTTGTTTACAAACCTGGTCCATCTTTTCTGTCAACCAACTGTTATGTTACAGCCCTTTACCCTTAGACTCACAGGGGTCGTAACATAAATGGGGGCTCTGCCTGGATCTTGTAACCCGTGTTCAATTGTTGGTTGATGGATTTGGTGAACTGTGTTTGTTTACACTTGTATAGTTATTAATTAATTTGTGTAAAAATGGCATTTGTGTAAAAAAAAATAATGGCAGTTAGTACTTTTGATCTGGGGAAATTCTTGAGCAATCCTACTTGGGAAGCGCTAGATAGCTGCCGCAAGGCAGACTTAGTGGAGATTGCCACACATTTTCAACTCTCGGTTCAACAAAAGCATCTTAAGCAGGATATCAGGTGTCTTGTGGTAGATAAGCTGTTGGAGCAGGGGACGCTTGTTTTACCTGCGGTCTCTGATGAACATGCAAGTCCTCCTGGTGAACTTACAGAAGCACCGCCTTCTGAGGAGCAAGCCCATGGTGCTGAAAAGGCAGGTGTGAACGTCACATTGCCACATTTTCACTTGACCTCTCCTGTGTCAACTGGGTCTCGAGAAGGGGCCCAGGTCAAGGTTAGAATAGCCCGTCTCCAGATGGGGGCTCAGGAGAAGGCACAAGCACGTGAGGCGGAGTATCGGCTTCGTAAAATGGAGCTTGAGGCGGAAAATGAAAGGGCTATTAACATCCGTAGGTTGGAGCTTGAGGTGGAAAAAGAGCTCAGACTGCGGGAGTTGGAGCTGGGAGACCAAAGGAGTGGATCCAACTCTGCTACACCGACTCCTCCACAAGGCCCGGGTATGTCCTCCTCCACAGCTTATTCATCACACACTTTTGATATAAGTAAACACATTGCTTTGGTGCCTCCGTTCCGAGAGACCGAAGTTGATACTTATTTTAATGTGTTTGAGCGTATTGCTGCTTCATTGCGCTGGCCAAGAGAGGTCTGGCCTTTGTTGCTTCAATGCAAATTGACTGGTAAAGCCCAAGAGGTTTGTTCAACACTTTCCCTAGAAGATAGTCTATTGTATGATACTGTGAAGGCTGCCATCCTTCGTGCATATGAGCTTGTGCCCGAAGCTTATAGGCAGAGGTTTCGCAGTCACAAGAGAGCTGTCAACCAGACCTTTGTAGAGTTTGCTAGAGAGAAGGGAACTCTCTTTGATAAATGGTGTGCAGCAAGCAAGGCCTCAGATCTTAACTCTCTCAGAGAACTCATTCTATTAGAAGAGTTTAAGAATCGTTTGCCAGAGCGTATTGTAATTTACCTGAGTGAGCAGAAAGTGTCCACTCTGCAGCAAGCTGCTGTATTAGCTGATGAGTTTGCGCTAACCCATAAAACTGTGTTTGTAGATAGGCGTGACTCGTTTCCCCCCCATAATTTCTCTCAGAGACCTTCTGTCCCCAACCATTCAGAATTCACACACCCCCGACCAAAAATGTCACCTCCACGCTCAAAAGATGAGCGGACATGTTACTACTGTCATAAATCTGGTCATGTTATTTCTGACTGTTTAACATTGAAACGTAAGCAGCAACCGTCCTCTCAGAACTTTAGACAACCCAAAGGGGTTGGTCTGATTAAAATGGCACCTGATTCCGATCAACAGATGCACAATGATCAGAATGTTCTCGATCCTTGTTTCAGGCCATTTACTTCCAAGGGTTTAGTTTCCTTGACAGGGGATCCAAAAGATCAGTGTACAGTTCAGATCTTACGAGATACTGGAGCCTCACAATCCTTTATCCTCTCTGATGTACTACCTCTGTCTGAGAAATCTTCCTGTGGTTCTAGTGTCCTAGTTCAAGGTATTGAGATGGGTTTCGTGCCAGCCCCGTTACACTGTATTCATGTACAATCTGATTTGGTCACTGGTTTCTTTAAAATAGGGGTGAGACCTTCCTTGCCAGTTAAAGGCATTTCCTTTATCATGGGAAATGATTTAGCTGGAGGACAGGTGAACGCTGTGCTGGAAGTGTTGGATCACCCAGACACAGATTCTCTGCCTGATGACTTGTCACAGAACTTCCCTGAAGTTTTTTCTGCAAGTGTTGTCACTCGGGCTCAATTGAAAAAAAAAGGTGATGAAATTAATTTGTCTGACTCTGTTTTTGCTTCAGCCTTTGTCAGGGAGGAGTTGCTGGCTCCAACTTCTGATACCGCTGACAAACCACCGACTCATAGTAAGGTACCCCCACAGACAACTGTAACTAGTTCCGACGCATTGAAGTTACCCGTTACTCGTGAAATGCTAATTACTGCCCAGAAGGCTGACCCTTCTCTTGCAAAATGTTTCTCTTCTCTTGAAACAGAACAGAGGAGAGAGTTGCATTCTTATTTTGTGGATGAAGGAGTTTTGATGCGTACATGGAGGTCCCATGGTACTAGACTGGCAGAGCATGCACAATCGGAGATAGGGCTACCAGATCAGGTACCAGACTGGAGCACTGTTTATCAGATTGTTGTCCCTGCAGTTTATCGTCAGCATGTACTGTTCTTGGCCCATGACCACCCTTGGTCTGGACACTTGGGAGTCACTAAAACATACAACAGAATACTTCAACATTTCTTTTGGCCCGGTTTGAAGTCCGATGTAGCACAGTACTGTCGTACCTGTAGTACTTGTCAGATCACCGGAAAGCCAAACCAGGTAATTCCACCTGCTCCCCTCTGTCCTATACCAGCGGTCGGTGAACCATTTGAACATGTCATAGTTGACTGTGTTGGTCCGTTGCCAAGGACCAAAGCCGGCAATCAGTTTTTGTTGACAATAATGTGTACCGCCACCCGTTTCCCTGAGGCTATCCCTCTTCGCAGAATTACAGCGCCTGTAATAATTAAGGCTTTGACGAAGTTCTTCTCCACGTTTGGACTGCCTAAGGTAGTACAAACGGACCAAGGCACCAACTTCCTGTCTAGGTTATTTGAGCAAGTGTTACAGTCCCTGGGTATCCGACATATAGTGTCCAGTGCCTACCACCCTGAAACTCAGGGGGCTCTAGAACGTGGCATCAGACCTTAAAGTCCATGCTGCGTAAATATTGCTTAGACACAGAGAAAGATTGGGATGAGGGTGTCCCCCTTGTTCTATTTGCTGCGCGAGAGACCATACAGGAGTCTCTTGGTTTCAGTCCTGCTGAGCTCGTTTTTGGGCACACTGTTAGAGGGCCTCTGAAAGTTCTTAAAGAACGGTTCATGTCAAAGGGTGCCAGCACACCCACTAATGTTCTAGATTTTGTTAGCCAGTTTCGAGAGCGACTGCATCAGGCGTGCTCTCTCGCAAAAGAAGCGCTCTCTTCTTCCCAGAGAACTATGAAACGGCACTATGACGAGAAAGCTGTTTCTCGATCTTTCCAGCCAGGTGATAAGGTTCTAGTCCTGTTACCTATCCTTGGTTCTGCTCTTTCCGCTCGTTTTTCCGGACCGTATGCAATAGACAAGAAGATAAGTGATACAGACTATGTGGTTCGCACCCCTGATCGTAAACGTCACTCTCGTGTTTGCCACATCAATATGCTTAAACCATATTTTTCCAGAGATAGTGTGCAGGTGAAGACCTCAGACCAGACAGCCGGACTGGCCGTCTCTGCTGTTGCCTCAACTCCAATAGTTCCGGACTCTCCTGACGTTAGTGGTGAGGATGTAGATGGCTTGGAGTTGCGCAATGCAGCCCATCAGGGTGCTAGATTGTCCAACACTGAGATGTTATTGAACCTGCCCACTCACTTAGCACACTTACCTGAGGAGCAGCGAGAGGACATCACAAATTTGATTCAGGCCTACATGGCTCTGTTTGGTGATGTTCCCTCCTGTACTTCTGTATTGGCCCATGATATTAAAGTTAACAATGCTGTGCCTATCAAGCAACATGCATACCGTGTTAACATCACCAAGAGGGCCATGATGCAACAGGAGGTTGACTATTTGTTAAAACATGGTTTAGCCAAGCCAAGTTGCAGTCCCTGGGTTCACCTTGCTTGTTAGCTCCCAAATCGGATGGAACTCCTAGATTTTGTACTGATTTCCGAAAGGTAAATGCTGTCACCGTGCCTGATTCCTTCCCACTGCCCCGCATGGAAGATTGTATTGACAACCTTGGATCTGCCACCTATGTTAGCAAACTAGATTTGTTAAAGGGTTACTGGCAGGTCCCTTTGACCCCCCGTGCCTCGGAAATCTCGGCGTTTGTTACTCCTGACAATTTTTTGCAATATACTGTAATGCCTTTTGGAATGCGTAATGCCCCGGCCACTTTCCAGCGACTGGTGACCCTAGTCCTGGCTGGTGTTCCAAATTGTAATGCCTATCTCGATGACCTGGTTGTCTATTCGACCAACTGGCGTGACCACATGACAACCTTGCAAACTGTCTTTGACCGCTTAGCTGGAGCCTCCCTGACCCTTAACCTTGCCAAGTGTGAGTTCGGCAAGGCTACGGTTACCTATCTTGGTAAGCAGGTAGGACAAGGCCAAGTGCGTCCGGTGGATGCAAAAATATCTGCAATCACAACTTTTCCAGTGCCTACTACTAGGCGGGAATTGCGTACATTCCTTGGGATGGCTGGGTATTACCGTGGTTTTTGCCGGAACTTTTCTTCTGTCGTCACTTCTCTCACTAGCCTGTGTAGCCCGTCCAAACCATTCATTTGGACAGCTGATTGTCAAAATGCATTTGATAGTGTTAAAGCTCTCTTATGCAGTTCCCCTGTTCTCTCTGCTCCAGATTTCTCCCTGCCGTTCCAGCTGGAGGTGGATGCCAGCGGGGTGGGAGCTGGAGGGGTGTTATTACAGGAAGATCATGATGGTGTCAGTCACCCGGTTTGTTATTTCTCCCGGAAATTTAACAAACATCAACTAAACTATTCCACTATTGAAAAGGAGACTTTGGCTATGTTGTATGCGTTGCAACATTTTGAGGTGTATGTCGGTTCGAGCGTATTACCAGTGGTAGTATACACCGACCACAACCCATTGGTTTTTCTGTCGCGGATGTACAACCACAATCAGCGCCTCATGCGTTGGGCGCTCATAGTGCAAAATTATAACCTCAGCATAAAGCATAAGAAGGGGTCTGAGAATGTGTTGGCGGATGCTCTATCTCGGAGTTAAATCTCTCGTGCTGTCGACTCGTTCTACTGTATATTGCTGTCGACTTGATCTATTTTTGCTGTCTACTCGGTCTATGTTGCTGTGGACTCGTTTTATGTTGCTGCTAGTTTTTTCATAGCTCTTTGTTTTGGAGTGCATGTTATCTCGGGGATGTTATCTCGTTGTTAAAGAAAAAAATAAAAACATGTTTAGTTGGTAGTTTATGTAGGCATGTTTTTTGTCTTATGTATGGGGGTGTTACATCCCAATGTATATATTCCCCAGTGTGTGTCTCCATGTGTGTGTGTTCTCCATTTTGTTTGTTTCCTCCCTCCAGCCATTGTTCCCTTCACCATTGGTCAATTCTTCCATTATTGCAATACAGCACCGATTGGTGGATGGCTTCAGACTCCAACACTCAATCCACACCACCCAATCATGGATCACCCCACACCTGTTAAAACATGGCTTCTCACTTCAGTCTTTCTCTCTCTCTGGCATGAGGCTAGGCATGTTGTGTTTTTGGTAAACCTGTAACTTTGACAGTATTGCATTTTGTTTATTGCCTTTGGTGCTTAGTAGTAATTTCCTTGTGTGTGTATGGCCACAGAGAGAGCATCGTTAGCCATAGTTTGTTTTTGTATATATTCTGCTTTTGTTTCTGTATAATTAATGTGTTTTTCTCTCTTTCTCAGGAAGCACAGATGGGGTGAGCTGCCATTTCCTTTGGACATTGTTTTCTCCTGTTTTGGTTAGGTAAGAGTAGTTTAGGTAATGTAATCTCTTTTACCATAGATTAGATTGTGTTTATTTGGAGTATAGTGGTGTTTGTTTGTTGTTTTGGCCTGGGCTCACCCCTGAGCTACATGTGCTTCCTTTGCCTCTATTCAATAAATATCATTGTTGTTTACAAACCTGGTCCATCTTTTCTGTCAACCAACTGTTATGTTACAGCCCTTTACCCTTAGACTCACAGGGGTCGTAACAGGGTTTTTATCAGAAGTAACACTACTCTCTTTGAATCTATTCTCCGCAAGGGACGTCTCTCCAAGCTGGTGGAATTGGAAAAGCTTCAATCCACGTTGATCTCTTCATTGCAGCACAACTACTCTAGTCGACTGGAGCTTCAAATTAAGGTAATGAAAAAAGAGATGAACTCCATTTTAAGACAACAATCTGAATTTCAGATGCACAGAACAAGACAGCACTACTACTTTCACGGCTCCAGGCCTAGTCACCTACTAGCTATGAAGATACGTGCCAGTGAGCAATTTGCGGATATCCCTTCCATTAAGAACCAACAGGGGGAGGTAACCACCAACCCCAAAAAGATTAATGATACATTTCACTCTTTTTATTCCAACCTGTACAAGTCAGAGGTGGTCTTTGATCATACCAAGCTGGAGGATTTTATTGATCAAATCAACCTACCACAGATCTCGGAAGATAGTGCTAAGCTGTTAGCTGCACCTATCATGCTAGTTGAACTTAGAGGCAATTGCGGATATGCAACGGGGCAAGGCTCCCGGATGGGACGGCATTCCACCGGAACTCTATCTTGCATTCTAGGATGTACTCTGTCCCTTATTACTCTCAATGATTTTACACTCAATCAAAGATGTCAATATGGCGCTTATATCTGTTTTACTCAAGAAGGATAAGGACCCCACCGAATGTTGCAGCTACAGGCCCCTAAGTCTCCTCGGAGCCGATCTAAAGCTATATGCCAAGGTTCTAGCCACCCGACTTCAAAAGCATATGACATCTCTAGTTCACCCTGATCAGACCGGCTTCATAAGAGGCCGCCTGGTTACTGACAACATCAGACGATTACTGCACGTGATTGATGCCAGCAAGGATGTTGCAGTTCCTACCAGCGTTTCCGTTAGAACATATTCGTGCCGGTCTGGGTGACCTGCAAGATTTCTATCCCCGGACATATTCCTGAAATTCCGGTCAGAGTTTTAAACAGCAGTCTGTTATAATCACATTTTTATGAGCTAACGAATTCCGTTATATTGGACATTTGTATTAATTACATCAAGCGAAGAATGAGAAATTGATTTGCAGAATCAAATTACTATCTCTCGCCTCCCAAGTTAGTGCGATACGCTGATCCAGCATCAAGCTCCCGCGCCGCAGGCTCGCACTGCAGCAGCTGTCACACGCACCCCCAAATGAATCTCGAGTCGACATCGCTTCACCTCGTTGTATCAGACACGTCACGCATATCATAATGTTCAACTTCACACACAGCAAACTGTAGTTGATCATCACATTGCCTCGTTTGCATGCAGAGAGCGAGAGGACGAGCCACATGCTCGTAATGCGTTTGTTGATTTCATTATAGCCTACATTTAGTTATAATCAATTATATGCATTACTATGTGACACGGCAGTCAACCAACAGTTGCATTATGATTAAAAAATGTCAACACTTACTCACCCCGTCTCGTTCTGCCTATCCGTTTTGTACCTGCGACTAGATCCCCATTGCATTGGAACAGGTGGACGTCTGCGAGGCTTGCAACGGTAGCAGCAGACTGGGGATGCTCTTTGTGGTTCAATCAATAAAGTGTACTTTGTGTACGTTCAATCAATGTTATCTCTCGTACATCATAGACGCTAGACTACTAGACTATAATGTCGTACCTCAGCCAGGAGAATTTAACTTTCCACTCGGGCCGCCGCCTGAACGCTCGACATTTGTTTATTTTCCGCGGGAGCATCGGCGGTCTCTGTGACTTCAGAAGACTCATCTTCGTTGTCAATGTCATTATTATTAGACCTGCTTGTGCTTGGTTTCATGAAATATTTGTTAAGTTTAGCTTGTTTGGCCATCTCTCTCTCTCGCTCGTATAGCTGTTTGTCGTTATTATGGTGGCCAGACAGGCTCAAAAAAAGAAAAAAAAAGATTCACATCCGAGCGGCGCCATCCGCGCTTTATTAGAGCGAAGCACAATAAAACAAATGTAATGATTGTTTCGTTCATCGCATAGGCTATTTAATTTTAGCCTATTTTAATACAATTCAAATAATAAAATTGTGCTTAGAGGAATTATTTCCACCGGACATTATGACCGGAGATATTTAAATATTCTGACTTCAACATATTTTGCCAGTCAAATACCGGTAATTACCGGCTAACGGAAACGCTGGTTCCTACAGCGGTCATGTCCTTGGACGCAATGAAGGCATTTGACAGATTGGAGTGGTCTTACTTGTGGGCAGTTCTTAGAAGGATGGGGTTGGGTGAGGGTTTCATTCATATGATCAAAGTTCTCTACACAGGGCCTTCGGCCATGATCTTAACTGGGAAGTTCTGTTCGCCACTCTTCTCTGTCTCGCACTCTTCTATACAGGGTTGTCCTCTTAGTCCCGGACTTTTCGCCTTATCCCTCGAACCTCTAGCTCAATACATAAGACAATCCCAAATTATATCTCCTGTTTCAATTCAGGGCACACATCACCATATCAGCTTATACGCAGATGATGTACTCCTGTTTATGCAGAATCCCTCCGTCTCTCTACCTCATCTACTCAGCATGATAGAGATCAACTGGCTTTTCTTCTACTTAATGAGCCTGCAAAGGCTACCATCCTACCTGCAAACATACTTATGGTGGAGCACTTTAAATGTCTCGGGATTGAAATATTCCCCACTATTAGCCAGCTCCATGCTCCCGTTACCTCCTCCTGTTGGTTACTGGCAGAAATTGCACTCTGCCTCATATAAATTCGCTTGGAACAATAAATGCCCGCGCTTGAAGAGATCAACTGCCCAAAGGAGTAAACTCGATGGGGGCATAGCATTTCAAGACTTTAAATATTATTTTCAAGCTTTCTCTCTGAGACCTCTGATCACTTGGTTTGACGCTCAAGCAGCTGTATCTTGGCGACCATTGGAGAAGATGGGGTCCCCATATAGACTTCAGGATATTGTGTAAACCAACATATCAATTAAGCAATGCAAATTACGATTTGGCCCTCTTATCACACATGTGATCCAGACTTGGTGTGACACCCAGAAAGTGGGTACTCAATCAATACAATTTATTTATATAGCACGTTTAAACATGACGCTTGTCAACCAAAGTGCTTCACATAGCTAAGCTAAGAACAAAGAAAAGTATAAAATAAACAGAAAAAAAAACAATCGGATAGACAAAGGAGAAACAGAACAACACGTCAACAAGTAAGGCAATAGTCAAAGTGAGTCAGGGAAGGCCAGGTGATATAGGTGGGATTTGAGTTTTGATTTAAAACGAACCGCCATCAATGGCACACGCATTCCCCTCTATTTAATAACAATTTTCTCCTTATTGGACAACAACCTATTAGGTACCCTAGATGGGAAAAGAAAGGCATCCACACGTTGGGGGATATCTTCGATAACTCTGGTCTCCGCTCTTTCCAGGATCTATTCAACGGATATGATCTCCCCGGAACATCCTTTTTCTTTTATTTACAAATAAGAGCAGCTCTGAAGGCGCATGGCGTTCCATGGGACGTTCCACTAGTGCATCACCGCTTTCACAAATTATTTTATGACAAAGAGACAGGGCCCGAAATTAAAGCCCGCCACCCGCCATTGGCGACCAGATTTTAGGTTTGGCGACTGCCACTGAGAGGTCTGTCCGCCATGTGGCGAGTCACAAAATAGTCATGTAAAATAATTAAAACTGCATGTGTTTTGGTCTTACGACAGGCCTAATTTGTGGCTTGTTTACCGATGTCACATCCACTACTCTTCTGTCCTGACTGCCCGTGGCGCCTGCTTGCACTGTAGGGAGCTAACTAAGCTAAGCTAATTAGCGTTAGCTGCTAATCCTGGAAACGCTCAAAGCACCGTCAGCGAGTCCACAAAACCAGTTCCATTAGTGAGGAAAGGGGTTATATTAACAAGGCTTGACAACAGGGGTTCAAAGATAACTTCACATTTATTGGCTATTGGTTTATTTATATCGCTTCATGCATCCACCAGGCTCTGTGTGTTCTGTTTACATATTAGTCTAGTGTGTGTGACATCATCAACTACGCGACTCAGACGGAGATGCATCCAGCTGCAGGACCGCAGAACCCATACGAGGCTGCATACTATTGCTCAGACGGGGGCTCTCTCTCTCTCTCCCAATAGTGTCCAGCTGCAGGGCCGCAGAACCCATATGAGGCTCCTATGCATCTCTCTCTCTCTCTACGTTCAATATGATTTAAAGCCAAACGTTATTGTATTGTATTGTATTGTATTTACACTATAAATACTAACTGGATAGTTGATGACCATTTCATTTCATTATCTGAAATATTCTAAAATCATTAAGTCTGCTATAAGCAGTGTGATTATTATTTTCTCACAGTCAAAGTAAAAAAGAAAACCAGAGGACTCTGATGAGGACATGATTGAGGAGGTTTAAGTTAGTTTTATAATAAAACCTTCACATTTTATTATGTTCTGTTAAATCCTGCAAAGAGGGTAGAGTGAGGAGTCTGATGATGTTTAACAGTAGGTTACAATTTAAGCTTAAGATTGAATTGACATGTATTGATTAATCAATCATCAATAAATATATTAAAATAATTTGCTTAAAGTTTTACTCTGGCCTCTTATTTAAGTGTATTCTTCAACATAATACCCTATCTACTTGAAATGTACTGATTTTTTTAATATATATGTGACACAAAAATGCGTTTTTTTTGGCTGGTAAGAAATATGCTTGGCGGGTAGATTTTGCCCATCTACCCGCCACTGGCCGGTGAGTCAAAAAGTTAATTTCGTGCCCTGCAAAGAGACATCGAGAGGCTTCGTTTCTGACTTTTATCGCCATTTACTTACGTCCTTTTTGTTGTGTTTTTTGTATAATTGATTATGTGTATGTTCTGGGCCCCCTTTGGCTTTGGGTCGGATGGTCGCGGGCTCGGGGTGGGGGGGCTGGTTCGGGGCCTCGGTGGGTCGTGGTGTTAAAGAGGCATGATGCTTTGACTCGCTGGGGCGCCGGACTCCGGGTCCTCGAGGGTTGGGGATCGTGGCTGATCACTGTACAGTCTGTCTCAATTAGTGTCTATTTTATTATTATTACTTAATTATTGTGTTAAGTTATTGTCCTGGGATGTCTTTTTATGTATTATTATTATTATTGTATTGTGATATGTTTTGTTTCATGTTGGAAAAAATAATAATAAAAGGATTAAAAAAAAAAGGAAATTTCACAATATATATCATGATATAGTACAATTTCTGTAAATTGGATGAAACATTTGTCTACAAAATAACCACATAATCCATGACTACTTTATAATAATCCTGAGTGTAAACTAAATAAAAATTAAGGCACTTCGTCTCGCTCGCTGTCAAACAAGGCCTTTAACTAGAACGCTCTCTTCACGGACCGCAAACTGGATTTTCTCCCAGTGGTCTGCAGCCTTCGACACAGTCAACCATCAGATCCTCCTCGCGTCCCTCGCAGGAATGGGAGTGGCTGGCTCTGCGCTGACATGGCTGACATCATACCTCAATGACCGCTCCTACCAAGTGTCATGGAGAGGGACCCTGTCGGCCACCCGCCCCCTGCGGACGGGTGTCCCTCAGGGCTCGGTCCTAGGACCCCTTCTCTTCTCCCTCTACACTAAATCACTGGGTAACATTATCATGTCTCATGCCTTCTCGTATCATTGTTATGCCGATGATACTCAACTCTTCCTCTCCTTCCCTCCCTCAATTATCCACGTCTCTGAGCGGATCTCGGCCGGTCTGTCCGACATCTCCGCCTGGATGACGACCAACCACCTCAAACTGAACCTAAGCCAAACAGAATATCTCCACCTGCCGGCCAAATCCTCCCCCCTGACCGACCTTTCCATCACAGTCGAGAATGCAGCTGTGACCGCATCCCCGACCGTCAAGAACCTTGGTGTTGTCCTCGACGACCAGTTGAACTTCTCCGCTCACATCGCAGCGACAACCAGAACCTGCAGATTCCTGCTGAGCAACATCAGAAGGATCCGCCCCTTCCTGACAAAAGAAGCCACCCAACTGCTCGTCCAATCAACAGTCATCTCCCGCCTCAACTACTGCAACGCACTGCTTGCTGGCCTCCCGGCCACTGCCACCAAGCCTCTTCAACTCATTCAGAACGCAGCGGCCCGCCTGAGACTCAAACCTACCAATGTCGGCCCATGTCACCCCACTTCTTAGGGACCTGCACTGGCTCCCCATTGCTGCACAAATCCGCGTCAAGGCCCTCGACCGGACATACCGTGCGGCAAAGGGAACCGCTCCCGCCTACCTCCGGTCAATGGTCTCTAACTAGTAACTACACACCCTCAAGACCCCTACGCTCTGCATATTCTGGCCATCTCAGACTAAGGATGGGTACCGAATTAGGTACTTTTACCTACCGAATCACGTCGGTACTACCGAGTACCGATTCACGTGAGATCCGTCGGTGTCACATTTCGGTACTGTAAAAAAAACGATTTTTACTTTATTTTTTTTTTTTAAATCTTCACGCCAACGTTCACACGCACAATATATACGCTTACCTAGGATTTGACTTGATTCAACAACAAAGCAGTCGGGGCAATGGCAAGCCGAAAACGGTCGAAAGTGTGGTTATTTGGAGTTTGGATTTTTTTTAAATATAACTGAGGTAGGTAGATTACATTTTAGAGACTAAAGTACCAAAAAAAGGTACCGTTGGGTACCGGTATCGATTCACAGGTACCGGTTCAAATGTGAAGGTACCCAACCCTATCTCAGATCCACTCCTATCCGAGCTCCGGGAGGGTCATCAAGGAGAACCTGCCTTTTCTCAGTGCTTGCGCCACAATGGTGGAATTCAACTACCCACTAGGGATGCGCCGATCGATCGGCCAGCAATCGGTATCGGCCGATAATCAGTATAAATATGAGATTGGGGAATTCCGATTCCTACTCGCTGATTGTGAAAACCGATCGATGACGCGAGCGGAAAAACATAACAGAAACGCAACTCTCAGCGGAGCATGAGAGATGCGAGTGTGTGAGAGAGAGCGTGTGTGTGTGCGAGCGTGAGAGAGAGCGTGTGTGTGTGAGACTGTGTGCGGGCGAGCATGAGAGTAAGTTACTTACTAATAAGTGTAGTAGACTCGAGAGGATGGAGCCCCGCTACACCATAGATATATATAAACATTATGCGTTACACTGCCCCAGGTGAGTAGGGTGTATCTGCAGTGCAGGTCGCTGAGAGACTACCAAGCATGTCGTGAAGACCCGCCCTACTCTGCCTCTGATTCGCAGGGGGAATGTGATTGGACCAAAGCAGAGTCATTGTAAGTAGAAAAAGGGTAACCACTGCGCTCAGACAGGTACGTAGTCCAACATTAGAAAAATGGAAAAAGGAAGGGGAAAAAGATAATACAAAAAAAATACAAAATGAGTTCCCTTCCATCACTAACATTATTTGTTAAGCATTTTTGGTTGAAATAAAAATAAAATTGCGAATATTTTCATGATGAGATATAGATTGTGGATGAATATGCACAGAAAGGTACACCATGCAAATGTTGATGCTTTATTTGTTTTAAACGAGACAATTTAGAAATGGGCAAATACATTGCGTTTTCAAGATGGTGGACCGGCCGGAAACAGCAATCATAACACCACTACACTAGTGGTGGTGGAAAATATCGATACGTAGTAGTATCGCGATACTTTGCGTCACGATACTGTATCGATACTAGGGGTGGGAATCACCAGTTTCATCACGATACGATACGATATCGATTATTTGGACAACGATACGATATTTGCCGATATCACAAAGTCTGCCACGATACGATACGATTAGATTCAGGTGCCTGCGATCGATATGAGACAATATTATATGCCCATTTAACACAATCAGTAACATTTAGATCAACTCAAAAAAGGCAACGGAAATATCATTTGACATTTTTATTTTTGAGCTCTTGCAGACATTTAAATGAAAAACTATTTATTGTTTTTCATATAAATAGACCACCTGTTCACTGTAAAGTGCCACGTTTTGATAAATTGAGCTTTGAACTTTAAAGGAAAACTCCAACATTTTGGGAAATTAGCTTATTTAACATCTTCCCTGAAGTTAGACAAGAAGATACATACCTTTTTTGTCTCTGTGCGTGCATTTAGCTTTGGGAACAGTCGCTCCGTTAGCGTAGCTTAGCTTCATCACTGGAAGTGGGGGGGGGGACAATAGCCTGACGTTTCCTTACAGTGTATACAGTCACCAAATACACTCCAAATACAACTCCAAAACGTTCATGTAAACATGTTGTGACCTGTGTATTTACCACGTGGAGAAATAAAAAATAATTGAATTAGACAATTACGTTTTCTAAGCAAATATACTCTGAACTATTTTTTGCCTAAGCACTCGTCTCTGCGCGCAGCCAGTTATTTCTACGTGAAGCCGTGTTTGTGGACATTCTCATTCATTCAAAGGATCCGAACCGATTTAAGTTTATGGATACCATGACAGTAAATCCTCTTACCTTGACGATTAAAAGCCTCCCCAATTTAGAAAACAGTAATCCAATGGCTGGTATTGATAATATAATACTAACTACTGCACGTAGCTAACCGGAGCTAACACAGAACAGGACGGTCAGTAAAGCAAATATAATGACTTCCTTTCTGGGGTTTTCAAAATAAAAGTGCGACGTTTATAGCAGCGGAAAACGTTTATTTTGTACATTATCTAACGTTAACACGAACCTAAACTAACGTTACAACTAACCTAAAGTTAGTTTAGGTTCGTGTTAACGTTAGATAATGTACAAAATAAACGTTTTACGGTCACGGGAGGCTTGAATGATAATCCATTTTGTGAATACATTTGTTGAAACAACTTTGTTGGCCGACGGCTCCTGCTATCTTAACGTTAGCTGCGCTCTAATGTTACAAAGCTTAATTAACGTGCATAACATACCTGTGTAACGCTAAGCAGCTTGTGTTCCGCTGGGAAAGCATCACTGCATACACTTTGTTTAATCCAAACGTCCATTCGGAAACATTGTATTATGAAACCAGTATGAGACGATGTGCTTATTTATCGTTTCAATTCGGAAAGTTGATGAATGAATGAATGAATGAATGAATGAATGAATGAAAACTTTATTAACAGATTGCAGAATGGGTACAGCTCAATACAGCTCAATACATACAATTGTTAAGGGGATGCAGACCAGAGAAAGACTTTCGTCTTGTTTACACCAGGGTCCCCCATTTCCAATTCATCGTAACATATATGACATACATGACATACAGATAGACAGTACTGCTACATCTATACATTTATGACATACCAGATTTGCAATTACAGTACTGTATTTGTGATACAAAAAGAGTCCAGAAAGAAAAGAGTATATACATTAGGCATAGAAACTGTACACTGTACATACATGGTATGATGCTCATTTAGTTTAGCCCGTCATTCAGCGAATGCGAATTTCAGGGTGATGATGAGAGCCAATCAGAGGCAGATCAGGGCTGGTCTTTGCAGAATGCACATTATGCCAATCAAAGGCAGAGATTTTTAATTTTTTTTTTGAGAACGCACATGGCCACGGGGCGAAAGACGCTACACACACAGATACACACAGACAGACCTGCTGGGAGGTGCACCAGTACGACAAGGGAAAACATTAAGTCGCACTGAACTGATTTCAGGTCGCACAGTGCAACTAAAATGGTTGCACTCTGGAGCCCTGTATAGGCTATAAACATATTTAAATCAATCAAATATTCCTTTTGAATAAAATAGGCTCAAGAATCAGGATTGTTAAAGCTAATTAGCCTAATCCATGTCAACAAAGAGTAGCCTATAGCAGGGGTTCTCAACCTTTCTGCTGCCAAGTCACCCCTGTGTTCAATAAAATATTCCAGGGAACCCCTACATACGATAAAGACTTTTCCGGTCCTGTCTTTTTTGCTACAATGATGACAAAGGTGCTTGCTTTCAAAATAATGTTTATTTAAGAAACCGGGAAACACATTTGTGTGTATATGCAGGCTATATAATGCATTATTAACAGGTGTTTCAGGTCTAAATGGCTTAGTACTGTTGACATTACACTGCTTGTAGTAGTAAATCAAATAGCATATTTCTTTAAATAAAATTACAGAAAATTATCACTTAAGTGCTATCTGTTGCAGCTGCACACTTTTCCATAAAAATAGCATATTTGGATAAGTGTGACCATTTCTCAAAAACTGAAAATCATGTATTTCTTTTTAAATACAGAAAAGGATCACTAAAGTGCTATCTGTTGCAGCTGCACTGTTCTCCATAAAAATAGCATATTTGGATAAGTTTGACCATTTCTCAAGAAAAGAAAATCATGTATTTTTTTACAGAAAAGGATCACCAAGTTACCATTTCTCAAAAAATATAAATAAATACAGAAAATAAGCACTCGTTCACTCAGTGGACATTTCTAGCTCAATGCGAGGTCTGCTGCTGCTGGCTAATAATATGGTCAATACGTGGGGAGATCTTTGACAAGGCAACACGCATGTCATCCTCAAGGCTCAACTTGGCCCTATATTTTGTTTTCAGAGCTGTCATGGATAAAAAGCCAGCTTCACACAGATATGTGGTGCTGAATGGTATCAACTAGGGGCGGGCTGACCTTCTAATTTTTTTTTGGCAATCGAAGCTTCGGGGCCGAGCTTCGATTTTAATTCGAAGCTTCGAATTTAAAAAAAAGTATTAATTTTTTCTTTTTTATATATATATATATTTATTTTTTTTATCTTATGTTGTGGGACTTGTACAGCACTTTGGTAAACTTTGTTGTTTTTAAATGTGCTCTATAAATAAAGTGGATTGGATTAATTAATTAAGTAGCCCCTTTCGTGACTGTGACGCAGCCAACACGGCTGTGTGATTTAATTCAAGGTGGATCGCTGTTGTCGTTTGAACAACTTCAGATTTCATGGGAACTACCAATCCCCCAAATCAAGAATGTTTAAGATGAATGAAGTAAGATTTTTGTTGTGAAGGATCAGATTAAACCGAATATATATATTTATTTATGGATATATATTTAATAGTATTTGTATATCGTTTGATATCCCTTGTATATTCTTTGTACATATACACTGAATATCCCTTTAGTCTACTACAGCCCATAATAGTTCATTCTCTTATTGGACAAGAACCTGGCGCCAGCAGACAAGCCCCTTGAGTCAAGTTCAATAGTGCCGACGAACATGTCCCAACTAGCCCCGGTTCCGCGTAGGAATACGGCTACCGAAATACGAATGGTACTATTTGTTCACCGTGCATATAAATATGGCGCAAGTAAAGTAGAACTTTCTTTTAGTCCATTAGTCCTTTACCCTCCAACCTAGTAACAGACGTGAAGCCTCACCCACGACCCACGTGTGGTGCAGTATGGCCTATTTGGCCCCAGAATAGGCATTGAGACCTCATGTAAATTCATAGCTGAATTGTCATAGTTTGGCACTGTACCGTCGAGTGGGACGTATTTCTATTAAGTTAATAATAGTCTATTATGTATGGTGCATCGTTCGGTTAGAGTTCTAAAGTGAGCAGCACCCCCATCGTTTCCTCGCGTTATCTAGAGTCTTAACCAGGCTGGGCAGACCACGCGTGGTGCTTTCATTTAGAGATGTTCCAATACCATTTTTTCCTTTCCGATCCGATTCCGATACCTAAGCTTTGGGTATCGGCCGATACCGATACTTATCCGATACCAGTGCATACAAAAAAAAAAAAAAAAACGATATTATATAAATTTTTTATAAATATAATTTTTTTTTTTTTTTTTTACAAATACTGTTTTATATATACTGTTTTTTAGTCATAACTAGAAAGTAATGGTATTTATTCAACAACAGGTGATTGTATAGATTTGTATTAGTATCATTAATCAATGAGTATGGGGCTTCAGCACTGCAGATATACCCTACTCCAATGATCCACACGGACATTATACGTTGCTGCACTCGCTACCCACTGGCTCTGCAGATATACCCTACTCAGTCTGTCTACAAGGCTCCGTTCAGTAGCAGTCGGATCTGTTGTGATTTTTGCACAATAAATATTCAACATTCTCTTTTGAGACTCCGCCTCAGACTCTTATCATTTGGCACTAAAAGCTAAACATTGTCGCCGATATGGCTGTCCGCAACATGTCATTAATTGTGTACGCGACGTGCAATTGTGCAATGACGACGTTACCGTTAGCTAGCATGAGCTACCAGTATATGGGAAGACCATAGAAGACTAACGTTACTGGTGACATTGTGATTTAACTTGGAATACTCCTTTGCCAACTTGCTGTACTTTGCTTGCAGGTCTGCAGCCATTATTGCTGGATTATATGAATAGCCCCAACTTTAGCCAAGGTAATGTTAAAGCTAGCTTTCGGTTAGCTGTTCAATGCTAATAACACCAGCCACCAAGCGAACCCATGAGCTCCCCGTCAACACCGCTCTGTCGGGACGATGACATTTAAGAAAGTATCTGCTGTTAAAATGACAAATGGCATTGACACTTTAATCGATTAAGCACACGTTTGTTTTATAATGCTTACTCAACAGACCACAGTGTTGTTGATAAATTACGTCATATGGTATCGGAGCGCAGCATTAGAGGGTACTCGCCGATACCGATACCAGCATTTTAGCCAGTATCGGCGGCTTTTCCGATACTGGTATCGGTATCGGAACAACTCTACTTTCATTCGAGGAGTTCTGGGCGAGGACGAGTGGACCTGCACATTGGATTACCTACCCGGACGACTGCTGAGCCTATACGGCATGGAATATCTATTTGCTTTGGGTGCTTTGATTTGTGGAGCGGATAACAGCCAACGCCGGTGAGTGTTGGAATTACCCCCGAGAGGAGCCCAGGTGAGACGGCGTTCAACCCAGACCGAGGCCGCCTCGCTTCTCCTTCGTTGTGGACCTACAGCCTACAGCTACCGTCTACAAGAGGGCCCAAGTGTATTCATCTGTGGATCAAGATCCTGCGGGCACTGTGTTCTGTACCTGAATTCTCCCCAGGAATCGTTGGCCAGATGGGATGCAGCTGACGGCTCTCTAAACCCCCCCCCCTACTGACTTACAACCAGCAGGACCCCTTTAGTATCCCGCTATAATCCTTAAGTACCATCGCTATAGTTCCCTAAAGAACCAGGTTGTATACTTGCTTCCTGCGTAACCAGAGATTGGACATTCAGTGTTGATTTGCCTACGAATACTCATTTGCCTTACAAGTGCATTCAAATCATAAATGTAATTAAGTGAATGTTGTATATACCTTTTGCTATATTAAACCTTCGACTGTTATATTTGTGTGGACCTGATTTCATATGTGGGAAAGTGTTCATCATACTTAGATATCGTGTACTGTATGGCCAGAAGTTAAAGTACATCAAGCGGTAGTAGTTTAATGATACCATACTTATCAATACAGTCAGGGAATTGTACCCCTCAGTTACAATTTTGATTATTTGAAATATGGCCTGTGTAGACTAAACTATGCACAGAATTATGTCAGTCTACAAGGTCCGGATTCTACATGGTCTGGCAATGTAGACCTTGTAGACTCCACTACAGACCAATTATCAGTGAATGTTCATGCATTTTTAAGAAGGGCTACTTCCACAAAAAAACAAAGAACTCACCAAAACATCTCAGTAGCACCTTATCTAAATGTTCTATTTCATATATGGAGATTCATATTTATTTATGTATTGCATGCATTTCTACATTTTATTTCCTATTTTGTTTATTCATCCCAGTATCTTTCTTTCTTATGTGTGGAATTCTACAAGGCATTTACATTCACATTTACATTTAGTCATTTAGCTGACGCTTTTATCCAAAGCGACTTACAAGTTCTGTACGACAGGTCATCAGGAAGGATACAACTCTATCAGCTGAGCAACAATGTTCATCAAAGTGTTGAGTGCTACAGTGTAGGTTAGTTTATTAGGACAAGTGCATGACAGTAAGGTTAGTTAGGGTTAGATTTTTTTTATTTTATTTTTTTTATTTTATTTCAGATAATGGTTGAAGAAGTGCGTCTTTAGTCGACGGCGAAAGATTGGACGGGATTCGGCTGTCCTAACTGGGGTGGGTAGTTCATTCCACCATTGTGGGGCAAGGACTGAGAATAGGCGTGTAGGTGGTGTATATGTGTTTGAGGATGATATCCTTCAAACAGGCAATAGTGATGATATAATTTGGGCAGTGCTGAGCTGGGTTACTTTCCTCCAGTGTATTTGTCCCCCGGCCCCACCCAATGGCCCCATGCACACACACACACACACACACACACACACCGAAGTAAAAATGAAAAAAATTAAATTGAAAAAAAATGAAAAAGAATTTATATTTTTTATTTTTTTTACATTTTTTTTTTAATGTTCGAAGCTTGTGCCATCGAACGAAGCTTCGAAGTATTTAAGACAGCCCTCAACACCTTAACTGCTGCATCATGAGATACTTGGTACTCAGCACCACACTCTGAAACTAGCTCTCCGGGTGGTATCAGATGAGATTGCAATGAGTTCTTCCAAGAGTTTGGATGGAGATGTGTCAGGAAGATTTGTCTCAATGTTGTCTGTAAAGGTTTTTTTATCCAGAGTAACTTGGTGATCCTTTTCTGTGTTTTATTATATAATGATTTTCAAATTTTGAGAAATGGTCAAACTTTTAGGCAGTACCGGCGGCATTTCCGATACTGGTATCGGAACAACTCTAATATGAATTACGAGGAATCTGAATCTGTGGATTGTTGAATTGTATCACTGTCACTCACACGTTATTGTGATATTGTAACTGGGATTAAAATGTCTGATGAGATGCGCTGTTTGACGGATTTGAGAAATTGAATGAGCCGTTGACGTTTTGACAAATGAATTTGAGAAAATGCATTTATCTGTTCAAGCACTGTTATCTGATGATGAACATGAGGTGTCACTGGTATAAACCAAAGGTTAATCAATTCAATGCATGTATGGATGATGTCCGAAACAGATTAAAACCTGAATAGTGAAACTGTATAGCCTCCCTCAAAGCCTCTCTGACACCGTTATTTTGGGGGTCGCGCCTTGAAAACTGTTTATATATAAAGTACATGATACCTAAGCCGAGCGCATATAGTACAGATAACCTCATAAGTATCTATTAATTCGTATCAATTAGATACTCTTTTGGCTTGTTTGTATCTACTTATTCTGAAAGTTTAACTAATTATTTTCGCTAGCAAGATCTCATTCGATTATTCATTCCATTAAGCCTATTGCCAGCAGGCACATTTAAATAAATATAATCCGATTGATTGGGGTAATGAGGGACTTAACATTAGCCTATAGATTATGCATTTAACTTGTCTGCGAGGCTATTGAGCCTTACTGTATTGTACCCATTCTGCAATCTGTTAATAAAGTTTTCAATCAATGCCGTTAGAAAATCAGGATTTCTGCGATCAACACCTGCTGTCTTTTCAGGTGAGGCGGCCGCGCGTACTTATCCCGAGTATCAAGTCTGGTTTGAATTAACGAGACTGAATCAGCGTTCGAGGAACAGGGAAAGCCCGGATTCAAACATCGGGTTAATTGAATCTGGATAATGGGACTTTTGATCGACTTAGTTGAACCAGGTACGGGGAATAGGGCCCTGGTCTGCATCCCCTTAACAATTGTGTGTATTGAGCTGTACTGTATTGTACCCATTCTGCAATCTGGTAATACAATTTTCAATCAATCAATCATTCCAATAACAACCGCTAACAAAGATGGCATGCTTTGAAGCAACCTATGTATAGATGTTATGCAAATCAGTACCCTATTCACGTCAGCAATAACGTCAAATCAGAACAGCTTAGTTGAGTGAGGGAAGATCTCGTGAACTCGAGACTAGACTGATGAGCCAATATGGTAATTAGAGACATAGACCCATTGATACTAACTAACCCCTATTGCTATAATACAATGCTAAATACTGGAAAAAGCCATTTATAATGCATGTCCCCTTATAAGCTCAATATATCAAAACGTGGCACTTTACAGTGAAGTGAACAGGAGGTCGATTTGTATTAAAAACAAGATTGTTTTTCATTTACATGTCTGGAAGAGCTAAAAAATAAGAATGTCAAATTATATTTTAGTTTCCTTTTTTAAGTGGACATCACGCCGCGGATATGCCCCCCTGTAAAGACTATTGTGGACATCTACAGACGACACTACCCCAAGCTAAGCTAACACTAGCCCCAGATACAGAGGTACCAGCTAAGAAAATACTAGCTCCAGCTACAGAAGGAAATCGACTATCAGTAACGAAAATAACTATTGGAATGAACGTGGAGCAAGACCGAAAACAAATACGAGAGAGAGAGAGTGCTAATGACTGGCTATGCTAACTAGGCCAACATCAACCACCACGAGCGATAAGAAGCAGCTGTGGGCGCTGCTAACAACAACACAGTAAGAGGAGAACTCCCCTCAAACACTGAAGACATACAGCTAGAAAACACATTTCAGTCACTACCTGACGAGCCTCCATCACCAGGAGGACGGGGCTCAGATGTCAGTCCCACTAGAGGACATGAGCAGGACAGAGGAGAGCAGCAGCAGCAGCAGCAGCAGCAACAGGACCAGACGCGTTATTTTTTTTCCGTAGCAGCATTTCTCGGAGACGCTCTCTGATTGGCCGACGCCTGTTTCTACACTGGTTAAGCTTAGGCACTCTTTCGAAGTTGGTTAAGGTTAGAGTTTGTCTTAGAGCATGACGGCAAGTTATTTCGACGGTTAAGCTAAGGCACTCTTTCGAAGTTGGTTAGGGTTAGAGTTTGTCTTAGAGCATGGCGATAGAACGCCAGGTAGTTTGCAGGCTGTTGGACGTGGAAATTACAAAGACACAGCTCGTCACGCGATTGGGCAAACGCATCAAACGTGTAACCATCAAACCAATGTAATAAAAAAAGTCAACCAACGAACTAGATTCTTGTACCGGATCTCCTCTCTGGTAAACAAGAATACCCTGAAGACTCTGGCAGGAGCACTCATTCAAGGGTACTATGACTATGCGTGCACCTCATGGTACCAAAGCACCTCAAAGGCGCTTAAAACAAAATTACAAACATCACAAAACAAACTGGTCAGACTACTACTTGACCTGAACCCCAGAACCCACCTCACCCCTGCCCACTTTGCCAACCTAGGATGGCTTAGAGTAGACGACAGAGTACAGCAACTTGCAATGGGCCTGGTCTACAAGATACACTATACGACCGGGGTGCCCATGTACATGTCAAAATACTTCCCAAAGGTCAGTGAATACCACAACCACTACACCAGAGGAAGCTCAACAAATCATGTTAAACCCAGATTCGGCTCAAACAAGGGACTAAACACGTTTCGCAATTATGCCACAACAATGTGGAACGCCCTACCCAAAGCTGTAAAGGAATGTGAATCCCTGCCCACATTCAAAACCGCCCTTAAAGAGCACCTACGGGAGGCTGCAATTCGAAACTGGCCACCGTAAATGCCCAAAACCCCCACCACCTCCTAATAGACAGTCTCCTCCCCACCGCATGTATATATTCCCTCCCCACCGTATGTATATTTCCCTCCCACCCACCCACCCCCTCCTAATGTACAGTCCCCTCCCCATCATATGTATATACTCTGTCAGGATCTAGGGGTAACAGTACTGTATATTTGAATACCGCCTATGTCACAAATGTATCAGTACTAAATACCTATATGTCCCTATGCCATAAATGTCATGTATGTTGTGTATGTCATAAATGTCTATATGAATTGAAAATGGGGGACCCTGATGGAAACAAGACAAACGTCTTTCTCAGGTCTGCATCCCCTTAACAATTGTATGTATTGAGCCGTACTGTATTGTACCCATTCTGCAATCTGTTAAATAAAGTTTTCATTCATTCATTCATTCATCAGTGGCCAATCAGAGAGCGTCAGTCAGTGACAATCAGAGAGCGTCTGCCAGAAATGCGGCTAGGTTTAGAAATAACGCGACGTTCAACGGTTCAAAAACGATCCGGTTCTTTTGAACCAAGGGAACGTAGCATGTGGCTGCAGCCCCGGAGACCATCGTTTTTTTCGAGACAGCGCCACCTACCGTATGAATGAATGAATGAATGAATGAATGAATGAATGAATGAATGAAAACTTTATTAACAGATTGCAGAATGGGTACAGTGCAGTACAGCTCAATACATACAATTGTTAAGGGGATGCAGACCAGAGAAAGACTTTCGTCTTGTTTCCACCAGGGTCCCCCCTTGGAAGACCAAGGGCCGCGTTAACAAGGACGACCATCAGAGCTCTCTCTCTCTCTCTCTCTCTCTCTCTCTCTCTCTCTCTCTCTCTCTCTCTCTCTCTCTCTCTCTCTCTCTCTCTCTCTCTCTCTCTCTCTTCAAAGGGGCTTTATTCACATGGGAAACATACGTTTACATTGCCAAAGCCAGTGTTAAAACAAAGCAAAACAGATAAATCAGAAGAAATCGGTAGAAGGAAGGAATTTATGGTGGTTGTATTCCGTTGGATGTATAGTATGTCTCTGATGTCTTGGTATCGTGGGCAGGTTGTTAAGAAGTGTAGTTCGGTTTCCACCTCTTGAATGAATGAATGCATGAATGAATGAATTACTTTTATTTATAGCACCCTTCACAGTACGAATGCACAGGGTGCTTTACACTACAGCTTAGTATATAAAAAACAAAATCAGAAATAAATGACAACAACAACAGACAGCAGTGAAACCAGATAAAAAGTAGAATAAAAGATTTTAGATAAAATCATCAGTCACTATAATTAAAAACAAAACTATAGGAACAGTGAGGACAAGAAAGAGTGCCTATGTGACCAAAGGCATGTCTAAACAAATGTGTTTTTAGTTGTTTTTTAAAAGAGTTTTCAGAGGGGGCAGTTCGCAGGTCCAGGTGGAGAGCGTTCCAGAGCCTTGGTGCTGTCACCTCGAAGGCTCGATCACCCCTTGTTTTTAGCCTGGACCTGGGGACCACCAGGAGGTGCTGATCGGCAGATCTGAGTGAGCAGTGCACTCTTCTTGTGTGCAGTGGGTGCACAGTCTGTCTTCTCTTGGGAGCCAGCAGGGCCCTCATTCATCAACGTGTTCTACGCACAGATCTGTGCTTACCCTGTGCGTACGATCATTTCTAAGCAAAGAGTGGGATTCATCAATTTCGATTTGAACTTGACTCCGTGCTTACATCTACGCACAGGTCAGACCAGGCGTACCTGGCGCCCAGTGGTAGAATATATTATTACAACAAGGAAATGAGCTTCTGTGCATAATAACACTGGCATGTTCTGTACGAACCGTAGTTCATTATAGTTCATTGTAAAATAGCAACAGTAGTGTAATTATGGTCAAAACCCTATAAATAGCATTTGGAATAATAGATCTTTCTCTCAGAATGAATGCAGCATGGTTTATATAGCGTTATCGGAATATACGGGGTGTAGGCTACTGACTGACTGCGCTCCGCGTAGCTTGATTGATTGATTGATTGAAAAGTTTATTAACAGATTGCAGAATGGGTACAGTACAGTACAGCTCAGTACATACAATTGTTAATTGGGGATGCAGACCAACTTTCGTCTTGTTTACATCAGGGTCCCCCATTTTCAATTCATCATAAATCATAAAGCTCAACTCGTTATTATTTTGCGCAGACCGCAGAAACACGGGAACGTTTTGATTATATTTAAAAGGCTTTACGTTAAACGAAACAAGTGGAATTTCGAAGCTGTAAGCAGAATACAAGTCATATGAATATAGTGTTCTTCCCCCTTTTTACTGTATAAGAAAGAATAGAAAACGCATTGCAATGCCACCAGATAGTGGACAGACTATGTATATGATGGGATTCAAGTTCGCGTTTTTGTTGATCATAGGCATGCTGTCAGAGTATGATATCTTCAAACATTCTAGAACATTTGTCGTCACAGATCATGTCCTAATAGAACATAGGCTATGGCATGGATCGTGATATTGTGTGGACTGTATTTATTACTGTACCGGTACCACCCATTGTGACAACAGCCTTGTGAGTCCCGCACACAAACGTGATGGAATTCAAGTTCATGTATTGAAAGGCAGGCTACATCATACATGCAGTGAGATTCATTGTTCTTGTATATGCTCTCTATTATTGTTTATATAGGCTACCCAATACTGACATCAAAATAGATTGTAGTGTGACGGGTGGCATTAATGAGAAAGGAGGAGGGGCCTCAATGAGCCAGGTTCCGTTATAGGGGGATACCTGCGGGAGGAACGTTAGTTGGAATTGTTTGTTGCGGCCGGTGCAGTGAGGTAGGTGCACACCTCACTCCGGAATGCGGGAACAAGCATTACACGCTAAGGTAGGCAGTGGTAGTATTATGGTATAGGAATAGCAGGTTTTAAGGTGCTCGGCAATATGTGTGACATGGAGTGTTTGTTCCAGATCACTTGCCTGGTTCCCAGCGGGATTGAAAGTAGTCGGTAGGATTATAGGACCACCGACGAACCAGGTATTTTAAATGTAGTACTTTTGTTTTAGCATGTAATGTTGTTTAATAATTATGCGTGTTATTGTTTTAATAATAAAGTGTTTTAATACTGTTGTGTTTGTTTCCCGGCAGAGCACCAGTGGTCCAGCTGCTCTTGTCGTGAAACACTTTTAGTATATTGTTTGGTAGTTTAATATAATGTCTAATCCGCCCGGGCCAATGGGCCGGTAGACGGGCAAAAAGAATTGGGTCTTGCCCTTGGGCCGGATTAGTTTTCTTTACATGTAAGTTTATTTGTGTGTCCGTTTCCCCCCCCACCATAACACCAACCCATGTACAAGGTACCTCTCTCAGACGTGAACACGGGCAGGCTTAGTGTGCCATTATCATATGGATGCCGTGGTTATGCACAGTTTGCACAAGTTGAATCACAGAGTGGTAGGATGTCTGTTTACTTCATTGTGAGAAGTTTGACATCCCTTTTTATACAGTTCTTGACGTGGTATTTATTGATGTGTGATAAAGTTTCCTTCATTGTGTGAAGTGCTATTTATTAACAATCGATATCGTATGAAGTGCTATTTATTGACAATTGATTGTATGACATGCTATTTATTGACAATTGATATTACTCTCCTTCATTGTGTGAAGTGTCACCAGGTTGCTGTGAATAAAACCCTGCCCGGTCAAGACTGATTGGGGTTCCTGAGCATGAGGTTGAAGTGGGCTTATAGTAATGTTGTCCACTCCTTTTTATGTAATAAATATTATGGTTAAATTAACCTACACTCTTGTGTCTTTCTTAAAGCTAGGAACTTAGCGGGTGTAACATTTGGCGTAGTCAGTAGTCCTAGCTAAGTAAGCATTTATCTTTTCATGGGGGAAGCGGATTACATGTTTTTTTTCCTTATTTTTGAGCACGTGAAACGGCAAGAGCAGCGGTGGGCCAGGGCCACGCAGCAGAGAGGATCCAGGGCCATTGTGGTCTTCTCATCAGTTCTCATAGGCCATGGAGCCAGACGCGATGGCGCAGCGCATACAGGATTTGGAGCAGGAGTTGCAGAGACTGCAGCCAGACGTTCAACCAGGAGCTTCGAGCAGCACTGGGGACAATGTGGAGCCAGCTGCAGAAGCTCAAGGGGGAACACGGTTGGTGTACATCCAGCAGAGTGAAAAGGTACCCAAATTCTCGGGCAATCTGGATAACGCAGACTCTCCTACCCTGGAAGAATGGATTGAACTGATTGAGAACCATATCCAGTTAAAATCATCTGAAAAAGAAAAAGCTAATTGTGTGTATAACCATTTAGAAGGGGCGGCCCGGGTAGAGGTTAAATATCTTCCCAAACAAGAGAGAGAGACTGTTGGTGGAATAATTCAGATATTGAGAGAAGTGTATGGATGTTCACACTCTCTAATCTCTCTTCAGCGCAGGTTTTTTAACCGCAAACAACGTGAGGGGGAGTCATTGTTGGACTATTCCCATGCCCTTATGTCCCAAATGGATCAGATTGTTCAAACAGACGCACAGGCTAATCCTAAGTCCCAAAGAGACCTGCGTGACCAATTTTGTGAGGGGGTCAAGGACCATGGTTTGAGTATAAGATTACGAGACAAAATTTGTGTGAACCCTAATTGGAAAATTAGGGATGTACGGAGGGAGGCTGTTGAGTGGACAGCGCAGTGTGAAAAACGGTCATTTAAAAAGGATAATCACTCCCCTCCATTTTCGAATGAAGTCCAGGCACAAGTGTCCTGCGAGCCAATTGAAAATAAATCAAGTTATTCTGAACTGAAAGCCCTCATTGAGGCTCAACAGAGACAATTGGATGTGCTAATGAAAGCATTGCAGCCCTTCAAACAGGAAGGTGGGGCTCAACCTCCATCTAGATTTAGAAGAGCTCCTGCTCCTGATGGAAAGCCTATCTGTTTTCGGTGTGATCAAAGGGGCCATATAGCACGTTACTGCACTGCAGCTCTCCCAAAAACATCCCAGCCCAAAAAGGGACCAGGCCAAGCAGAGGGACGAGAGCCCACTACTACCGAGCAAAGTCATATAAACCCTGAGACTAAGCTTAATTCAGGACGAAATCCATCTGTTATGTCGACACTTGTGAGTGAATGTCCAGTAGTGGAGGTTAAGATGGGGGAAATTGTGGTTCCATCATTATTGGATACTGGGTCCATGGTCACAACGATGACTGAGAGTTTTTTTAAAGAACATTTTGGTCACCTCACCGATGCTCAGTTACGTGAGTGTGCATGGTTAGATCTTCGGGCAGGAAATGGTCTAGAGCTGCCATACCTGGGTTATTTGGAGTTGGACATCACGATTTTGGGAAAATGTATCACGGGCAGGGGTGTCCTGGTAGTAAGAGATGCAGATGACCCTCAAATGCAGCATAAAAAAAGGTTAACCCCGGGAGTACTGGGTATGAATGTAATCAAAGGGTTTTATCAGGAGTTGTTTGTACAGTCTGGCTCCAGTCTTTTTGAGGATCCTAGAGTGACAGAGGCCCCGGAATGGAGACGAGCCCTTAGACACTGCCAAGTGGAGGAGACCATGGCCAATTCCCCTGAGCCCTTCAGAGTCAGAGTGAGAGGTAAGCGGCCATTTTGTGTAGCTGCCGGTACATTAATAATGGTCCCTGTAACATGTCCTAAGGTCCATTCACAGCAGCACATGGAATTATTGGTGGAGCCATTACGGCCAGGTGAGGGGGTACTTCCAGAAGGGCTGTTGGTTTCACCTGCCCTAGTGACAGCTGAAGCAGGGATAACATATGTACCAATCACTAATGTGGGCTACTCTGATGTTTGGCTAACCCCACGCAGGGTCATCGCTACGGTGAGCATGGTAACTATAGTATCAGAACCAGCTCCTCAGGTTGAGTTTCGCAGGGATGTGATTAACAATGAGTGCACAGCATCTGTGTCCCTTCCAGGAACTGAAGCTGGGGGGGGGGCTGACTGGGTTTTGCCTAATTCTTTTGAGGGATTAGATGCATCTGAGCAACAACAAGCGGCAGCTTTGATTAATAAATATAACAGTCTGTTTGCAAAAAGTGAAGCTGATTTGGGCTGTACCAATCTGATTCAGCATGAGATCCCCCTGCTAGATGATGCTCCTGTACGGCAGCCGTACCGTCGCATCATCCCGTCTCAATATGATATGGTGAGGGCCCACATAAAACAACTGCTGGACAGCCAGATCATCAGAGAGAGTTGTAGCCCTTATGCATCACCCATTGTCATGGTACAGAAGAAAGACGGCGGAAACCGAATGTGTGTAGACTATCGTCGCCTCAATGCTAAGACTAGGAAAGATGCGTACCCTTTGCCACGGATTGAGGAGTCATTAGATGGACTGGTGGGAGCTAAATGGTTTTCAACTCTGGACTTAGCCAGTGGCTACAACCAAGTGGAGGTTGTGGAAAAGGATAGGGCAAAGACGGCATTCTGTACTCCATTCGGTCTATTCGAATTTAATAGGATGCCATTTGGATTGTGCAATGCTCCTAGCACTTTTCAACGCCTTATGGAGCGCATGTTCGGAGATTGCCGTTATCAGTCTGTTTTACTGTACCTTGATGATGTGATTGTGTTCTCTTCCTCTGTTCAGCAGCACATAGAGAGGCTGGAGGAAGTTTTCTCTCGGCTACAGAAGCAGGGGCTCAAGGTAAAGGGTTCTAAATGCCATTTCTTTCAGAGGCAAGTGAAATATCTGGGCCATGTAGTTTCGGCTGAGGGAGTGGCAACAGACCCGGACAAGGTAGCAATTGTGAAGGAGTGGCGGACTCCCACTAACCTGGCCGAGCTCAAATCTTTTCTGGGGTTTGCTAGTTACTATCGGCGCTTTATAGCTGGGTTTGCAAAGATGGCTGCTCCTTTAAATCATGCAGCAGCACAATTGTCCCCAGGCATAAAAAAGGGTAAGACTCCCAGGAAGCCACTGGCCCCGGTCTGGACACCAGAGTGTGAAGAGAATTTTGGCCAGATAAAGACGGCGCTGATCTCTGCACCAGTGTTGGCCTATGCAGATTTTCATAGGCCATTTGTGTTACAGATTGATGCTAGTCATGCGGGGTTGGGGGCAGTACTTTGCCAGGAACATGGAGGGAAGCTCAGGCCTGTCGCTTATGCTAGTAGGGCACTTAAACCTACAGAAAAGAACATGCAGAACTATAGCTCTATGAAACTAGAGTTTCTTGCTCTTAAGTGGGCAGTGTCGGAGAAATTCAGAGGGTATCTGTTAGGGGGTTCCTGCACTGTATATACAGATAACAACCCACTTACCCACCTAGACACAGCTAAACTTGGTGCAGTAGAGCAACGATGGGCAGGCGAGCTGGCTCCATTTAACCTTACTTTAAAATATCGTCCTGGGACTAGGAATGGTAATGCGGATGCCTTGTCTCGCCGGTACAGGGAGCCCAGTACGACTGAGGCCTCGGAGGAGGAAGATGTTTGGGAGGAAGGGCTCTTTGGCATCCAGTCTGACATTTCTGTGCTTCCAGGTTGTTCCAAGGAGAGTCTAGCCGTGTTGCAAGAACAAGATCCAGTTATTGGACCACTGTTGGCCTGTTGGAGAAAAGCCAGGCCACCCGATGCAAAGGAGAGGGAGAGGTTTGGCCAGGGTACCAAGGAGCTTGCACGCCAATGGGGGCGCCTGAGAGAGGAAGGGACAGTGCTGTATCGACAGTGTAAATCTCCTGATGGTGGTAAGGAGATCTATCAGCTTGTACTACCACAGTGTTTACATAAAGATGTGCTCACTCAGCTGCATGATAATCATGGGCATCAGGGGGTGGAGCGGACGTTGCAGCTTGCGCGTTCGCGGTGTTACTGGCCAAATATGTACAGGGATGTCGAGAAATGGTGTCTGCAGTGTGGGAGATGTGTGTTGGCTAAAGCTGTACAGCCAAAAATTAAACCAGTTATGGGCAGTCTACACTCTACAGGCCTCTAGGCCACATGAAATCCTGGCTATAGATTTCACCATGTTGGAACTAGCTTCAAATGGAAGAGAAAATGTGCTGGTCTTAACAGATGTGTTTTCCAAATACACCCAGGCCATTCCCACTAAGGATCAGCGGGCCAGTACCGTAGCTGATGTTCTGGTTAAACAGTGGTTTAATTTGTTTGGTCCTCCAGAACGTATCCATTCAGATCAAGGAAGAAACTTTGAGAGTGGGTTGGTCAGGCAGTTATGCAAGGTCTACAAGATTTGCAAGTCTCGTACTACCCCTTACCACCCTCAGGGAAATGGTCAGTGTGAAAGATATAATCGCACATTACATGATTTGTTGCGCACACTGCCCCCAGACCAGAAGAGATATTGGCCGCGGCACCTTCCTCAGTTAACCTATGCCTATAACACCACCGTGCATCAGTCCACTGGCATGACTCCCTACTTTTTAATGTTTGGCCGGGAGCCCCGACTCCCTGTGGATTTTTTGCTAGGGGAGGGGTTAGAGGAGGCAGAGCAGGGTCTAGAGGACTGGGTAAAGGAGCACCAGGAGTCACTGGAGGGAGCGTATAGCCATGTACGACAGCGCCTGGCTACAAGGAGGGAGTACAGAGATAAGAAACAGGAAGAGCAAGTGAGAGATCCATTTATAGGGGAGGGAGACCTTGTATATGTCCGTAACCATGGGCTGAAGGGTCGTAACAAGATTCAGGATGTCTGGGAACCGACCCCTTACCGGGTGGTACAGTGCCCCGCAGAACGTGGTGTAGTCTACTCCATCACCCCTGCAGTTCAGGATGGTCCGGTACGGCATGTCCACCGGACTGAGATGAGAGGTATGCCCATAGGTGGGTTGAGGCCTGATACAGGCCATGATTTGGGGGAAGAGCAGGAGGAGCAGGGGGATGGAGGAGACAATGGGGTGGAGGATACAGATGTTACATTGACAGAAGGACGGCCGTTGGAGTCGTATAGTGAGGGGTCAATGTCAGAATCCGAGCTTGGTCCAGAGGATGATGTGTTGGAAGGAGGGGATGGTGACTTGGAGACAGATTTCCCAGTGGTGGTGGAAGGCCTCAGGAAGTCTAATAGGAGTACTGCAGGCAAACACGATAATCCGTTTAGACTCCCTAAATCTGCAGTTTAAGGTTTTCCCCAAGTAGTAGATTGTATTGGTATATCGTCGGGACGCCGATACATTTGGAGGGGGTGTATGTGACGGGTGGCATTAATGAGAAAGGAGGAGGGGCCTCAATGAGCCAGGTTCCGTTATAGGGGGATACCTGCGGGAGGAACGTTAGTTGGAATTGTTTGTTGCGGCCGGTGCAGTGAGGTAGGTGCACACCTCACTCCGGAATGCGGGAACAAGCATTACACGCTAAGGTAGGCAGTGGTAGTATTATGGTATAGGAATAGCAGGTTTTAAGGTGCTCGGCAATATGTGTGACATGGAGTGTTTGTTCCAGATCACTTGCCTGGTTCCCAGCGGGATTGAAAGTAGTCGGTAGGATTATAGGACCACCGACGAACCAGGTATTTTAAATGTAGTACTTTGTTTTAGCATGTAATGTTGTTTAATAATTATGCGTGTTATTGTTTTAATAATAAAGTGTTTTAATACTGTTGTGTTTGTTTCCCGGCAGAGCACCAGTGGTCCAGCTGCTCTTGTCGTGAAACACTTTTAGTATATTGTTTGGTAGTTTAATATAATGTCTAATCCGCCCGGGCCAATGGGCCGGTAGACGGGCAAAAAGAATTGGGTCTTGCCCTTGGGCCGGATTAGTTTTCTTTACATGTATGTTTATTTGTGTGTCCGTTTCCCCCCCACCATAACACCAACCCATGTACAAGGTACCTCTCTCAGACGTGAACACGGGCAGGCTTAGTGTGCCATTATCATATGGATGCCGTGGTTATGCACAGTTTGCACAAGTTGAATCACAGAGTGGTAGGATGTCTGTCTACTTCATTGTGAGAAGTTTGACATCCCCTTTTATACAGTTCTTGACGTGGTATTTATTGATGTGTGATAAAGTTTCCTTCATTGTGTGAAGTGCTATTTATTAACAATCGATATCGTATGAAGTGCTATTTATTGACAATTGATTGTATGACATGCTATTTATTGACAATTGATATTACTCTCCTTCATTGTGTGAAGTGTCACCAGGTTGCTGTGAATAAAACCCTGCCCGGTCAAGACTGATTGGGGTTCCTGAGCATGAGGTTGAAGTGGGCTTATAGTAATGTTGTCCACTCCTTTTTATGTAATAAATATTATGGTTAAATTAACCTACACTCTTGTGTCTTTCTTAAAGCTAGGAACTTAGCGGGTGTAAGATTAGTATGCCTCTAGAAATCATATGCAGCAGGTAGAAAATTTACGGGAGATCCATCGCGATTTGGAATAAAATTTAGGAGAACTTTAATCCCTGGGTATTAATCAAACAACACGGGAAAAGGCAGTCATATTCCAGCGCGGTCTTTATTAGCCGACAACAAAATAGATGCCTCTAAAAATCATATAGCCAATCGAACACAACTAATAAAGGCATTCATATTACAGCACGGTTATAATGACACACAACCAACGCCAAACAGTGGTCAACGAACGGTCTTTATTAGTATTTTGAGCTGTCCAGGCAGAATTGCAGCAATGGTCTTAGGGAGCCGTTGATATCTGACATCACCGTTTACAAGTCCGCCTTTTATTTATCCCATAATACGCGATAGTGTCTTCTTGGTTCGACAGCAGTGAACAATCTTCGTGGAGTTTCTCAGAGTTCCGCTCGGGTCCGTCCATTATTTCACATCCCATGGGGGGTGTTTCCTCATTTTCATGACCATATATGGATAATCATGCACGAGCATTGACGGTAGAACAAAGTGGTATTCATCAACACGGAGGAGCATAGAGCCTGCGTACGCACCGTGTGATGAATCCCGACTTCCCTGTGCGTACACTAGTTCTACATTCCGTGCTTACGTGTGGAAATAGGTCAAGTTCTACGCACACATTGATGAATGAGGGCAGGTCTTTTAACAGCGGAGCAGTGCAAGAATGTGACAATTTGACCATGTGACCGCGGCAACGCGGGAGAGCGGCAGTGCGGAAATAGGCTGTCTCTAAGACAAACTCTAACCTTAACCAGCTCCTTAACAGCGCCTAACCTTAACCAACTCCGAAACAATGCCTAACCTTAACCTTAACCATAACCATGCCTAACCTTAACCTTAACCATAGAAAGAATATTGCCATTCTCTAAGACAAACTCTAACCATAACCAGCTCCTTAACAGCGCCTAAACTTAACCGTTCTAACCTTAACCAACTCCGAAACAATGCCTAACCTTAACCTTAACCTTAACCATGCCTAACCTTAACCGGCGAAAGAATACACGTTAAAAAGAAATCATGTTAAAAAAAAAAATGTCATGGGATTCGAACTCGTCAACAAGGGACCGCAGGACCGCTGCGCTGCCAGGTGAGCTGAGCGCCGAATGAAAATCATGGCGGATTAGGGCGGTTACATAATTCCGCAAGCTCTGCCGTTCCGCTCCGCTCTGCGGTTGCAGCGCCTGCCGCGGGGCGTGTCGCAGCCAATCAGGGAAAACGCGGAAGCAACGGCAGCACTGCTCCGCTGTTATTAAGCAATAGGCAGCCAGGTCTGCCTATGGCTGCCTTTCTCGATGGCTAGGCTGTGCTCACAGTCATACCTATAGAGTCAAGGATGTCTTTAGTTTTGGATCAGTCACAGTGCTCAGATATTCTGCCACTGTGTACTCTCTGTTTAGGGCCAAATAGCATTTCAATTTGCTTTGGTTTTGGGTTGATTCTTTCCAATGTGTCAGATAGTTTTCTTTTTGTTTTCCTATAATTTGGTTTAGTCCAGTGTAGTTTCTGTCTGGTGGCTCTGCTTGTGTTTGTGAGCAGAGCCCCAGGACCAACTGGCTGAGCGGGCATCTCTCTATGGTCTCTCGTTACCTGGTTCTTCACCCTGATCTCGTGCTTGGATAATGTGTTCTGACCTCTGCCTGCAGCCATCGTAAAACCCTTACTAAAGAAACCCAAACTAGACAGTAATGTACTGACCAACTATAGGCCGATATCCAACGTTCCATTCATCAGCAAGATACTTATAATAGTAAGTAAGTAAGTAAGTAAGTAAGTAAGTAAGTAAGTAAGTAAGTAAAGATTTATTTATAAAGCACTGTTCATACATGTCATGCAGCTCAAAGTGCTGTACACAAACATACGCATATGTAAAGCATCACATTAATAAGACAACAGTAATAAAAGTACCGCAAATAGGCAAAGCACAGTAAAATAACACATTTCAGTAAAAGATCAATACATCAAATTAAAAACACATAATAATAAAAACATTTCAATAAGATACTCGCTTTCCCTAAGGCATGGTACACTAGACTGTATAGGTACGTTTTTAATTTTCCTTTAGAAATGTGTATGGAGCTAGCGTTCCTGATGTGTGTTGGTAGCGTGTTCCATAGTTTTGGGGCATATTTGGCAAATGCCGGCAAATAGTCTCAATACAAATAAACTCCTTTCTCAAAGAAAACAACATCATGGAGGAATTTCAATCAGGCTTCAGAACACACCACAGCACTGAAACTGCTCTTACTCAAATAATTAGTGACCTCAGAATAAACTCAGATGCAAATAAAGTCTAAATTATCGTCCTATTAGATCTAAGTACAGCGTTTGACACAATTGACTATATCCTAATTTATTGTTTAGAAAAGTTAGTTGGCCTGACTATGTATTAAACTGGTTCAGAACATATATCAAAGGGAGAAAATATCATGTCAGGCTTGGAGATAATGCTTCTGAGAAACATGACATCTACGATAATGCTTCTGAGAAACATGACATCTACTTCGAAGTTCCACAGGGGAGCTGCCTTGGTCCATTATTATTTTCACTACATGCTGCCACTTGGGGACATCATTCGAAAACACAATATATGTTTCCATAGCTACGCAAATTACACACAATTGTACATCTCCGCTGAACCAAATTATCCCACAGCTATTAACTCCATTTCTGCCTGTCTCTTAGCAATAAACAAATGGATGACCAACAACTTCCTAAAATGAAATGAGGACAAAACTGAAATATACTAGTCGGCCCTATAACAAAAAGAGAAATGCTGCTGAGCAATATGGGGCAACTTAATCCTTGGATCAACCCAAAGTTACAAGTGTTATAATACACTCAGACCTAAGCTTTAAATCACACATCAACAAGGTGACAAACATATAATTATTCCACCTTAGAAACATAGCTAAAGTACAACCATTTATAAATCAAAAGGGCAGTGAAAAACGGATCCATGCCTTTATCTCAAGACGACTCGACTACTGTAAGGCACTAGCTGTGATGCTATGGAAGTAAGACAGACCTGGACTAGCTGTGATGTTATGGAAGTAAGACAGACCTGTACTAGCTGTGATGCTATGGAAGTAAGACAGTATCTGTACTAGCTGTGATGTTATGGAAGTAAGACAGTATCTGTACTAGCTGTGATGCTATGGAAGTAAGACAGTATCTGTACTAGCTGTGATGTTATGGAAGTAAGACAGTATCTGTACTAGCTGTGATGTTATGGAAGTAAGACAGACCTGTACTAGCTGTGATGCTATGGAAGTAAGACAGACCTGTACTAGCTGTGATGCTATGGAAGTAAGACAGACCTGTACTAGCTGTGATGCTATGGAAGTAAGACAGACCTGGACTAGCTGTGATGCTATGGAAGTAAGACAGACCTGGACTAGCTGTGATGCTATGGAAGTAAGACAGACCTGTACTAGCTGTGATGCTATGGAAGTAAGACAGACCTGGACTAGCTGTGATGCTATGGAAGTACCTGTAGGCTACTAATTGTGATGGGCTATGGAAGTTCCATTAAGCTTATTTTTACATCTACAAGACAGCCCCTTCAAGAAGTTTAGATGGCGGAATAAATGAAGGTTTGTAGCTTTGATTGATAATGCCGTTTGCACAAAAGAAGCCCTGGGGCATGTACATGTACACTTCCATCTGAAATACTGTGCATTATTAGTAAACGGTGAATAGAATGCATTCATCTTTACAGCGTATGCCTCACATTCAGTCTGTTCAGCTCAGTGCCTTGCTCAAGGACACAATGTTGACTCACTGAGAACTGGCACCTGTCAGATTACCAGACGACTGTCTCTTGGCCCACCGCTGCACCTATTATATTGGTACCAATGTGTTTCAACAAAAGGAAAGAGAGGGCAATATTAGACATGCAGATTATTATTATTATTATTATTATTATTATTATTATTATTATTATTATTATTATTATTATTATTATTATTATTATTATTATTATTATTATTATTATTATTATTATACAGTCTAATACCCTTGAACACCTTGTAGTAGAGTTGGGGGTAAGTCACAAGCAAGTCTCAAGTCTTAGGGGCCGTGTCTACAGATAGCGTTTCTTTCAAGGCGGACCGCTTTGAAAATAAAAAATATGGGCAGCTAAGTGGCGCAGTGGGCAAGGCGCTCGCCACTAACGCAGGAGACGCTGGGTTCGAGCCCAGCTCTCGGTGTTGCTACCGGCTTGGCTGGTCGTTCATACTAATACAATTGGCAGTGTTAGGGGGTGGGAAGCTGGTGGGTGGGGATCGGACATTGTGGACAGCGACCCCTACAGGTCGGTTGGTGCGCCTGTACAGCAGAATCAGGAAGCCACGGGGGCAGCGTGAGCCTCCCACGCGTTACTCCTCGCCGCTGAGAGATCATAAGGTTTGGTTCTTTCCCCACCACGGGCTTCTTGAAGTACTGTGATGATTGGTCCGCTGCTCTCCCACTCGCTCTGTTCCTTTAAGCCTACTCGCTCTGTTTCCAATTGTTTTCTGTTAATCATTGCATTCCCCTATTCACACGCTTCTTCCCAGAGACGTCGTTGATTGGTTCTCCCCCGTCCACACTCAATCACATCCCTCAGCTGTCACTGCTTGTCAATTAAGGATTCCCTTATTATTTATACCCCGTTTCCCCATTCAAGTTTTGTTGGATCGTTTTGATATTTCAGTTGCATTCGCCGTTCCTGCTGCCTGCTGTTGTTTCCCTGTGCTTTGCCTCCAGGATATTCAAGAAACATTCCTCTTGGACACCCTTTCCCTGTGGCGACGCGCTCGCTCCGTTCTGTTCCAACGCTCTTTACGCACAACGCCTGGGTGAGTTTTTTATGACTGTCTTTGTTCCAATTCCGTTTTTCGTGTGTTTATATAACACTGAAGATTTCCAGCTTTTTATCAGACAGTCACTCACCCAGCGTTTAGCCTTTTTTGGATTGTTTCATTGGGATAATATTTTGGCCTAACATCTCCCACTGTGTGTTTACACACCGAAGATATTATCACATTGGATTTGTATTTTGGGACTTCGCTCACAGTGTTTATTTTGCACCGAAGATATCTATCACTTGGGATTGTGTTTGGAACGTTACTCACAGTGTGTATTTACACCGAAGATTCAGTCACTTGGATAACTCTGTTTTCGGGTACAAGTCACCTCTCCTGTTCACCTGCTCTGTTCCACCTGCACTCTGAGTTAACTCGCTCCCTCTCTCTCTCTCGGTCCCGCAACCACCTCGGAGATTCTGCCGAGAGAAGTCTGCAGAGCGGCTCTGACGTCAGCGTCTGCTTCCCCTGACTACCATCCCGGGAGAAGCTGCAGAGCAGCAACATTCATCCTTGCTTGTATTCCAGTCTTTGTTTGAACTCTTCCAAGTCTGTGCTGTTATTTAGTCTTAATAAACAAGCCCTTGTTTTTGGCAACTCTGAATCCTACTCTCTTGTGTTGTTGCGTTTGGGGTCGGTGTCAAACCATAACAGCGCTGTACAGGTGAAAAGATGCGACAGCTGCCTCCTCGTGTACCGGAGGGGACACGTGATGCAAGGCTTGGTCCACATTGCAGCCGACCAGTGGGAGGCATGGTCTAGCAACGTTCGAGACAGGGGAGGGTAGAATTGGATGATATGAAATTGGGATGGGAGAAAAACAAAAAAATGGGAGAAAAAGTAGATAAAAAAAAAGAAAATAAAAAATATGCATGCTCAGAGCGTTTCCAGAACTCCGGACCTCAATCTGCTTGAGTCTCACGACTCCCGTGGCTCCGCCACTTGCTCGATTTTGATTGGTCGGTCGAAAAAAGTGACCTTGATGAGCTCGCTCCTTTCCAAAAGTTGAACTAGTTTCAACTTTATGCGCTGAGAGCGCTCCGCCCAAAAACGCTGTCGCCGAGAGCTCATAAACGCGAGGCACAGGGCTGGCAGCATAGAAATGAATGACAGGAAGGAGCTGACAACTCATCAAACGTCCGCTATGGACACAATCCCTAAAGGGGTTTATTTTACCCATGGTGGTGAAGGAGGCAATTTCCACCCTACTTGGGGAGCGCTTTGAGTGTCTAGAAAAAGCACTATATAAATGTAATGATCATTCATTCATTCATTCATTAATTCATTCATTCATTCATTCATTCATTCATTCATTCATAATCTCACACACATCCAAAAACTCACCATATTTTTCTCTTCAACCTCCTTCCTAAAAATATAGTCTGCTCTGGTACACTACTGACATTTCAAGACCACTTATTAAATTAAGGGGAGACACTGCAGGTGAATAGGGTAAAAAAATTAACTAATATATCACAATGAAACTTCCCCAGTTGATTACTTATATTAAGACAAGACTTTTTTGTATTACAAGTTTTCTGAAATTGTATGTTTAAATATGCAAATGAGGCATGATCTACTTAAATATGCACTAATTTGCATATAATTCCAGGACAGAAATCTGAACATTGGATAAAGCCATTTTCAAAATTATTGTTTCATTTTGTTGACATATTAGAGCCAAAGGTTATTACAGAGGGGATTTTGGATATCTCTTTTTATCACTCCATAAATCAGAAAATACTCCATTCAGTCCATTTTTATGGTAAAATTCCATATTTCGCCATGTTTTTAGGAATAAAATGTGATATAAATCAGGGTATGAATGCGATATCAACAAACCCTTCTGTAAATACCTTCAGAACATAGATATGAATAGAACTGGAAGGTTTGGTGTATGTGAGTGCTACTGAAGTGGAGATTTCTGGCTCAGAGTATGAGGAAAAACTCTTAAAACTCATTTTTGGGAAAACGCCTTCAAAGTTCTGTATTGTAAAATGCCATACTTTTTTTTTAAACAGATATTTACAAACACAATACCTAATCAAACCATTAGTAATAGACAACCTAAACACATGCCTGATAACTGAATAATAATAATAATGATGTTATTGAACTGAACAGAACTACACACACGCTACAAACAGTGTAGTACAGTGTAGTACCCCCTAATAGGCAAAAAATATTTGAATAGATATCACTATGAAACTTTCCCAATTTGTTATGTACATATAAACTAAGAAAAAATATATTGCAAGTTTTCTGAAATTTATGTTTATATATGCAAATGAGGCACTTCCCCATTAAATATGTGCACATTTATGGATGCAATAAGGCAAAATGATGTAAAATAAACAACTAAATGTGTGTTATTGACGTTTTATTGTCACTAGTTTCATAGAAGACATGTTTAGGAAGCAAAATATAACAAAATCTCAATCAACAAAAAAAGTATATTTGACTATTCACCTGCAGTGTCTCGCCTTAAAACAGACATATATGATGTGAGCGCATAATATTGGTATGCTATTTCATCATCAAGTATTTTAGCATTTTTCCTTTAATTAGGCCTTCCATTGACAGTTTTCAACACGGATGATAGTGGTAGAAAGAGAGAGTTGAAATGACTGGTATCATGGTGTGCAGGGTGAGTAGCATGTCTGGATGACTGCTTTTAAATCTTCATCTAAGACCCTTTGAATGCCAGAACAGATTATTATATCCGCAACAGTTTCCCACTTTGTATTCGTTATGGGGCGCACGCAAGTCATAATGATAATAATAATACACTTTATTTGTATAGCACCTTTCATATAAGATTTGCAGCCCAAAGTGTTTCACAGCAGTGACACAAAATAGACATTGGCATAAATGTAGGCATTTGCATAAAATTGGCACAATAATAGACAGGGCATAAAATGAGCACAGAATTGACATTAAAACCTCCCTGAAAATGTGTAATAGATTTAGATTAGCGTAGAATAGACAGAGTAAAATAGTCCAATAGTGCAGTGCAATAAGATAGTTATCATCTACAATACAAACAATCACAGTCTGGGTGCTACGAGTCCCAGCAGCAGAGTGTATTAACAGGTGAAGAGCTACGAGTCCCAGCAGCAGAGTGTATTAACAGGTGAAGGTGAAGAGCTACGAGTCCCAGCAGCAGAGTGTATTAACGATAGGTTATGACTATAACCAAGTTCTGTTAGTTAGGGGCGATGCTTGGCATCACACTGCACTATCTCGCGTACGTGCACGCGTACTGAATAAACCACAAATGTACCTCTAATACCAGTATTAGTCTGACCACACCCCTCATCAGCTTACCTTCATAAGCAGGTGTGTGGTCACCTGCTCTCCTCCTTCCCAAGCTTTCACCACAAGGTGAGGTCAAGGGCTGCAGCGGCCGTCTGATGCCAAGCATCGCCCCTAACTAACAGAACTTGGTTATAGTCATAACCTATCGTTCTGTATCGTTAGTGGCTTAGCTTGGCATCACACTGCACAAGGGAGGCCAAGCGGAGCCACTGGCTGACAAATACACCCCGCTGACAGCCCCCCAAAACCATCAGAACAGGGAGGGCCGAGCCCCCCCGACCCCCCCTAATGGAGGGTATCCCCCCTATTAGAGGCTTCACGGGAAGGCGACGGACCCGACCGTGCGAAGAGGCACTCAAGCAACTTAACGCACAGGGTGAGCAGACCGTGGCTTGACCCCACGACTACACACACGCACAACCCGCATGCCACCCGGGAACGAACGGAGGAACAACCTCGTTACTGCCCCCAGAATCACGGGGTCAAGGGCAAACCCAACCCCGTGGCAAGGCCGTAGCAGCGGAGCGCGAAGGAAGACCCAGACCCACCAAAAGGACTGGACTCCCTGGAATGGGGGCCCGGAGAAGTCCATGATGCCAGCATCAAGACCCCACCAGGTGGGCACGTAGTGCCCCGCCCCCCACATCGCCAGCGTATTCGGACAAAGGCCCCCCAGTTACTGCACCTGGTAATCCCAGGCGGTATCCCAACCAAGTACTAACCAGGCCAGAACCTGCTTAGCTTCCGAGATCGGACGAGATCGGGCGTGTTCAGGTCGGTATGGCCGTAAGCCGAGCGGGCCCCGTCCCCCCAACAGTACACCGCCTGGCACACTAACCCTGCAGAACAGACAGTCAGCATGGCCGTAAGCACACAAAAAAGGTTAACCAACGGAAGCAGGCAGCGCACCGGGGAAAAACCAGGCAACAGGCTGTTAACCCTAGCCTGGAGACTGCGGACGAGACAGGCGCCAGAGGGGACAGCTGAACACAGCCGCCCCGGCGGAAGGAGCGTAAGCTGGCGGTGTTGCATGACCAAGCCTCCATTTAAAAACCCCCACCCAGAGGGGTCGAGGCAGAGAAGGCTGACACGATTGGCAGACGTCATGAACGTGCAGGGGCACCCTCAAACGGTGAACCCGGGAGTTGACACTGCTCCAACACACCAGGGAATCAACCACCTCGGTGTTACCCAATGCGGTGGTTGTTCCTATAACCCCTCAAGAAAAAACTCCAAAACACACCTGCGGGTATACACCGGCTATACCGCAGTACAAGTGTTTCAGTTTCCAAAAAGGGTTAACCCAGGCCTACGGGTCGCAAACATCACTTCGGACCGGGCCTGGCGGTACGGGAAGCACAGGGTCACCAGAGGAGGTCAAAAAACCACCCCCACAGGCCCCTCTTCGCCATGCGTGAGAGAGGAGCGAAAAATAATGGAGAACCAGCCCCTAAGCACACCGTACCTGGTATTCCCCGGCGGTCTCCCAACCAAGTACTAACCAGGACCAACCTGTGTAGCGGCCGAGATCCGACGAGATCGAGCGCGTACAGAATGGCATGGCTGTAAGCCATGACGACAGTGCTGAGTAAAAACATACCCAACCAGGGTCTCCATAGCGCTTAACCCTGTGACACCCAGACCGACCTGGCATTTTTCCCCCTGAAAAAAGCCCAAGTCCCTCAGGGTACCAGAACAGCAGATCTGCATCCCCGGCGGACAACGGGTTCAACTGATCTGGACCAGCGTGACCAGAACCAGTCCCGTGCCCTAACCACGCCGACATGCCTACTCCAGGAGAAGGGCAGATATGCGTGTTGATCTTAACATGAAAAGAAGGCGCCACCCAGACGTTCGGACGAACCGCGCCTGGTGGCCCACCCCAAGGGCGTGAGACCCCACCACATATGTTCAGATCCATCCCGTCATCATCCCCCAGACATGAACGAGAATCCGTCGACAACCCACCCAGGTCATGGGATGTGGTCGTCGGAAGAGGAAAAACCCCCCTCTCAGTTGCTTTATAAAAACGCTGTTTCAACCACAAGCAACCAAGGCGTGCCAGTCAATCGCCTGTTTACAGCGAGCTAGCACTATACGTGCGTCGGGACACACCCCCATCAATGAACAGGCTATTTAGACCTGTCATTGAATCCCCAAGGCGCCCAGGGGAACGACAAGAGGGGTGTGACACTCCCTAACTCCAACACAGCCGGGGTAAAAAATGTTCACATTTTTACATCCCACCACCCTCCCATAGGAAAGAGACGGGGATCCCCAGAGAGACTTCCCACGCGAGCTGTACAGATTGAAAAGAATATATTGCACCTTGAGCCATGTAAAAAACTGGTTTTAGGGCCTCCGGGGAAGAGGCACTGAACCCATACACACTCAATAAACGAATTGAATCGAATATACATACAATAGAAAAGGACCCTTCTAGAGGGTCCACTCACTTTGACAATCTGAGGAGGAAGGCTCTGTACTCTGATGGAGGCTTCCTCACATGGAAGAAGGAGTCCGAACTCACAGAAGGCCTGAATAGGCGCTTGGTGAGGAGGAGCCCTGACCACCCCCCTGAAAACAGATCCATCACATGGACCTGAACAGCACACGGAAGTCCTACCAACAGAGACGCGCACGGTGACGTACTCTATGGCGGGGGAATTCCTGCGGTGCACACGCCCAATATACCAGGCCGTGGGACCAGGAACTCCCCCCCCCCCCCCCCCCCCCCCCCGTAACGTGCCGAACCGCCACGTGACGGGAACCTTGAAGGACAGGGGGTGTACCCCTGACCGACAGAACAATGGGGAGAGGAAAGGTTACCAGTTCACCCCTTTACGACCCCACACCCATGATACGATGTAACGACAAAAAGAGAATATGACACAGTCATAGTCAGCTCTATGAAGCGTTTCACAGCTCCACACAGCGCATGAGCTAACCTGCTATCTGATTTTTACTAAGGAAAAACACAGAATAGAGAGGGCTCTAAGAACCCCGGTCCAACATACACATGTGCTTCTGTGGCCAGTACAACCCAGTTGTAGGTCACATGACACACACAACCCATCATCACCTACAAAAAATGGCAAAAACACTCAACAGAGGAACGCCGTTTTTTTCACAATGAGAGAATACATCATTCTTGATTAGTATCGACCACAGGCCTTGCTAAGCACACATGACAGCAACCAAACCAATTTCCCTTTAGGAAATAAGTTTCTCCAGCAGATTTAGCACAACCTCAGCAATCAAGCTAAGAGTTACATCGCATCCCTACCACACAAAAGACACAATTAATGCACAACATGTCTGACAGGAGGATGAAAAAGTCCCCAGGGAACCGGGGGGGAAAACACAATCCTCCTATTTTACCCTCAATACGGCCAGTTAAAACAGGAAAACCTGTTAATGTGTGAACACACTGTTCATTGTCATTACAGTCTGAGAAAGAACATTATTTTACTCACTTGTCACCAAGCATAGCTTCATAGGTTAGTTGCCTTAGTAGTGAGTACACGGTACACATAAACACCATGATGTTTCTCACACAACAACCAGATCATTACATCCCGTTTGCACGGAGAAGCTAACTGCCAGTGACAAAAACAGATCACACATAACCCGCAACGTATCCTAAATGCATTGTAGCAACACACGTTTTGGGAAAAACACCGTTATTCACAATACATTTAGCAAAGTAAAACCAGAAGACGTGTTATGAGGTCTGGTCAACCCCGTTCCTACCCGGAACGCAGATCAGCGAAGTGCAGTCTCAAGACACCGTAGAAACACAGCCGTCCTGTGTTGTTCGATCCGGGCAGCGTCGCCGCTCTACCCGTCGCAACGGTCCCTTTGTTGATGCAATCCTTGCCGTCCTGGCTCAGGGCAGGGTCGACGAAAACATCCCCTGTCAAGGATGACGTCGTGGTCAAGAGTGTAAAACATGTTAAAATCAAAGCACGTTCAACAGAATAGCATCAAGCTAACGATCAGAAGCGAGCTCACGGCGGTGCGCTAGAAGCTAAGCTACCCCGCGCCAGGCCATGGCCATAGCAGCAAGCTAACGTTACCTAGCGACCACGACATGCTAGCCCCGCAGCTAACAGCTGACTGGCTAATGGTAGGCCCTAAGCAGGCCATGCAGCGATCCAGCAGGCTAACGCAGCAGTTAACAGCTGACTGGCTAACCGTAAGCTATGAACATGTAAACAATGACATAACACTCACCCAGACAGGCCGCCGTTCTGAACCTCTCCTCACTTTTTAAGAGAAAAGAGAAAACAAGATGTCAACACCGCTTCACAACGGTGACTTTACCACATCCGACGGAAATCAGCACAGTACCAACTGGCCTGTGTAGCTGACTTTGAACATGAATCTGCCGCTATCGCACATTACATGCACATATCCCCTCGTGAAGGAATACTCTCATTTGGATATGAAAGATGGGGCCTTAACACGGTGACAGAGAGAATCCACTCGTCCAGAACACACAGGGATCACCAGTGTCAATGGTCGCGGCCCACTAGTTAAAACTATAATGGTCTCCAGAC